>NC_084733.1:68254419-68294419 GCF_033978785.1 Entelurus aequoreus | reverse complement strand
GTAACATGGCAGTAAAACAGATGAACAAACAAAACAGAAGTCATCGTCATGGACCCACTAGCCGCAGAAGCTAGCTCGCTAATCAGCTATAATAACGCCACGGTGATGTTTTGGTGAATTTAAAAAACTGAAACAACATTAAAAAAAAATGCCATTGTATGTTAAAAGTAGCAGACACTTGTAAACGGGTTAGCATATTCGCTAATGTTAACGACACTAGCTTGATTACATTACGATAGCAGGTACACATATGCATGAAAACTCTCCTACAGACATCACACATGGGACAGTTTAGTAAGTTTGAATAGTTTTAGTTATATTGCCAAACTGACAAACATTGCATGGAGTGATGAATAAAGAATCTTTTTGAGCAGAAAATATATAAACGAATAGTAGACAAAACGGGATACACTCCTTTAAATGTCCGAAACAGGAAGTACATTTTTGACCAGCAGCACTTGCAGTGAGCAAACTCGTCCAAAGGATGGCGCCATAATAAAAACAATACCACCTTTTCAGTGTCTGTCGATGTCAAATCTAATGAAACTTTTTTATGTAGCACTTTTTATACACAGGCAAGTCAAAAACACAAAATGGTGTACAAAAAAATTAAATTTAAAAAAATACAAAGAAAAACCATAAATTAGTCACATGGTTTTGTAAGCCGCAGGGTTCAAAGTGTAGGAAATATGGTAGTTGACGCACAGACACTGTAAAAAAGCGCACAAGAGAGCGGTGGTGTGGCGGGCTGTGATCTGTGTGGCGACGAACGGCGGAAATTTCTTTCTTAAATTATTTCGTATGGAAGCTATAAAGTGTATTTGATACGATTAATTGGACAAACTAATCAATGGACTACTCGATTAGTAAAATAATCGATAGCTGCAGCCCTCATACATGTTTTAGGTTAAATTGAACACTGCTGCCGTCCATACACCTCAAGTTAGAAGTTGAAGACGTCACAGCCATATTACAAGCGTTTCATTGATGAAATCGTAAATCAAGATGGCCACATCCTTAAAAGCTTTTCTTCAGCTTGCCAAGTTACGGAAAAATATGCACTCCTTCTGCAACCATCAAATACGGCGGGTGAAAAGGGAAATGCAAAGGTGCCGTGTAGTACACTATGTCGTACGCATATACCACCTGAAAAAGGTAATTTAGCAACAGTACCATACGTCCAACAACACGTATATCAATCAATGCAATCAATGTTTGTTTATATAGCCCTAAATCACAAGTGTCTCCAGGGGCTGCACAAGCCACAACGACATCCTCGGTACAAAGCCCACATAAGGGCAAGGAAAACTCACCCCAGTGGGACGTCAATGTGAATGAATATGGCTGATTTAGTGTGACAAAAACTAGTCAGATGAACGAATATAGGATATTACAGGAGTTACTATTGTTGTTTACACACAGAACAGCCATCTTTGAAAGCCAACAAGAGGGTGGTAAGGACTGTCCAACTTCCCAAGTTGAAAATTCTGACTAGGAACTTGGAAGTTTTGACTCCTTGGTACAAATGGAATGCAGCAACAATGTGATGTGTAAAAAAAGTGATTCTCAAACTCCATCTAGTCGTATGCCAAAGAATTACTTGATCAAAGTACAGTGTTATATTTTAATATACACAGTGTTATTATTTAAAATGTGTATAATGTTACAGTAGCCAAAAATATTACATATACTTGTTAAATAAAACCTCTGCCTCATATTTAATAAATACTTAGGCCTACTACGCTACTGTATTTCAATGTTGGCCATTATGGTGGTACTTGGTGACCCGAGTGTTTTCTCATGTGGTACTTGGTAAAAAAAAAGTTTGAGGACCACTGGTGTAAACGCAAACCTTTAAAAAAAAAAAAAAAAAAGTTTTTGAAAACAATAGCACTCCCATTTCCGTCGAAACACTAAAAATTAGGGATGTCCGATAATGGCGTTTTGCCAATATCCGATATTGTCCAACTCTTTAATTACCGATACCAATATATACAGTCGTGGAATTAACACATTATTATGCCTAATTTGGACAACCAGGTATGGTGAAGATAAGGTCCTTTTTAAAAAAAAAAATAAAATAAGATAAATAAATTAAAAACATTTTCTAGACTAAAAAGAAAGTAAAACAATATAAAAACAGTCACAAAGAAACGAGTAATTAATGAAAATGAGTAAAATGAACTGTTAAAGGTTAGTACTATTAGTGGACCAGCAGCACGCACAATCATGTGTGCTTACGGACTGTATCCCTTGCAGACTGTATTGATATATAATGTAGGAACCAGAATATTAATAACAGAAAGAAACAACCCTTTTGTGTGAATGAGTGTAAATGGGGGAGGGAGGTTTTTTTGGGTTGGTGCACTAATTGTAAGGGTATCTTGTGTTTTTTATGTTGATTTAATAAAAAAACAAAAAAAAACAAAAAAACAAAACAATACCGATAATAAAAAAAACGATACCGATAATTTCCGATATTACATTTTAAAGCATTTATCGACATCTCTACTAAAAATGTCAAAAGTATACAAAAAACATTTGCGACATTGCTAATATAAGGACATATTTCTAATAAAAGAATGATACAATAAAAAATAATAAAAAAAACAGTCTTGTTGGGTAGGAGGAGGAAGACGCCCAATCCCCATATTATCCGGATTAATTCCAAAATAGAATTGACTCTTAAAATTCAGCATCGCACATGAAATGATCAAAAACAGTACCTTCTCACCGCTACATTACCGTTACAATTGATTGCCTATTGGTGTTGCACTGTGTGAATAAATGTTGTCTTCGATGTGAAATACAGTGCAGTGATGTCATATTGGCCAGCTGTCGGCAAGCATAAACAACAGCTTAGTGCAAAGGTGCCAACAGAGAGTTGATGGTGTACTTTTGACTCTTGAGAACCGCCTGGAACTAGCTTTGCGGTATGTGCTGAAAGGGAGTTAATTAGACCTCAGTGGGTGCGTCAATTTTATTTAATAGTGTAGCTGGACATTGTCAGCTAGTTAATCACTGATGCATTTACAATGTGTGTCATCTTTGGATTGTGTACTATTTATGAAGAGTGCTCGCAACATTTTTTACCGAGTTATCAATAAATGTGTTGGACACTTATGTATGAGAAAAGTGTGATAGAGGTATATGACTGCAAATTTATTTTTCTAAATTATTAATTTAATTAAGTAGGTCTATTTAAATAGTAGTGTAGTATGATTAAAATATGAAACAGTTAGAAAATGATGCTGTTAACGAAATTACCAGTTAAATAACCAATTACCAAAGATATTCAATTAATGAGGTCATGTCTGTGTATATATATATATATATATATATATATATATATATATATATATACACACACAAATATACAAACATGTATATACATGTATGTATACATACATGTATATACACATATACACATGCATATGTACACATATACACATGCATATATACTTCTATACACATGCATATATACTTATATACACATACATATACATATAAACACAAACATATACATGTATAAATATCAGAATCAGACGTACTTTATTAATCTCAGAGGGGAAATTAAAATGTTCAGCACAATCCCATTCAAAGATATACAGTACATATATACACACACTGTGCATACGTACATATATACACATTCATATATACATATAGATGTGTGTGTGATATACACATACATATATACATAGATATACATAGATATATACATACATATACACACAGATATACATAGATACTGTATATACATACATATAATTCATATACATACACATACATATACTGTATACACATACACACATATTTTCATACTGTATATACATACAGTACATATATACATATCCATAAATATACATATAAACATATGTACATATATACTCATATATATAAACATTAATATATACATACATATATACATATACATACATACATACATATATATATATATATATATATATATATATATATATATATATATATATATATATATATATATATATACAAACCCAGTTTCCATATGGGTTAGGAAATTGTGTTAGATGTAAATATAAACGGAATACAATGATTTGCAAATCATTTTCAACCCATATTCAGTTGAATATGCTACAAAGACAATATATTTGATGTTTAAACTGATAAACATTTTTTTGTTGTAAATAATCATTAACTTTAGAATTTGATGCCAGCAACACGTGACAAAGAAGTTGGGAAAGGTGGCAATAAATTCTGATAAAGTTTAGGAATGCTCATCAAACACTTATTTGGAACATCCCACAGGTGAACAGGCAAATTGGGAACAGGTGGGTGCCATGATTGGGTATAAAAGTAGATTCCATGAAATGCTCAGTCATTCACAAACAAGGATGGGGCGAGGGTCACCACTTTGTCAACAAATGCGTGAGCAAATTGTTGAACAGTTTAAGAAAAACCTTTCTCAACCAGTTATTGCAAGGAATTTAGGGATTTCACCATCTACGGTCCGTAATATCATCAAAAGGTTCAGAGAATCTGGAGAAATCACTGCACGCAAGCAGCAAAGCCCGTGACCTTCGATCCCTCAGGCTGTACTGCATCAACAAGCGACATCAGTGTGTAAAGGATATCACCACATGGGCTCAGGAACACTACAGAAACCCACTGTCAGTAACTACAGTTGGTCGCTACATCTGTAAGTGCAAGTTAAAACTCTCCTATGCAAGGCGAAAACCGTTTATCAACAACACCCAGAAACGCCGTAGGACTGATACAAAGTGGAAAAGTGTTCTGTGGTCTGACGAGTCCACATTTCAAATTGTTTTTGGAAACTGTGGACGTCGTGTCCTCCGGACCAAAGAGGAAAAGAACCATCCGGATTGTTATAGGCGCAAAGTTGAAAAGCCAGCATCTGTGATGGTATGGGGGTGTATTAGTGCCCAAGACATGGGTAACTTACACATCTGTGAAGGCGCCATTAATGCTGAAAGGTACATACAGGTTTTGGAGCAACATATGTTGCCATCCAAGCAACGTTACCATGGACGCCCCTGCAAGACAATGCCAAGCCACGTGTTACATCAACACGGCTTCATAGTAAAAGAGTGCAGGTACTAGACTGGCCTGCCTGTAGTCCAGACCTGCCTCCCATTGAAAATGTGTGGCGCATTATGAAGCCTAAAATACCACAACGGAGACCCCCGGACTGTTGAACAACTTAAGCTGTACATCAAGCAAGAATGGGAAAGAATTCCACCTGAGGAGCTTTAAAAAATGTGTCTCCTCAGTTCCCAAACGTTTACTGAGTGTTGTTAAAAGGAAAGGCCATGTAACACAGTGGTGAACATGCCCTTTCCCAACTACTTTGGCACGTGTTGCAGCCATGAAATTCTAAGTTCATTATTATTTGCAAAAAAAAAATAAAGTTTATGAGTTTGAACATCAAATATCTTGTCTTTGTAGTGCATTCAACTGAATATGGGTTGAAAAGGATTTGCAAATCATTGTATTCCGTTTATATTTACATCTAACACAATTTCCCAAATCTAATGGAAACTGGGTTTGTACTTCTATACACATGCATATATACTTCTATACACATGCATATATACTTATATACACATACATATACATATATACACAAACATATACATATATAAATATCAGAATCAGAAGTACTTTATTAATCTCCGAGGGGAAATTAAAATGTTCAGCACAATCCCATTCAAAAGTATACATACAGTACATATATACACATACATACGTACATATATACACATTCATGTATACATATAGATGTGTGTGTGATATACACATACATATACACATAGATATACATAGATATATACATACATATACACATAGATATACATAGATATATACATACATATACACATATATACATATACATATAATTCATATACATACACATACATATACTGTATACATATACACACACACATACTTCCATACTGTATATACATACAGTACATATATACATATCCATAAATATACATATAAACATATATGTCTGTATATATACATATGTACGTATATACTCATATACATGCACATTCTTATATATATATATATATATATATATATATATATATATATATATACACTACCGTTCAGAAGTTTGGAGTCACCCAAACAATTTTGTGGAATAGCCTTCATTTCTAAGAACAAGAATAGACTGTCGAGTTTCAGATGAAAGTTCTCTTTTTCTGGCCATTTTGAGCGTTTAATTGACCCCACAAATGTGATGCTCCAGAAACTCAATCTGCTCAAAGGAAGGTCAGTTTTGTAGCTTCTGTAACGAGCTAAACTGTTTTCAGATGAGTGAACATGATTGCACAAGGGTTTTCCAATCATCAATTAGCCTTCTGAGCCAATGAGCAAACACATTGTACCATTAGAACACTGAAGTGATAGTTTCTGGAAATGGGCCTCTATACACCTATGTAAATATTGCACCAAAAACCAGACATTTGCAGCTAGAATAGTCATTTACCACATTAGCAATGTATAGAGTGTATTTCTTTAAAGTTAAGACTAGTTTAAAGTTATCTTCATTGCAAAGTACAGTGCTTTTCCTTCAAAAATAAGGACATTTCAATGTGACCCCAAACTTTTGAACGGTAGTGTATATATATATATATATATATATATATATATATATATATATATATATATATATATATATATATATATATATATATATAAAATATATATACACTACTTGGTTTAGGGCCACACTCCTACTATACAGGTGAGAGGCATGATTCTTCATCTAGAATTAGCTTTTACCAACTGTGAGGCGATGCAGCAGCTCACCGGCTCTGTATGGCAGTAGCCGCAAAGGCTAGTAATAATATAATAATAATGGATTAGATTTTATATTGCGCTTTTCTATTATTAGATACTCAAAGCGCTCACAGAGAAGTGCATTCACACCTGGTGGTGGTAAGCTACATTTGTAGCCACAGCTGCCCTGGGGTAGACCGACAGAAGCGAGGCTGCCAGTTTGCGCCTACGGCCCCTCCGACCACCACCTATCATTCATTCATCATTCATTCACCAGTGTGAGCGGCACCGCGGGCAAGGGTGAAGTGTCCTGCCCAACGACACAACGGCAGCAATTTGGATGTCAAGAGGCGGGGAGCGAACCTGCAACCCTCAGGTTTCTGGCACGGCCGCTCTACCCACTATGCCATACCGCCCCAGTTAACTTTGTGTGATCACGGCCCTGCTAAAAGTAGTTCCTCAGTGTTAGCGCTTATAATAACAACATTACTAATACTTACTTAATAGTCAGGTCGCGAGATGTCAATGGGGTTTTGGGGGTTTTTAGGATTTTTTTCAGAGGGTTTCATTTACTTATACATGCCGTATTTTATGAATTGAAATGCATCACAAAATAAAAATGTGTTATTGTCTTACATAAGGATTGCTGATGAGAGTAAAACATTCTATAAAAATAAATAAAAATGCGGTCCCCTCAAATTCCGATACGGTACTTTAATAGAATTTCTTTGTTCATGCAAGGTCATTTTCCCTTCCTGTAACCCAGGGGTGTCCAAACTTTTTCCACTGAGGGCCGCACATTGAAAAATCAAAGCAAGCAGGGGCCATTTTGATATTTTTTATTTTAAAAACCAATACAATATATGTATAAAAAATATACATTTAGGCTTACCCCAAAGGGTTTTGGTCCAAAAAATATAAAAAATGTGTCATTATTCAGTATTATTATTTTTATTATTCAAGTTTTAAATCTCTAGATCAACATTAGGTCTATCTGTCAATGTAACATTTTTTAAAGATTTAAATTGTATGCTCTTTTTGTCAAAGAAAATCCTTTTTTTAATGAAAAAAACAAAATATGCAATATTTTCACCCAATAAAATTTTTAAGTGGGATATTTAAGATTATATAATAATTGGAGCCTTAAAAGGTAAATAACTCATAACATAATTGATTTTATTCATTATTATTTTTTGAGCAATGACACTTAAAAACTAATCACACTAAAATTGTAGGGGATCCAAAAGGGTTCTACTCATTAAAGTGTTAAAAAATAAATTATGTTTTTTTTTACTGTTTACTTTTAACACAATAATCTCAAGATCAACTTCAGATCTATCTGTCAATTATAAGTTTTATTGTTGTTTATGTTATTTGTTTGTTCGTTTTAGGCCCTTCTTTAAAAAAAAAAAAAAACAGCTCGGTTTTTTACATGGAAAACACAAAATATGCAACATTTTCCCCAAAAAATACCTCAAAATATTTAATGTGACGTAATTGGAGCTTTGAATAGGTCAATAATTCATAATGACATTGATTTTGATTCATTATTATTGTTTAAAGAAAGAAACAGCCTACATGGCAGATGTGTGTTATTAGAGTAAACATTGCTACATGTTCTTGTTACATTTCACCTGTTTGCTCTTTCATACCACTTTTTATGTTTTAAATGTGTTTCAATCGTGTTTTTAAAATGTGCCGTGGGGCCGTTAAAAAATGACCTGCGGGCCGCACTTTGGACACCCCTGCTGTAACCAATAATCACATATTCATTTATGACCATTATAATGTCAGATTAAACAGGTCATTGGTTCAACAGCAAGTTTAAAAGTCTAGCGTTGACTAAAAGGCAACACTTGGGCACAGCCTGTGTTTGAGAACTAATAGCCTGCAGTGACAGGTGAACCATCTTGGGAATCACTGTTGACACTCTTGAAGATGTTGGCAAGTGCAGAAGCCTTTTCGTGGCCTCGCAGGCACGCCCATTAGCGACGGGGAATGCAGCTGCGAAATGTAACAGTCACATTTTTCCAAGAGCATTGGCACGCAGGGCAAAGATTGACAGAGTTAGGGACAACAAACAAGTGACAACATGAAGACAGCACCAAAATATAAGTCTCAAGATGAGCGAGGAGACTTGGGAGCTGTTATCTTGCACAAAAGACTTTTGAAGCTCACAAACAGCCAGTGTTTGTGTTCGTCTCTGTGGTTCAAACGTTCATTTATGTTTGTTTTTATTATAAGTGTCCGTCCTTCCCTTTCTGAAAAAAATCTTACCTCCCTTTATCACCTTCTGTGATATGACACAAGCATGAACCGGCGCTTCTGCTTTTCATTGCAAACAGACACGCACTTATTCACTGAAGAGGCTTTACAAGCTTCTGTCATTTTTATGGGCATGACTTCTGCACAGGCTCAGAAAAAAATGGTAAATCATTATATACACTTTGAGGTGCCGGGCCTTGTCCCTGCGGTGGTGCCTTCAAAAGGTGCAGCATTTATACTTGACCCTCGTGTTGGAGTACCGAGTCAAGACTGGTCTATGGTTTAAGTCTTGGAATTTTATCAAATTGTTTTTTTCTTGGATTTAATCTCAAGACCAAAATTGCAGGGAGACATTGTGTGTGTCATTATGTTTTAAACTGTTCCCAGAGAAATCCTTTGGAAAGTGTTCAATAAAAGCGGTTTAGCTGTTTTTCAGCTCATCCAAAATTTAGTTTTTTTCGGGTGTAACGGTATACCATAGTCACAATTCTGTATGTACCTTGGTTTTAAAAGGAAAACTGCACTTTTTTTAATTTAAATTTTGCCTATCATCACAACCCGTATGACAAGAACACGTTTTTCTTTTTTTTTTAATGCATTCTAAATATAAATACATCTAAATAAACTAAAAGTCAGCAAACAATGGAATCAATGAAAGCTCTCTAAAAAAAACACTCAGGCACAAGACGTTAAAACGTTGAGAATTTGTTGAATTAGTTACTGACGTTGAGCAACTCAAACCTAACATTGGAACAACATCCTTTTTGACGACATTTATTCAATCTCAGGTTGTGACGTTGATTTGATCATTGAAATTTGGTCATTTCCCAACCAACAACGTGGATACGTTGGACATCAACGTTGTCTCAATTTATAAATACATCTATTTTGCAATGTTTAGAAGACATGTTTTTTTAAATCTATGTATAATCAACATTGTACCAATATATTAGCGATTTTTTTTGTTCTATAATTGCTAATGCCGACAAACTGTGTTTAGCTGCGCTATGATCACAGAGAGCTAACTAGCTTATGCTGCTATATTGACATATTAAGCCAGCTGCTTTGCCTCTGCTGTACATTGGTAAAAGTAAATTCTAGATTATAAATCATGCCTCTAACCTGTATAGTAGAAGGTTCTGGCCATAAATCGAGAAGTTGGTCAACTTTGACATCCAACTAATACCTGGAGATCGCGAGAATATCATGAAAATACGTCCGTTTGTTGCAAAAACATTGTTTACCCTTCCTGTGGATTATGATTAATTTGTCATCTAAACAAGAAGATATGATATGAACAGCCCACCAATCAGCATTCCAGTGAGAGCAGACATTGTACAGTAAGTGATTGTTTTATGATGTTCGTAGTTGTTATTTCTTGTTGAGCACTTTGCAATACTACTACTTAATGTTTAGTTTTTCACTAAAGCTGCATCTGTTTAGCACACAGCTTCTCAAACTTGTTGCTCATCCTCCTTATATTCAGGCTCAAAAATATTAGGTTCTGGATCATTAGTTGTCCCAAAGTAGTATTTGTTGTTGTAGGTGCCAGCTAATGTTATTTGTATTTTCTTTGCACAACTGATTGGTTTGTCATTTGGTGATTGTTAGGGATGTGAGTCACGTGGAGTGTGGTATGTCAGCAATAGTAATATCAGCTGTTCACCTGGTGTTCTCATTGAGGAAGTGAGATGTCCTACTTTGCTGACCGCATTTAGTTTGATAGACCAGATTGATCGCATCGATAGAACACATTTATATCACATTTAGTTTGTTTGTTTTCTAGCAAATATTTTAAACGCAACAACCTTGAATTGTTGATTTTTGGACAAGCCAGCGCGTCCGGCAGGTACACGTTTTTACCCCGTTCAGCCTCTCTGCGACTGTATTTGCTTTTTTTGTGGATAATCGCAAGACACTTTTCTCTCACAAAGTCTGCAGTGAGTTGTAGGTTTATTGTTGTTGAAAGGAAAAGCAAACGTTGTGATACGTCTGTGAAATTAATGTGCTTAAAATGAGCAAAATAGGTAAATATTACATGTTATTATGAATGTGCCTGTTACTACATTACATACTGTATATACTTACAGCGTGTGTATAGATGGAAATGAGCAACTTCCATTGACTACATTGTTAGCTAACTTTTACTAATGTTTATTTACGACTTAAAATGCATAAAACAAGAAAAACGTGTTCCTGTCTTACATAAGGACTGTGAATTCAAAGGTCGGGGTTTGGTTAATTTTTGGTGTATGGGAGGAGGGAGAACAGCTTCGCTTTTGATATTTAAATACATAATTATTTCCAAAAACAGGTTTTCTTCCATGATAGTGAAACCACATAAACAGAACCGCACCACCCGGAAGTTGCCTGGAACGAAAAAAAGCCGCCCAAACAGTTTTGAAGCATTGACTGTATTGTAGCCCTCTGGTCGTCAACCGTGACGTTAAGGCAGATGAGGAAGTGATGGATTAACAATCGCTTTATTGCAAAACTGGCTACTGTCGGCCATAACCGCGCCAAAGTAACAGCAGCAATAAAAACAATCTTTTTCCCAGTCAGACAACACAAACTCCAACACTTCATAACTGACAGGTTGCTACTGAAGTAAACCTACAAAACTTGGTTAAAGTAACTTTTTTTTTTTTTACAAACCCCGTTTCCATATGAGTTGGGAAATTGTGTTAGATGTAAATATAAACGGAATACAATGATTTGCAAATCCTTTTCAACCCATATTCAATTGAATGCACTACAAAGACAAGATATTTGATGTTCAAACTCACACATTTTTTTTTTTTTTGCAAATAATAATGAACTTAGAATTTCATGGCTGCAACACGTGCCAAAGTAGTTGGGAAAGGGCATGTTCACCACTGTGTTACATGGCCTTTCCTTTTAACAACACTCAGTAAACGTTTGGGAACTGAGGAGACACATTTTTTAAGCTTCTCAGGTGGAATTCTTTCCCATTGTTGCTTGATGTACAGCTTAAGTTGTTCAACAGTCCGGGGGTCTCCGTTGTGGTATTTTAGGCTTCATAATGCGCCACACATTTTCAATGGGAGACAGGTCTGGACTACAGGCAGGCCAGTCTAGTACCTGCACTCTTTTACTATGAAGCCATGTTGATGTAACACGTGGCTTGGTCTTGCTGAAATAAGCAGGGGCGTCCATGGTAACGTTGCTTGGATGGCAACATATGTTGCTCCAAAACCTGTATGTACCTTTCAGCATTAATGGCGCCTTCACAGATGTGTAAGTTACCCATGTCTTGGGCACTAATACACCCCCATACCATCACAGATGCTGGCTTTTCAACTTTGCGCCTATAACAATCCGGATGGTTCTTTTCCTCTTTGGTCCGAAAGACACGACGTCCACAGTTTCCAAAAACAATTTGAAATGTGGACTCGTCAGACCACAGAACACTTTTTCACTTTGTATCAGTCCATCTTAGATGAGCTCAGGCCCAGCGAAGCCGACGGCGTTTCTGGGTGTTGTTGATAAACGGTTTTCGCCTTGCATAGAAGAGTTTTAACTAGCACTTATAGATGTAGCGACCAACTGTAGTTACTGACAGTGGGTTTCTGAAGTGTTCCTGAGCCCATGGGGTGATATCCTTTACACACTGATGTCGCTTGTTGATGCAGTACAGCCTGAGGGATCGAAGGTCACGGGCTTAGCTGCTTACGTGCAGTGATTTCTCCAGATTCTCTGAACCCTTTGATGATATTACGGACCGTAGATGGTGAAATCCCTAAATTCCTTGCAATAGCTGGTTGAGAAAGGTTTTTCTTAAACTGTTCAACAATTTGCTCACACATTTGTTGACAAAGTGGTGACCCTCGCCCCATCCTTCTTTGTGAATGACTGAGCATTTCATGGAATCTACTTTTATACCCAATCATGGCACCCACCTGTTCCCAATTTGCCTGTTCACCTGTGGGATGTTCAAAATAAGTGTTTGATGAGCATTCCTCAACTTTATCAGTATTTATTGCCACCTTTCCCAACTTCTTTGTCATGTGTTGCTGGCATCAAATTCTAAAGTTAATGATTATTTGCAACAAAAAAAAATGTTTATCAGTTTGAACATCAACTATGTTGTCCTTGTAGCATATTCAACTGAATATGGGTTGAAAATGATTTGCAAATCATTGTATTCCGTTTATATTTACATCTAACACAATTTCCTAACGCATATGGAAACGGGGTTTGTATATAATTGAACTTTATGCACTACACTGAGTAAGCTTCTGGTTGTGGAAAGTGTGTTGGATTATCCGGTCTATATTTGTTAACTTTATTTAATGGATAGTAAAAATATACACCATGTTAAAAAGAAATCCTGGGTAAAAAAAAGAAAAAAAGATGCAGCGATAATCATAATAATCGTAACAATTGTTTAATAAATGAATTGTACCACCCTGAATGTTATCCAAATCTGGTCATGCCTGAGAAGGTACACCTCTAATCGCTATCCATGATTCTGATTCAGGTCGTAAACACTATATGGGTTGTTTAGGGCCACAACCACTTTCTGAAGGTTTAAACTTTTATTCTTTTATTTAAATCTGTCATATACCTTAAGATTAAAAAAACAAAACGATTGTGTTGTCAAAGTTAAATAATACGGTTGTTTGAATCAAATAAAGAATGTTAAAAATGCTAGTTCAAATAATAGTTATTTCCTCCTGAAAACGGCAAACCCAGCATGGAACACTTCACTGTTCCCTCAACACAGACGTCATCAAAGCTCATCTTTACGCAATCAGGATGGGGCGATAGAAGAAAGGTAGAAATATAACAGTAAATCTATTTGTGGCAGTGTCGGACAAAGTTATGTTTAAGTCTCATTTTGTACCTCAGAGCACATAACTGTCGTGCATTCAAGTCCGAAACAGAGACGTCACTATAATGGGATGTCTAATGATGATGTATAATGATTATTATTATCCACTGATGATAATCCACATTATTCTAACCCTTACATTATGAAGTAAAGCGAACCTTGACCCATTTACAGTCATATTTAAGTAAATGATCACAGGTTATATGATTATCCAGCTTGTATTCTTAGGTTATTTAAATTAAGAGGAGAAAACTATAATTTACGGGGGATATTGGTCTTTGAAATAGGTAAAGTAAGAAAAAATATAGAATACAAATGTATTTCAGTTTTCGGAGTTGAATGGTGGAACAAGCTCAGTGATGAGCTGAAGACATGTAGTTCTTTGATAAGGTTTTAAGAAAACCTTGAAAGGTGAAATAATTGAAAATTATAAAATATAGCAATGATTACTTTTATCCCATTGGTTTTTTTAACGATGTTCCAGACAATCTAATTTTCAGTGAATGTATAGGATAGGGCCAGCTTTGGCTTCAGCCTATTCCTTTTTCGGTCATTCTTTTTCTTTTTGTGTGTAAATGTGTATGATTGTTAAATATGTATAATCTGTACTGTTAAACTGGTCACACAAAATGGTTGATGGTTGATTATATGACCGAAATAAACTTATTTAATTCATTCATTCATTATTCAAACTCACATTTCTGCTATTTTATACCAATGTTTTGTCACTTTTTGGTAAACCAGACAAACATAACTTTTTAAAATAAAACCCCAAATAATGTATGGGGTTTTAATGACGCCACTGATTAAAAACATTGCTGATGAAACAATGATATGAACATGTACAGTAAATATTATGGGCTTTCTGATAATGGAGTGCACCATCTACTGTGCTTCTGGGTTATAATGTTGGGAAAACTGGCAAGTACATAGAATGCTGGATACAATGATGGATAAGAGTGTATATATATATATATATATATATATACACACACAAATACATGCAAACAGGAACTATTTTACAATCATATAATATCGATATGTTCAGCTCATCTTTAAAAATTCAAAAACCTAAATAAGGCTTTTACATGTGTTTAAAAGAAAGTTAGTTTTAATCACATTAAGTCAACAATTAGCATTTTAGTGCATGTAATCATACTGAGTGTGTATGTGGGGTGGTGACGTTAGGTTTAGGTTGCATTGGGGGCCCTTAAGGAGTCTAGTAATAAAGTAATACTAAAGACCGAAATAGGGTTGTTTAGGGCCACAAAAAGCCTAGAACTGGCCCTGCTCTTACTAGTGCAGTGGTGTCCAAAGTGTTGCCCGGGAGAATTTTACAGCATAAAAAACATTTTAAAAAAGTGGAATTAAAGAGCAATCAGGTGAAATTTAACAAGAAAGAGTTGCAATGTTGACTCTAATAACACAAATCTGCCATGAAGGCTGTTTTTTAAAATTTTTTATTTAAAGCTGTCATTACTAAAAAAAATAATAATGAATCAAAATCAATGTTATGAATTCTATTGAAGGCTTCAATAACTTTACATAAAACATTTTTTCATACAGTGTGCTTGCATATAAAATACAAAGTTTTCATTGATAAAAAAAAAAGGCATAACACAAAACAAAAAAAAAAGGTGAACAAATATAATAACTTATAATCGACAGATTGATCTGAAGTTGATCGAGAGACTTAAGCAATGAAAGTAAAAAAATATGTATTTAAGATTTATTTTTAACACTTATGAATGGGGCCCTTTTGTATACCAACTAATTTTAGTGGGATTTTGTTTAAACCATAATTGCTCAAAGAATAATATTGAATCAAAATCAGTGTTAAGAATGATTTACCTATTTAAGGCTCCAAATACTTCACATCAAGTATTCCACTTTGAAATTGTTTAAGGGTGCATTTTTACGTACAATATGAATATTATTGTCCTTACACATTACACACAAGTGTCATACAAGCCCTAAACTGGTCTTTGTCACGACTTGGTCTTCTTGTTTGTCTGGACTTGGTCTCAGTTTTTGTGATCTTGAGTCTCTTGACTAAAGTACCACAAGACATTACTATGGAAGACAGAAACTGAGTACTACTACCTCTCCTTTTGAAAGCATGCCTTGTCTCCATACCTGTAGTTGTTTTGTTTTGATTGATTGATTGAGACTTTTATTAGTAGATTGCACAGTACAGTACATATTCCGTACAATTGAACACTAAATGGTAACACCCGAATAAGTTTTTCAACTTGTTTAAGTTGGGGTCCACGTTAATCAATTCATGGTAGTTCTAATGATGAGGGAGTGGATGACTTATTTAAGAAACTTACAGATGAATCATACAACTCTCTCATCAAGGCGTCTCTCTGCATCACTCAGATGTGATCTGAACACAAGTACCTTTTTCTAATCTGCATGATCACCTGGCCCAAACAAGTTCTACTGTGGCGTCCAAGACCGTATCTGTTTCGGTTTACCGCAGGCCGGTGAGCACCAGTAGCTTTGGTGAACTCCAGATATGATCAGGCTAGCATGTTCTCCTCTTTTTAGAACGGCTACTGCTGCTTCAACTTGACGCTTCAAGATAAATGTTTGGAAATGATCTGTTTAGCTATGAAAGGGACACAGCTGTATTTTTGCACCCAGCTAATCTCTGTGGATCTTTTCCCTGTTTATCACGGACCCCGTCTTTTTTTGTTATAAAGCACAGCCTTCAGTTACTTCTCAAGTTGATGGGCATGAGATATTTAGTTGGACCATAGCATTTATTTGAATAGCATATTTTTAGACGAGGCAACCTACCATTGGGCTGAACTGGCTTTGTCGTGCGTGACCACCACACATTTTTGTTTATTTTAACATATTTTGGATTCGCAGCACTGCCTTTATTTTTTTTTCCCCTAAACCTAAACGCTTGGATTTTTGTCACTTCCCATAAATGGAATTCGAAGGTTCATGCACAAGCTGCTGAGTAGCTCTTTAATTATCCCATTTCCTCGTAGAAATACTGGTACACTTACTGGACACGGGTCATCTATTTCTTTTACTTAACAGATGTGTAAGTTAAATTTAGAATCATTTGCCAGTGCTTGAAATTTAGAGCAACAGTAAAAGCATAGAAGTACATTAATCTGCACTTGTGCTATATAATAGACGACCTCAGAGATGAGGACAAACGTTAGCATAGCTATGTGAGCTACAGTGCCAACTTTGCATTTTAACTGGCTTCATTAGTTTGTTAGAAAATCTAACAAAACCACTTCAGTATTTGTGGCTGACTGGTTGTTGGCAGCACTTTAGGCTTTAGTTTAAAGGCCTACTGAAACCCACTACTACCGACTACGCAGTCTGACAGTTTATACATCAATGATGAAATCTTAACATTGCAACACATGCCAATACGGCCGGGTTAACTTATAAAGTGCAATTTTAAATTTCCCGCTAAACTTCCGGTTGAAAAAACGCCTTTGGATGATGACGTATGCGCGTGACGTAGCCAGTGAAACAGAAGTATCGGTACCCCATCGAATCCAATACAAAATAGCTGTGTTTTCATCTCATAATTCCACAGTATTCTGGACATCTGTGTTGGTGAATCTTTTGCAATTTGTTTAATGAACAATGAAGACTGCAAAGAAGAAAGTTGTAGGTGGGATCGGTGTATTAGCGGAAACCTACAGCAACACAACCAGGAAGACTTTGACTCGAATAGCAGACGCGCTAGCCGACGCTAGCCACCGACCGCACAGATGATCGTAGTGAAGTCCTCAGTCGCGCCGTCGATCGCTGGAACGCAGGTGAGCACGGGTGTTGATGAGCAGATGAGGGCTGGCTGGCGTAGGTGGAGCGCTAATGTTTTTATTGTAGCTCTGTGAGGTCCCGTTATACTAAGTTAGCTTCAATGGCATCGTTAGAAACAGCATTTTTAAGCTTCGCCAAGCTGGAAAGCATTAACCGTGTATTTACATGTTCATGGTTTAATAGTATTGTTGATTTTCTGTCTATCCCATACTTGCCAACCCTCCCGTTTTTAGCGGGAGAATCCCGGTATTCAGCGCCTCTCCCGACAACCTCCCGGCAGAGATTTTCTCCCGACAAACTCCCGGTATTCAGCCGGAGCTGGAGGCCACGCCCCCTCCAGCTCAATGCGGACCTGAGTGGGGACAGCCGTTCTCACGTCCGCTGTCCCAGCAGCTTGCCTGCCCAATGACGTCATAACATCTACGGCTTTTAGAGAGTAGAGTGCACAACAAGGAGAGAGAGTTCTTGGTTTCTTATGTGGGTTTATTGTTAGGCAGTTTCATTAACGTCCTCCCAGCGCGGTAACAACACACAACAACAGCAGTCACGTTTAGTCTACCGTAAAGCAGTTCGTCTGCCATAAACAGCAATGTTGTGACACTCTTAAACAGGACAATACTGCCACCTACTGGATAGCCTGCAGAACACAGAAATTCAAGTATGTCTTTTATTTATATGTATAATAAAATTTAAAAAAATATATATATATATATATATATATAGCTAGAATTCACTGAAAGTGAAGTATTTCATACATATACATATATATATATATATATATATATATATATATATATACACATTATATATATATATATATATATACATACATATATATATATACATATATATATATATATATATATATATATATATATACATATATATATATACATATATATATATACATATATATATATACATATATATATATATATATATATATATATACATATATATATATATATATATATATATACATATATATATATACATATATATATATACATATATATATATATATATATATATATATATATATATATATATATATATATATATATATATATATATATATATATGAAATACTTCACTTTCATATAATATAATATATATATATATTATATATATATGAAATACTTGATTTGGTGAATTCTAGCTGTAAATATACTCTCCTCTTAACCACGCCCTTAGCCACGGCCCAACCACGCCCCCCCCGACCACGCCGCCCCCCTCCCGATATTGGAGGTCTCAAGTTTGGCAAGTATGGTCTATCCTTCCAGTCAGGGGTTTATGTATTTTGTTTCTATCTGCATTTGAGGCCGATGCTATCACGTTAGCTCCCTAGCTAAGTTAGCTTCAATGGCGTCGTTAGCAACAGCATTTTTAACCTTCGCCAGGCTGGAAAGCATTAACCGTGTATTTACATGTCCCTGGTTTAATAGTATTGTTGATTTTCTGTCTATCCTTCCAGTCAGGGATTTATTTATTATGTTTCTATATGCAGTTAAGCACGATGCTATCACGTTAGCTCCGTAGCTAAAGTGTTTTGTGGATGTATTGTCGTGGAGATAAAAGTCACTGTGAATGTCCATTTCGCGTTCTTGACTCTCATTTTCAAGAGGATATAGTATCCGAGGTGGTTTAAAATACAAATCCGTGATCCACAATAGAAAAAGGAGAGAGTGTGGAATCCAATGAACTAGCTTGTACATAAGTTACGGTCAGAGCGAAAAAAGATATGTCTTGCACTGCATTCTAGTCATTCACTCTAACGTTCCTCATCCACAAATCTTTCATCTTCGCTCAAATTAATGGGGTAATCGTCGCTTTCTCAGTCCAAATCGCTCTAGCTGCATTGTAAACAATAGGAACATGTGAGGAGCTGTTCAATTGACTACGTCACGCTACTTCCGGTAGGGGCAAGGCTTTTTTTTTTTTATCAGATACCAAAAGTTGCGATCTTTATCGTCGTCGTTCTCTACTAAATCCTTTCAGCAAAAATATGGCAATATCGCGAAATGATCAAGTATGACACATAGAATGGATCTGCTATCCCTGTTTAAATAAAAAAAAAAAATCATTTCAGTAGGCCTTTAAGCTGTGTAGTGAAGCCTTTTTTGGTCTTCTGTGAAGTAGTGGATTTGTACACAGGGTGAGTCAGATTAATGACAATGAGGAGGACTTTTGATTCATGACATCATGAAAAACTGAACTTTAAAAGCAACAGTCTGAGCACCTCTTCTCTCACACGCGAGGTAAACAAGTGAGGAAAATGCTTTTATATATATATATATATATATATATATATATATATATATATATATATATATATATATATATATATATATATATATATATATATATATATATATATATATATAAATAAATCTCCTTCTCACCCCAGTGGGGTGGTATCTGTGTCATCCCCAAGCTCGGGTCCTCTACCAGAGGCCTGGGAGTTTGAAGGTTCTGCGCAGTATCTTGGCTGTTCCTCGGACTGCGCTCTTCTGGACTGAGGCTTCAGATGTTGTTCCTGGGATCTGTTGGAGCCACTCTCTCAGTTTGGGGGTTACTGCTCCAAGCGCCCCCACTACCACGGGGACCACGCTAGCCTTGACCTTCCACATCCGTTTCTCATGTTCCTGATGTTGGTGTCAGCTGGGATTGCCACATCTATCACCACCACCCTTTTCTGCTCTTTTTCCACCACCACTATGTCTGGTTGGTTAGCCAGAAGCTGTTTGTCAGTCTGGAAGCTGAAGTCCCACAGAACCTTGGCCCTGTTGTTCTCAGCGACCTTCTGTGGTATGGCCCATTGGGATTTGGGTACTTCTATTCCATACTGGTTGCAGATGTTCCCGTATACTATACCAGCCACTTGGTTGTGCCGCTCCATGTACGCTGATCCAGCTAGCATTTTACAGCCTGCTACTATGTGCTGGACTGTCTGAGGGTCTTCTTTGCACAGTCTGCATCTTGGGTCTGATCTACTCTGGTAGATCCTGGCCTCTATGGCTCTTGTGCTTATGGCCTGTGTTTGTGCTGCCATGATTAGTGCCTCTGTGCTGTCTGCCTGTCCTGCATTTTACAGCCATTGGTAGGATTTCTTGATATCAGCCACTTCCTCTATCTGACGGTGGTACATGCCATGTAGGGGCTTGTCCGTCCAGGTTGTCTGCTCCTTCTCCTCTGCACTTCTATCAGGGTTTTGCTGCCTGAGACATTCACTTAGCAGTTCATCCTTCGGGGCCATTTTTTCGATGTATTCTCAAATGTTCGATGTTTCTTCCTGGACTGTGGCCTTGACGCTCACTAGCCCTCTGCCTCCCTCTTTCTGCTTAGTGTATAGCCTCAGGGTGCTGGACTTGGGGTGGAACCCTCCGTGCATGGTGAGGAGCTTTCTTGTCTTGATACCAGCGGTGTATCTGATGACTGGTAGTGCGTACATGTTGATGGCGCGGAGTTTGTTCTTACCATTCAGCTGACTTTTCAGGACCTGCCTTACTCTCTGGAGGTATTTGGCTGTGGTTGACTTCCTTGTGGCGTCTTCATGGTTTCCATTAGCCTGTGGGATGCCAAGGTACTTGTAGCGGTCTTGGATATCACCTATGTTTCCCTCTGGTAACTCAATCCTCTCAATCCTGATTATCTTGCCTCTCTTCGAGACCATCCAGCCACACTTGTCCAATCCGAATTACATCCCTATGTCATCGCTGTAGATCCTGGTGGTGTGGATCAGTGAGTCTACTTCTCGCTCGCTCCTGGCATACAGGTTGATGTCATCCATGTAGAGCAGGTGACTGATTGCTGCCCCACTACGGAATCGATACCCGTAGCCAGCGCTCTTCGTAATGATCTGACTGAGGGGGTTCAGGCCTTTGCAGAACAGCAGTGGTGATAGCGCATCTCCTTGGTATATTCCGCACTTGATGTTGACTTGGGCAATCGGCTTTGAATTGGCCTCTAGGGTTGTCTTCCACATTTCAATCGAGTTCTGGATGAAGGCCCTAAGGTTCTTGTTGATCTTATACAGTTCCAGACATTCCAGTATCCATGTGTGCGGCATTGAGTCGTAGGCTTTCTTGTAGTCAATCCAGGCAGTGCACAGGTTGGTCTGTCTCTTCTTACAGTCTCGGGTGACTGTTTTATCAACCACTAGCTGGTGCTTGGCTCTTCTGGTATTACTGCCATTTTCTTTCTGTGCCTCACTCATGTATTGAGCCACATGCTTACTCATCTTTGCCGCAATGATGCCTGACAGGGCCTTCCATGTTGTGCAGAGACAGGTAATTGGCCGGTAGTTGGATGGGATGGGTCCCTTCTGGGGGTCCTTCATGATTAGGGCTGTCCTGCCCTGGGTTAGCCATTCTCGGTGGGTCCCATTCCTCAGCAGCTGGTTCATCTGTACTGCTAGGCATTCATGGAGTGCAGTTAGCTTCTTCAGCCAGTACGTATGGATCATATCGGGGCCTGGTGCTGTCCAGCTCTTCATCTTTGACACTCTTTCTTGGATGTCTGCCTTTGAGATGGTTACTGGCTCTTGCTCTGGGAGGTTGCTGTGGTCAGCTCTCAGGTCCACTAACCGTTGGGCCTTGGTGTTGTGTGATGCCTCTCTTGAATGTGCGTGCGTGCGTGCGTGCGTGCGTGCGTGCGTGCGTGCGTGCGTGCGTGCGTGTGTTCATGCAGAGGCTCTATAGGCACATTACCCTGACATAATTAAAAAGTAAATTTTGCATAATAATGAATATCAAACGGGACATATTATGCAAAACCAACTTTTTTTTTTATATACCTATTGGTAACTGTTTTTGTGTATTTGGAATCTGCATAAGTCCGGAAAATTTGAAATCAAAACAGAGGCATGACGAGCCTTTGGGAATTTTCCCATGCAGTGATGTTCTTCCCATTGGTGATACCAGCAGATTATCCATATTACGGTAGAAATTTACCCAAATGGCTTTGCACGAGTCCGCCATTGTAGTCCAATGTCATATAATATCTGTCAATAAGCTCCTTTTTCTTTATTTTCTTATTTTGTGGCAGACTGACTCGTACATGCACATGCATCCTCTGCTGTTGCCATTTCTATTACAAAACAGCGTATTGTTCGAACTTATATCTGTCAGTAGACTCCATATGGAAGCGCTCAAAACTACGATAAAGATGGCGAAGAGAAGACGCTGTTGAACTGGAGCCACGTAAAAAAAGTGGCTCTTCCTAAAAGCGGCTTAAAGACGGTCTGTAAAAATGTAATCTATGCAACATTTTGACCAAAGAAGCGCCATTACATGTTATGTAGATCACAAGTAAATGTTTTAAATGTAGAAGAAAAAATCATAACTTGCAGAGGTGGTCCTGGCTAGATTTACGCCCGAGGCAACCCACCGCCCCTCAAATAGACTTAGCCCGAAACCCCGCCGCCAACACAACATGTATTAATTTATTATGTAATCTTAAATACAAAAAGGTAACAAGAACAGACAAAAAACATAAATGAAATACAGTATATAAACACTATTGCTTTAATAACCATGTTTGGAAAATCCCTTAAAAAAAACAAAAAATAAAACCCACTATGGAGTATATACAAATATTCCTACAATAAACTATTTCATACAGGTTTTATTTTGCACCATCCTAACATCTGAACACTTCCAGTGACAATAACACACCCGTTTTGCACATTGAGAAACAACAGAAAGCTACATCACATGTATGCCATGTCAATGTATTTTAGAAGTTATTTAACTCAGCATATAATGTTTGGCAATAAAACATTTCACACTCAGGACATCTGTGTGAATTTCCACTTGTGTTGCAAACACAAACTAGACTGGGTTGCCTATGGGTGAAATTAGTTGCATGACATGATGCCTCAATTCTTATAGTTGCTAGTTCAGCAAAACCAAATACAGTCATCTTCTGTGGCTAATATTATTATATAATGTTATATATATTATACTATATCACAACATATTAGCAAGAGGCTCATTAATAGCCTACTGTCACTCATAAAAATCTGCATTCCTTTATCTTGTGCCCATTTCTCATTTTCCTTTCTTCTTTTTCTAAACTGGGCACCTGATGGCTTCTTTGGTCTTTTAGTTGGATCCATGATGAAGATAAAAACTCAAAATCATTAAATGTTTCATTGCCTTTTGCCAACACCGTCCATTTGCCCGTCAATTAACCGGAGTCACATGAGTGACGTAAAATGTTTATTTTTTCCACATCAACTAATGAATTACATGTAGGAATATGGGTCTATTTTAATTTTAGGAATGAAATACAATTTATTTGGAAGCAGTTTATGTTGGGACCAACGTTCCCTTTAAGGTGCGCGCCTGTGCAATTGCGCACTGCTCAAGCGTCCTCTGCGCACGGCAAATCTATGCCACGCACAAAATCAAATAAAAAAATAAGCGCATAACAATTTTCGACACGACACGGACACGACAGAGAAAACAGTTTTCGTCATCATTGTTCAAATATTGTAAGGTCTGTCGAGACGCTTTGAGGACATGAATTCCATCCATCACTTTACTGAGCAAAACTCTTTATTGTCGGCCATAAACACATCACCAAAACATTAGTAAAAAAAGAGATATCTAGAAAACTGGTCATTTTCTGCAGTACAAACCAGACCAAAAGCAACTTTGTTATATCAATAGCAGCCGCTCGCTCTTTCTTACTTGCGCCAACACATGCACATATGGCACTTAGCCAGTGATGCGTTTACAGCCACACAAAAAGTCGGACAACTCCAACACCACACATAAAGTGTAATTCCAGGTCGTTACACTATGATTTACCAATCAAATGTGTGCTTATTCTAGTGTCATTTATTAGGAATCTTAATTTATAAATATTAATCATGAAATGCTGTTAGTATATTAAATAAATACTAATAACAATATATTTTTTACAAACAGGAAGTTGCAGGAATGTGCACATGATCCCCTGCTTACATCTCATTGTGCAACATGTGAATGTTTTATATGCAATGTCTGAAAGTGGTACAAACTATTTCCAAAGCAGGACCTCCACCCAGACAAACAATACAAGTACACAGTTCATGAAAAACAATATTTTTTGTTATTGTCATTGCAAGTGGGCCTAAACACTTATATTAGAAATGGAAATGACTGCTGTAATTTGATTATAATAATAAGAGAATGTTGTCTGTCTATCTGTGTTGGCCCTGCGATGAGGTGGGGACTTGTCCATGGTGTACCCCGCCTTCCGCCCGAATACAGCTGAGATAGGCTCCAGCGACCCCGAAAGGGACAAGCGGGAGAAAATGGATGGATGGATGGATGGATGGAGATTGAACTTGTTATTTAGTCAGGTTTGGGACAAGTGTGCTGCTGGTGTAGCCACAGTGTGCACGTCTGATGTTGCTCACATGGGCTCCACTGAATGCTCAGGGAGTTTTTGCATTTGCTCACACACATGAAAAATTAGAGGGAACATTGGTTGGGACCAGTTTATCCTTCGCCCGCCCGTCCCTTGCCCGTTCTGACACACACAACCTATATCGCTCTCATGCCTTAAGTTGAGGTGTCAGTAGCCGTTTTTATACAGAACAATTTTCCCAAACCTTGGTAGCTCGGTCATCGTGTTTATACAGAGGGCGGCAAATTTGGGGTCTGTTTTGGTCCGCCGATTTTTCACCTCAGAGGGTACACTTATTTCTGCCTCGGGTTCTACATAAAACGAGGTGGAAATGTGCCGGCCCGTGGGTGAGATGGGTGGAAGTGTTAATGACCTGTACCAGAGGCGCCTTTAGGAAAAGGTATATTACACAACCGTTTTAGAAAGACAGACCGGCAAATTGCCGTCCTTATGTTGGAGCAAATGTGCCGCCTTCTCTATATAAAAAGGGCCACTCATGGATATGAGTCGCGGTAGTATAGGAAACTGGCGAGTTTTGTTTGTGTGTGTGTGTGCAGGACGGTAGGCCACATTGCCCATAGTAAAAACCGTCTCTGACCCTTTTAAGATGTGTAATAAAGCCTTTTGTTGTCTTCTGTGAAGTAGTGGGCTTATACACAGGGTGAGGTCAGACTCATGACCATGAGGAAGGTTGGTGACAGACAACGAAGATGACTATTTTTGGACAATGAGGATTTATTACCTTATCTTTTTGAAACTGAAAAAACGGAGGATGAACTACTATTTATAAAAGCCAGCACGGAGAACAGGGCAAAACGTTGGAGCAGATGGAAGCCGACAGAAAGAGGTTGGCATGACACAAAGTAAATGTAGAATTTGGAGACAAGCTATTTGGACAAATGGAGTGCTTACCTAAGTAATCCGGAAAAAATGTCCCCGGCCAGTTGGACCAAACAGACAACGGTTCTTCAAGTGAGTCACACTTTAATATCGATCATGGTACATGCAGTACATCATGTGGGTTAGTACAACTAACTACTTTCAACCAGAAGTAGAATTGCCGCTCTGTCCTCTAGCCATCCATAGTGTTTCTACTCGTATGAGATCTTCATTCATCACTCCAAGCAACGTTTGTAATTTTTACAGTATAACCAAAACAATTCATACTTACTCAACTGTCCAATGTGTATTGTCTATAGCAGTGGTCCCCAACCTTTTTGTAGCTGGGGACCGGTCAACGCTTGAAAATTTGTCCCACGGACCGGGGGGGGGGGGATTTTTATTTATTTATTTATTTTTTTCCATAAAGAAATACAATCGTGTGCTTACGGACTGTATACCTGCAGACTGTATTGATCTATATTGACATACACATACACAATATGTATATATAGTGTTTTTATGTTGATTTAATTTAAAAAAAAATATATATATTTAATTTATTTTTTAATTTTTTTTAATTTCTTGCGCGGCCCGGTACCAATCGGTCCGCGGACCGGTACCGGGCCGCGCCCCGGTGGTTGGGGACCACTGGTCTATAGGATTGTTTTCATGCATATTTGTATGTGTTATCGTAAAGTAATAAAGCTAGCGTCGTTAGCATTCACTAATTTGCTAACCCCTTTCCAGGTGTCCGCGTTAATATTATTAACTTACAATAGCATTATTTTGTGGCGAAGTTGGTAGAGTGGCCGTGCCAGCAATCGGAGGGTTGCTGGTTACTGGGGTTCAATCCCCACCTTCTACCATCCTAGTCACGTCCGTTGTGTCCTTGGGCAAGACACTTCACCCTTGCTCCTGATGGGTGCTGGTTAGCGCCTTGCATGGCAGCTCCCGCCATCAGTGTGTGAATGTGTGTATGTGGAAATACTGTCAAAGCGCTTTGAGTACCTTGAAGGTAGAAAAGCGCTATACAAGTATAACCCATTTATCATTTATTTTATTTGTCATTTTTGTATTGTTTCAGTTTCGTAAATTTAAAAAAAAAGGCCCCGTGGAGTTATTGAGTCTGTTTAGCTGATTGGAGGGCTAGCTTCCGCAGCTAGTGAGTCCATGATGATGACTTCTATTTTGTTTGATCAGCCGTTTTACTGCCATGTTACAGGCACCGTTTGGAAATTATTAAGGTATGTAAATAAACATTCACAAAAGCTTTCTGTGTAAATAACTCCTTTCACTATGTTTATACCCGCGGCTTATAGTACGGGGCGGCTAATATACACTATATTGCCAAAAGTATTTGGCCACCTGCCTTGACTCACATATGAACTTGAAGTGCCATCCCATTCCTAACCCATAGGGTTCAATATGATTTCGGTCCACCTTTTGCAGCTATTACAGCTTCAACTCTTCTGGGAAGGCTGTCCACAAGGTTGTAGAGTGTGTTTACAGGAATTTTCAACCATTCTTCCAAAAGCGCATTGGCGAGGTCACACACTGATGTTGGTCTAGAAGGCCTGGCTCTCAGTCCGTTCTAATTCATCCCAAAGGTGTTCTATGGGGTTCAGGTCAGGACTCTGTGCAGGCCAGTCAAGTCCATCCACACCAGACTCTGTCATCCATGTCTTTATGGACCTTGCTTTATGCACTGGTGCACAGTCATGTTGAGAGGAAGGGGCCCGCTCCAAACTGTTCCTACAAGGTTGGGAGCATGGAATTGTCCAAAATATTTTGGTATCCTGGAGCATTCAAAGTTCCTTTCACTGGAACTAAGGGGCCAAGCCCAACTCCTGAAAAATAACCCCACACCAAAATTCCTCCTCCTCCAAATTTCACACTCGGCACAATGCAGTCCAAAATGTAGCGTTCTCCTGGCAACCTCCAAACCCAGACTCGTCCATCAGATTGCCAGATGGAAAAGCGTGATTCATCAGTCCAGATAAGGCGTCTACTGCTCTAGAGTCCAGTGGCGACGTGCTTTACACCACTGCATCCGACGCTTTGCATGGGACTTGGTGATGTATGGCTTAGATGCAGCTAATTGGCCATGGAAACCCATTCCATTAAGCTCTCTGCGTACTGTACGTGGGCCAATTGGAAGGTCACATGAAGTGTGGAGCTCTGTAGCAACTGACTGTGCAGAAAGTCTTTGCACTATGCGCTTCAGCATCCGCTGACCCCTCTCTGTCAGTTTACGTGGCCTACCACTTGGTGGCTGAGCTGCTGTTGTTCCCAAACTCTTCCATTTTCTTAAAATAAATCCGAAAGTTGTCTTTGGAATATTTAGGAGTGAGGAAATTTCACGACTGGTTTTGTTGCACAGGTGACATCCTATGACAGTTCCACGCTGGAAATCACTGAGAGTGGCCCATTCTTTCACAAATGTTTGTAGAAACAGTCTCCATGCCTAAGTGCTTGATTTTATACACCTGTGACCGGGCCAAGTGATTAGGACACCTGATTCTCATCATTTGGATGGGTGGCAATATAGTGTATGTAAAAATCGTTTGTTCTCCTAAAATTTAGTGGTGTGGCTTATGTACCGGTGCGCTCTATATTTCAGAAAATATTTTTCAGTGTCTACGGAATAATTAGAATACATTGCGTATAATGAAGAAAAAAAATAGTTTTTCATACTTCAGTGTTTTCATGCATATTCGTACGTGCTAGCCGAATGCAATGACACTAGCGTTGTTAGCATTAGTTAATGTGCTAATACTTTAGTGTTTGTGTTAGTATTATTCATTTACAATATCATTCTTTTTGTATTGCTTCAGTTTCACCAAAACGTCACGATGGAGTTAAGTCTGTTTAAGTGTTGGGAGAGCCAACTTCCGCAGCTCGTGGGTTCATGACGATGACTTCTGTTTTGTTTGATCATCCGTTTTACTGCCGTGTTACAGACACTGTTTGGAAACAATTACGGTATGTAAATAAATAGAGATGTCCGATAAATGCTTTAAAATGTAATATCGGAAATTATCGGTATTGCTTTTTTAATTATCAGTATCTTTTTTTTTTAAATTTTTTAATGTTTTTTTATTAAATCAACATAAACACAAGATTCACTTGCAATTAGTACACCAACCCAAAAAACCTCCCTCCCATATTTACACTCATTCACACAAAAGGGTTGTTTCTTTCTGTTATTAATATTCTGGTACCTACAATATTATATACCAATATATATCAATACAGTCTGCAAGGGATACAGTCCGTAAGCACACATGATTGTGCGTGCTGCTGGTCCACTAAAAGTACTAACCTTAAACAGTTAATTTGACTCATTTTCATTAATTACTAGTTTCTATGTAACTGTTTTTATATTGTTTTACTTTCTTTTTTATTCAAGAGAATGTTTTTAATTTATTTATCTTATTTTTTTTTTTTTAAGGACCTTATCTTCACCATACCTGGTTGTCCAAATTAGGCATAATAATGTGTTAATTGAACGACTGTATATATCGGTATCGGTTGATATCGGTATCTGTAATTAAGAGTTGGACAATATCGGAATATCGGATATCGGCAAAAAGCCATTATCGGACATCCCTATAAATAAACATTTACAGAATATTTGTATGCAAATAACCCATTTCGCAACGTATATATCTGCGGCTTAGTATACGTAGGGAAAACAATTCCCCAAAATTTAGTGGGTGCTGCTTGTATACCAAAAGGGCTATATAGTCTGGAAAATTCGGTATTTGTATTCGGCAAGACTTGTTTAAAAAGCCAAACAAATCAGAGGGTTGAGCAGCATCTCAACATTACTGAGAGTATTTGCACCTGAATGCACCACTGAATGAGTTAGTATGTCACAGGAGTATGTCACAGGAGTCTGTCTACGCGGGAATGCAGCAGTGCTGTGCGTCACCGCCAGCCACCCTCATCATGCATCTGCAGCTGGCAGAGGCCACGTTGTCTAATCGTGGCGCTCGGCATGCTTTTAGTGAGGCGGCTGCTCGTTTGAAACTCCTCCTGTCAGCCACCCTGGAGAAAGTTCAGTGAAATTTGAAACAAAGCTTTCAAGCATGTTCTGTTCTCAATTGCTCACACACAAGATAACGACTAGAACAATTGCCCAATCAGTTGCAGGTGTCACTCTCTTTAATTAATGTTTCAATGGTATGCCCTTTCCCCACCACGCCTGTTCTTGTTAATTATATAGACATGTGAAACCCCATTCATGCACCAGCTGTAACAGACATGAGAAGTGTGAGAATCTGTCTGTAGATGTGTGAGCTGACCACTGATACATTACCCGGGACAAGGAGGGTGACTCATCTCATTGAGACGTCACTGTGTCGTCATCAGTCGTGCGGAGCGTCAGACACCGATAATAGATTTTCAACATCAAGCTAAAGACACCCCCTAATATCCTTGAAACGTCCCAGTTGTTTGATGCAGTCATTTCCAATTAAATCATCCCCATGGTGGAGTATTGTGCAATGTTTTTACCAGTGTCTCTTGAGTAAAAACAGACATTCATTTGAAGTTCTGCAGGTATATTGAAACCTGTATAACTACACTCGCACACACACTCGCACACATTCTTGTATTTTTTGCCTTTTTGAGACCTCCGAAAAATGCCTACCTCCTAAGGACCACCCATTCTAGATATATAAAGATTTGTATTTACAACATTAATAACATATACATATAATGCCAATATAAAAAAGGTTGTTGTGAAAAATGAGTTGGAATTTCACAAGAAAAACTGGCTGTATTATAGTAAGTCGTCATTTTACTCAACTCAAGTCAAAATGTTACAAGAAAAACTGAACATGTGTGCAATATTATGATAAAAGTTTGAATTTTACTCAATAACAGTCGCAATTTTAAAAGAAAAGCTTAAAAATGTGCCAATTTTATGAAAAGTGTCGTAATTTTACTCGACAAAAGTCACAATTTTATAAGGAAACTTTAAAATTTTGGCAATATCATAATAATCTGAATTTTACTAGGCGAAATTATGACAAGTCATAATTTTACTCAAAAAATGTCACTGTTTTACAAGAACAACAACAGCAATTGGCAATATTGTGATAAGTCAGATTTCTATGACAAATGTTACCATTTCGCATTAAAAAGTAATAATTTTACGAGAAAATATTGCAATATTACAGAAAACAAAGAATATGAGAAATTGTTCCCAATTTTATAAGAAAAAAGTCGACACATTGTAAGAAAATGACTGCTTTTAGATCATTATAATTCTTTTGAATTTTTTGTTGGTAATTGGTTTTTAATCGTCATGATTTACTTCAAGCTATTACAGTATGTCTCTATATACATATTTGTTTTATTAATTTTGGCCGAGAGGGGGTGCATTTCAATTTCTTATACACTCTTGTTATTACATATGTTGGCCAGAGGGGGAGCACTTTAAATTTTTACACACAGTTGTTATTTTATTAATTGACCAGAGGGGGCGCAATTTTAAAACCGACACACAGTCAATTTGAAAAATCCCTCCTTTTTGGGACCACCCTAATTTTGATAGATTTCACCACCAGGGGTGCAAATGAGACATTCTCTATTAAACACAATGGTTTTCCGTATTGGGACCAGGATTTATGTCCTAACTTGTACACCGGTCCTCATATGGACGATACTTTTCCTTGTTGATGTCTCAACAAGGGTAGTGCGCACACACACACACACGCACACACAAACACACACACACACACACACAGGCGTCAAATTGACATCACTTTTCACAAGCCATAAGGGCATGTGTTGGTGTCCTCAGTTTGTTGTGTGCTCAATTTGCAAAATGATGCTGATCAGATTAACGGAGATATTTCCTCAGTGGGAGTTATCTGGTTTCAACAAAAGATTGACGCACTGCGCCAACTTAAAAAGGGAAATTAGTTTGATTGGTACCTACTGGTGACATTTATTTCCTTGTCATGCATGAACTAATTTGTCAGCTCAAATAAATAACCATTAGCGGCAATAAAGGGATGGGCCATGCGTACAACGGTAAACCTCACTCCCGACAACCTCAAGAGCAGCACTGGCTATATCAGGGGTCGGCAACCTTTACCACTCAAAGAGCCATTTTGGCAAGTTTCACACATTAAAGAAAGTAATGGGAGCCACAAAAATGTTTTTAAAATTTAAAATGAAAAACACCGCATACAAAGCTTACATGCTTTGTGCTATGTTAACCAGGGGTCTCAGACACACGCACCGGCACGCACTTTAATGTGGAAATTTGATGTTAGTGCAGCCCGCGAGTTTTGGAAGAATGTGGCTTGCGTCACACTTGCCAACCCTCACATTTTTCCCGGGAGACTCCCGAATATCAGAGTGTGATGACACTGCATTTGGCGCCCTCTGCAGTCTGCCCAAGCAGTGTTCCTGCTCGGCCACAAGTGGAATGCAGCTTTAGCTTGCTCACGTAAGAGACAGCAAGGCTACTAACTCAGCTGCCACACATCTTACACTGACGGTACCAATACCCAGAATCCCATGCAGCACTAACTCTTCCGCTCAACCAACCACGAAGAGGGGGGGGGGGGTTGATGTGTGGGGGGATTTGGTGGTAGCGGGGTGTATAATGTAGACCGGAAGAGTTAGGACTGCATGGGATTCTGGGTAATGGTTGTGTTGTGTTTATGTTGTGTTACAGTGGGATGTTCTCCAGAAATGTGTTTTTCATTCTTTTTTGGTGTGGGTTCACAGTGTGGCGCATATTTGTAACGTAACAATGTTGAAGTTGTTTGATACGGCTACCGTCAGTGTAAGCTGTGTGGCTGATGAGTAAGTATGCTTTGCTGTCTCCTGTGTGAGCAAGTAATAACAACATGCAACAAGTGGCTGGACTGACACGCTGTAAGTAAATGCTATAGAGGACAATTACTGCAGTGCAATTAGGGCACATCCTTTATTTAGTAATTAGAGTGTTAATATGATTATTTTTCCCTGGGAGTAGTCTATGAGAGACACTGACATCCATAAGTCTCCTGGGAAAATCGAGGGGGTCGGCATGCATGTAGCTGAGCCGCATCAGAGTGGTCAAGGAGCCGCATGCGGCTCCGGAGCCGCGGGTTGCCGACCCCTGGGCTATATGATCGATAGCCTGGACTTTTAACTCGTGCTGAACAGAAAAAGCAGAGACTGAACCAGGCGGTTTACAGTGGTGCCGTGACCCGGATGAGAGTGAGGTTTAGGGGGTTGAGTGTAACAGAGGCCAGCCAGGGTGGCTGGACCTTGTGTACGTTGGTTAACCTCACTCCCGACGACCTCAAGAGCAGTGCTGGCTATTGGGTTGACACCCGGGGCTTTTGGCTAGGGGCGTAACAGAAAAAAAAGGACTGAACCAGGCGGGTTACAGTGGTGCCGTGACCCGGATGAGCTTGAGGTTTGTGGGGTTATTTTCACAAAAGCCAGCCTGTGTGGCTGAGCCATGTTTACGTTGGAAAACCTCACTCCCTGACAACCTCAAGAGCACTGCTGGCTATTCTGGGCTTTTAGCTCGGTAACTAGCATGCTTGTCTCTACTGCAGTTCGAGTCCCAGGCAAAACAGAATGCAGGGACTCTAAACACTAGACAAAAAAGAGGGAGAGCACTGCTAACCGACCCGCTAATTCCCCAACATCATCGGTCCTCATTGGTATAGTACTGGTGTAGTCTACTGTTTATTAGGTTCCCTTCAGGACGATAAGTTACTTTGAAAGCAGTAAGACGAGTAAGGCAAATGAGTTAACACAGCTCTACAGAAACTACTACAGTGCTTTAGCCCTTTACCAGGACTTGCTAACCACCTGTAAGAGTGTTGTTATACACAATGCTACCTTGGGATACAAGTTTAATTGGTTCCGTGACTCAGCTTGAGTTACGAGCCCCCCCACCGCTAGTTGAAGTAGTAATTGTCCACAGCCCACAAGTAAAGATTGACACAATCTTGCCCTCCAACCACCAGATCTGAGAAATTTCGAGCGAAGGAGAAGACGCAGACAAGTGAATCAAAGAAACAAACCATTAAAAACATGTCCTAGCAGTTAACAGCCAAGCCCGGCGAGTCAGCTCGACCGCAGCATTGTCAGTCCGCATCGTGACAACAAACATTTATCTATGAAAGTATTAAGAAGTTGTCCATGCTGAATTTTATGTTTTTCAGTTTGTTCTGTCTCATGACTCTACAAGCTTGACGGTCGAGCGTTACCTTTGGTAGACAGACACAGCTTGCTGTCAACTCTGACCTCTCCGGTCTGTCACTCAAAGAGGCCGTTGTGCAACAAAAATAAAACAATGTCCTAGTTCCTATTGTTACATGATGGAGAAGGAGCCAATGAGAGACTCCTGTGTGAAGATACCCTCCCTTATTTTTGCAAATCCGTTTGTGCTTCAATTGTGCTGGTTTCTGCTGTAAAAATGTTCAATGTTGCCGTGACAGTTTTTAAGTTATTCTTTTTTTTTTGTCCTGCCCAGCTTCTCAGGCAAATCATATAGTAGATGTAGATGCCCATATCGGCTGTTCAGATTTACTTTACAAAAGAGAAGTGTAGGATACTTCTCTTGTTGCCTTATTTGTATTTTGACTTTATTAAATGTATTTCTATTATCATTTGGTGCAGCCGGGCCGGAGCAGGAGGGGATAGAAAGAGAAAAAAAGGAAGACAGAGGGGGAATTGTGGGGACAAGAGGGGGATTAGACAGAGAGACAAAAACAACAACAGCAAACACAACAACAACAACAGAGCAACATCAGCAAATACGACATGTACAAATATGATGGTAAAAGTAATAGCAAATAAGAAGTTAGCGAAAATAAAAATAATACAGAAATGACAATGAGCATTATTACACTAAAAATGGAGCAATATGAATACCAATAGAAATAATGCTATTGATAATAAACAATACCAATACTTTTCCTTTATTATCAACAATACAATTGTTCAAATGCAACAATACATATACGTAATGATAACTTGAGATACGAAAGAATGCAGAAAAATGGAGGGGAAGAAAGAGAAGCAACCTACATTAACATTGTAGATTGTTATAGTAACATTAGGTTAAGCTTTGTCAGTGTGCCATGTGTTATACCCAGTTTACCCTAGGGCAACAACGTTAATATATGTTTGATGAAACGTGATTATGTGCATGAGTGTATGTGTGCATATGTACTTGTATATGTACAGTATGTGTATATGTGTGCTTGTACAGTGAATGTATATGTACAGTATGTGTATATGTGTGTTTGTACAGTGAATGTATATGTATAGAATGCGTATGTGTGTGTTTGTACAGTAAATATATATGTACAGTATGTGTATACAGTATGTGTGTTTGTACAGTGAATGTATATGTACAGTATGTGTATATGTGTGTTTGTACAGTGAATGTATATGTACAGTATATGTATGTGTGTGTTTGTACAGTGAATGTATATGTACAGAATGTGTATATGTATGTTTTTACAGTGAATGTATATGTACAGTATGTGTATACAGTATGTTTGTATAATGAGCGTGCGTGTGGATGTACGAACTTTGAGTGTGTAAATATGTACTGTATTTGCATATGTATGTGGGAGCGTAGGTACCTATGTATGTGTGTATGCATGTATGCGAGTACATGTGAATTTGCATGTACAATACATTTGACTCCCAGTGTGTGCGGGAGCCAGAGTACGGCCCCAGCCTCCCAGAGAGCCCATCCCACAAACAGTAGGTGTGGTGCCCAGGGAACCAGGGACCACCGCCCCCACGCAGCCAAGCCGGACAGCGACAGGAACCCCAGAGCCTGGCCCACCGTGCCGCCCACAAGGGTCATCATCAGGCCGCAGACAGACGCACCCGGCAGAGGACAAGGCACGAGAAAAGCAGGGGGCAGCCAGACCCCAAGCCAGCGAGAGACCACACCCCACACGGACAGAAAGGCGGGACGCCCCGCCCGAGGGGCCCGGAGACCCCCCGCAACCGGACGGGAAGACCGCCCCCGCCCCACCGGCAACCGGGCCCCCACGAGCCCACCCCCACCCCCGGAGAGCGCGGCGAGGCAAGCCCACAGCCACCCCACCCAAGCCGGCCGCCACAGGACCACCCACCCCACCCGCAGGGACCCCAACGATGGAGATGAAACAACCAGCAACCGCCCCCGCGGAGTCCCCCCCTGAGGTAGGGGAAAATAAATAAATAAAATAAATAAATAATAATAATAATAATAATAATAATAATAATAATAATAATAAAATGTATTAAGAAATAATAATAAATAAATAATTAAATATATATTTTTTTGAAATTAAAAAAAAGAATTAAAAGAAGATCACAGACATGGTGACACACAAGGTCGCTACCCCAACAACTGGCCGACTCGCAGCACCCCGGAATACCCTGCAGCACCAAGCTACCACAGTAGACGCAGGGACCAGACCCAGCAGTCCCCAACCAAGACGGGCACCCGGAAGGGATGGACGGTGGGACCCAGGAGCTCCAGACACACAGTCCGGATGCAGTAGCCTGAGGCGCCGACCCCCACCCGACAGGCAAGCCCAGAACGTACCCCCATAAATATACATACATATCTATATACATACACATACATACATACATACACATACATACACATACATACACACAGTTTGTCATCCCCGACAACTACCACACGCGCGCGCTGCCACCAGTCACAACATCAGCCACCCCCCTGCACCAGACCCAGCAGCCACGGGCGCCCACACCACAAACAAACGGCAGCAGAAACAGCAGCCACAACACCCCCAGACAGCCAGCACCACCCAATCAAATCAAAGCGATAAAAAAAAAACGCGACCGGCAACCACACGCCAACAGGATCACGGAGACCAGCCAGCGCCAGCCCAAACGCCAACACGCAAACAAGAGACACCAACACCTCCCCCCCACCAAAAGACCCCACCACCCCAACCCAAACCCGCACAAACACACCACCGCCCAAACAACCGAGACACAGCATCCAGACCAGACACGGGCGCCGCGCCGCCACCACATCAAGTCGCCAACAGAGACCCCACAGCGCAAGGTCGGGCCACACGGGCACGGACCCCACCCAAAAGGAAGCGAGACCCGCGCGACGCCACACACAAATAAATAATAAGATTAAACAAAATAATAATAATAATTTAAAAAAAATAATAATAATAAAATAAAATTTAAATAAAATACAAATCAAATTAAATTAAATTAAATTAAAAATAACAAATAAAAATAAGATAAAATAAAGTAATTAAATAATACAAATTATTAAAAAAATAAAATAAAAATAAAAATAATAATAATAATACATTAATAAAAGCCTGGCAGGCCACCAGAACGCAGTTCCCGGAATCCGCGCCGGCCGACGAGGCAATGAGGGGTGCGCCGAACCCCAACCCCCCCCCCCCCCCCCCCCCACATGCATGTGTACAAGGCCCCCAGAGTGTTTTTAAGTTATTCTAAAACACATTTTCTGATGAGTGATGTCATCAAGCCTCCCCACCTTGTTAACATCTCCCCAAACATCTCCCTTTTTTTGGTCTATTTTAGTTTTAATGTTAACGTTTTATTAGTTAATTATAACTAATTATAATTATATATATATATATATATATATATATATATATATATATATATAAGTTAATTATTGGTGAGGACGGCGGAAAAGATCATCAGGACTCCTCTTCCTCCTATCCAGGAGATCGCAAAAAGCCGCTGCCTGACCAGGGCTCAGAAAATCTGCAAAGACTCCTCCCACCCCCACCAAGGACTGTTTTCACTGCTGGACTCTAGAAAGAGGTTCCGCAGCCTCCGAAGCAGAACCTCCAGGTTCTGTAACAGCTTCTTCCCTCAGGCCGTAAGACTCTTGAACGCATCATAATAATCCCCTCAACTCCCCCCAAAATGGATTAACTCGCTGGAATAAAAAAGACAATATAACATACATACATAAACGTGGATGCATGTGGAAAAGTGCAATACATTTATCTGCACAGTAATGTATTTATTTATTTATATATGCACCTTATTGCTTTTTTTATCCTGCACTACCATGAGCTAATGTAACGAAATTTCGTTCTTATCTGTGCTGTAAAGTTCAAATTTCAAAGACAATAAAATGGAAGTCTAAATCTAAGCTTGGTCGCGGATCAAATTGAGCTTGTGAGTTGAGCTACCACTGTATTGCAAAAGAGCGCTGCCCACTGAAATGAATTGAAATCTATTTAAACGGTTCTTGGCCACCCAAAACAGCAGATGTAATGTGCTTTTTAAAAAGAAAACAAACTTAGATAAGGAATATTGTACAAAAATATTAAGCTATAATGTACTACAAACGGCTTCTCCATCAAACACACCACCAGCAGCTTCTTCATATTTTCATGGGTAAATGTCAGCCGTTTAGATATCATTCTAACACCTTCAGCTGGCGTTATTGACTCCTGCTTAAGTATGGTGCTTGGTAGCCGTGCTACGCTCGGACTGCTTCACCAAGTCGACGATACGCTCAGTGATTTTTTTGATGATTTTTCTGTTAATTCAACGAATATTGTGTCCTTCTTGTCAGCACGGTCCTTCACAGTCCCTTTCTTCATTCCCATGGTTGGAAAAACAAAGTTATGCCGCTGTCTAGCTTTAAGGCAGGGGTACCAAACTCATTTTCATTCAGGGCCACACCGCTGTTATGGCTGCCCTCAGAGGTATATAGATATAAATGTACAAGGATTCGCCTCCTCCTCTTTTGTCGAGGCGGCTGATTGGAGCTGGGTCACAAGGTGGTTGGTGCCTGTCGTGGCAGTATTCCTAGAACCCGCTGGTGGACACCAGTGGTCAGGGATGCCGTCAAGCTGAAGAAAGAGTCCTATCGGGTCCTTTTGGCTCATGGGACTCCGGAGGCAGCGGACAGGTACAGACAAGCCAAGCGGTGTGCGGCTTCAGCGGTCGTAGAGGCAAAAACTCGGACATGGGAGGAGTTCGGGGAAACCATGAAAAACGACTTCCAGACGGCTTCGAAGCAATTCTGGACCACCATCCGCCGCCTCAGGAAGAGGAAGCAGTGCACTGTCAACACCATGTATGGTGGGGATGGTGTTCTGCTGACCTCGACTGCGGATGTTGTGGATCGGTGGAGGGAATACTTCGAAGACCTCTTCAATCCCACCAACACGTCTTCCTATTAGGAAGCAGTGCCTGGGGAATCTGTGGTGGGCTCTCCTATTTCTGGGGCTGAGGTTGCCGAGGTAGTTAAAAAGCTCCACGGTGGCAAGGCCCCGGGGTTGGGTGAGATCCGCCCGAAAGTTCCTTAAGGCTCTGGATGCTGTGGGGCTGTCTTGGTTGACAAGACTCTGCAACATCGCATGAATATCGGGGGCGGTACCTCTGGATTGGAAGACCGGGTGGTGGTTCCTCTCTTTAAGAAGTGGAACTGGCGGGTGTGTTCCAACTATCGTGGGATCACACTCCTCAGCCTTATCGGTAAGGTCTATTCAGGTGTACTGGAGAGAAGACTACGCCGGATAGTCTAACCTCGGATTCAGGAGGCACAGTGTGGTTTTCGTCCTAGTCGTGGAACTGTGGACCAGCTCTATACTCTCCGCAGGGTCCTTGAGAGTGCATGGGAGTTTGCCCAACCAGTCTACATGTGCTTTGTGGACTTGGAGAAGGCATTCGACCGTGTACCCCGGGAAGTCCTGTGGGGAGTGCTCATAGAGTATGCGATATCAGACTGTCTGATTGTGGCTGTCCTCTCCCTGTATGATCAGTGTCAGAGCTTGGTCCGCATTGCCGGCAGTAAGTCGGACCCGTTTCCAGTGAGGGTTGGACTCCGCCAAGGCTGCCCTTTGTCACCGATTGTGTTCATAACCTTTATGGACAGAATTTCTAGGCGCAGTCAGGGCGTAGAGGGGATCTGGTTTGGTGGCTGCAGGATTAGGTCTCTGCTTTTTGCAGATGATGTGGTCCTGATGGCTTCATCTG
>NC_084733.1:68194419-68249419 GCF_033978785.1 Entelurus aequoreus | reverse complement strand
ACAACATAAAAAAAAAATCTCATTTGACTAAAACATCCTACCCTGCATTGTGAACGTAGACTAAAAGCAAAGACCAATCTTGTGTGCTTATTGGAGGACATTTAGCTGTGCTAGTAAATACACTGCAGGTGTATCCAAGCTCTTATATCGGAAGGTTTCGATGAAAGCTGATATACTACACTGCAAAAACTGAAATCTAAGTAAGATTAAATATCTCAAATAAGGGTGATATTTGCTTATTTTCTGTCTGATAAGATCATTCTTCTCACTAAGCAGATTTTATGTCAGAGTGTTTTACTTGTTTTAAGGGTTTTGGTCCTAAATGATCTCAGTAAGATATTACAGCTTGTAGCTAATATTTTATGACCTATAATGAGTAAAACATGGTTGAAACTAGAATATCAACTGATGCAAAGCTGTGTCATCAACACTCACAAGTATAAAACTACTTTTTTAAAGTAATAATTTCTTCAAGCATGAAATAAAAAATCTTAATGCCGAGCGCATATCATTAGTGTCAAGATAATGGCACTAGCATTTACTTAATTTAAGAATAGTTTTCAACATATTGAGCAAAAAGGTCTCTTTTTTTTCTACCAAGAAAAGTGCACTTGTTATTAGTGAGAATATACTTATTTTAAAGGTATTTTTGAGTTCATTGAGGTTAGCTAATTTTACTTGTTTTGGAAAATCTTAACAGAATTTTCTTGTTCTATTGGCAGATAATTTTGCTTAGTTCAAATAAAATACCCCTAATTTTTGTATTTTTTTTTCTTGTTTTTGAACACTGACTTTTTGCAGTGTAGGAAGTAAATAGGTTGATATTTTATAACATAAAGGATTATTTGAACAGAAGACAATCAGTATAGAAATGAGGATAGAAAGTAATATGTTTGACATTTTCCTTTAATCAGGAGTAGTAAAAGGAAGTAATCATTGATTGATCTGATCCGTCATTTTAACATTGTTATCTCGTGAAAGGACATCCATGCATCAAAGTTGAATGTCATACTTTAACCTATGCTTCAATAATTATTCAACCTAAATGAATTACCGGGCATTCCATAATTATACAAGCTTTTGTCCACATGTATGACATTCAGGTTGTCACCATAGAAACCACGGTGAGGCACGACACTGGCCTTTGGAGTGGGGGGCCTGACGTCAAAGTAACCGCTGATTTGCTCCGAGGGACGTTTTACTTTCATTTCGAGCAGCAAGGGGTCTGCACGGAGATAACAGGCTGAGTCAGAACACTATCACATCTTAGTGAGGACGTCTGCTCAGACGAGACAGACAAGTTGAGTCCATTTTATCTGAAATGCAAATATGACTTCCCGTAACACCGCGGAGAAAAGGTTGCTCCGCGTCGCAGCAGATGTTTACAGTCACAACACCACCGCGTCACGCCAACGTCAGGCAGTATAACACTTCTGACCTGTAAATACTGAGTGTCTACTTCACTCAATCTCAATTACACTGTTCATTTACACATTTCCTCTTTACATCTGGGGTCATAATGTAGCTTTTCCACTACAGTGGGGCCCGGGACCCACTCCAATCTTAACACTCAGTTAGTAATCTTACTCTTAATTTTAATCGTATTCAATAATTATATCCGACGTACTTACAGTTAAACAGGATAAACCTCCTCAAATGATATGAACCCATGTGTTGATCGACTACAAAAGAAATACTCATCAAATGTACTGCAATAGAAGGGACTCATAAAAACTAATGAAAAATACATTACCGTATTTTTCTGAGTATAAGTTGCACCGGAGTATAAGACATCTCCAGAAAATGCATAATAAAGAAGGAAAAAAACATATATAAGTCTCACTGGAGCCCGGCCAAACTATGAAAAAAAATGCGACTTATACTCCGAAAAATACGGTACATACAATGACAGTGCTAAAATAAATCAATTTGAACTAAATTATGTCTTTTTCTGGACTATAGAGCCGCACCCACTATTTAAAAAAATAAATACAATCCATATATTAGCCACACCGGACTATACGCCGCAGATATATACACTGTGAAATTAGTTATTTACGCAGAAATATTTTGTAAATGTTTATTTGCGTACCTAAATTGTAACACAGCACTAAAACGGCTGTTTAAACAAAAACAGAAGTCATCGTCACAGACCCACTATCTGTGGAAGCTAGCGTGCCAATCAGCCTAACAGACTCAGTAACTCCACGGTGACGTTTTGGTGAGTTTACAGAGGAATTTGTGAGACTGAAACAATACAAAAAGAATGCTGTTGTGCGTTAGTAATACTAACACGGACACTCGTAAACTTGTTAGGATATTAGCTAATGCTAACAACTCTAACTTGATGACATTACGATAGCACGTACAAAACTGCATGAAAAGACTCCTGCAGACATCACACATGGGACGGTTTGGTAAGTATGAATAGTTTTAGTTATATTGTAAAACTTACAAACGTTGCTTGGAGTGATGAATGAAGACTCCATTCGAGTAGAAATGTCATGGACGACTAGAAGACGGAACAGCACTTCCAACCACTTCCACTTCAAAGCACTAAACAGAAGGAAATACGGTAGACAACGCCTGCAGTGAGCAAACTCGTCCAAAAAATGGTGCCACAGCTCAAACAATAACACACCTTTTCAGTGTCTTTGCTTGTGTTTTATGACAACTATTTGGGTTATGGCCGTTTGCAAAGAAAAATTCAGAAATTAGACACACCGTATTATTGTCACGGCGGGGTTTGCAGCTCACTGCGGTTCGTTCTCCCAATGCAACACTGACGGCTCCGGACGAAGGCGTGAAGGTAGGATTAGATGTATTTAATATAAATCACCCAACTACCAAAATACAGGCAGTCCACAGCATACAGCAAACAACAAAAAGGCAAGTGTGCCTAACAAACGTAAAGCTTAGACTTAGCATAGGCTATGGCATGGAACAAAAACTTACTTGGCAAAGGTGTGACGCAAACAATGAAGCCAGGACGAGTGATTAACAAAGGCAGACTTAAATAGTGATCTCATGATTAGCGACAGGTGTGATCCAAACAAATGAGGCAGGTGAAACTAATGAGTCGCCATGGTGACAAAACAAACAAGGAAGCGCAAACGGGAACTAAAGAAGTCCAAAACTAACAGAACATAACTAAACAAAACATGATCCGGACCACGGATCATGACAATTATAAGCCGCAGGGTTTAAAAGCATAGGAAAAAAGTAGCGGCTTATGCTGTTGTCTGGAATTTACGGTTATCATAAACAGAAAAAATATATATATGTTTCTTCAAATATTTGTCAAGAAAATTTAAGTTATAAAAAACAACCAGCTTCACCACTAATACTTGCCAACCTTGAGACCTCCGAATTCGGGAGATGGGGGGGGGGGGAGGATGTTGGGGGTGTGGTTGCGGGGGCGGGGTTGAGGTGCAGGCAGCATACCCCTTCCCCTTCGAGCTGTCCTGGATGAAATGAAATTCTTTTTTCCAATCATTTTGGAACTTGCAAGCGTATTTCTTCTTCTTACTCGTCGTCGCCATGTCCCTTCTTCGTTCTTCTGCTTCGTCTCCTTCTTGTTGTGTGTGCAGTTGTGCACTGAGCTCCAAAAGCCGTAGATGTTATTGTAGCGTCCCGGAAGAGTCAGTGCTGCAAGGGGTTCTGGGTATTTGTTCTGTTGTGTTAATGTTGTGTTACGGTGCGGATGTTCTCCCGAAATGTGTTTGTCATTCTTGTTTGGTGTGGGTTCACAGTGTGGCGCATATTTGTAACAGTGTTAAAGTTGTTTATACGCTCACCCTCAGTGTGACCTGTATGGCTGTCGACCAAGTACGCTTGCATTCACTTGTGTGTGTGTGTGTATGTATGTGCTTGAAAATAACGTTATCATTAAACCAGTTAAAAGATCTTACAAGGTGTCAGCGTTTCTTGACATCTTCGAGCAAAGATTATTGTTAAACCCGTCCAACGCTACATTATTATGTGACTGGCCCGGCACGCTGTTTAGATGGAGGAAAAGCGGACGCCTGGACAGCATGCGGCTGTTGAGGGGTGAAGGTTTCAGGTGAGAGAGGACGCTAAAGGCAGTGCCTTTAAGGCACGCCCCCAATATTGTTGTCCGGGTGGAAATCGGGAGAAATTCGGGAGAATGGTTGCCCCGGGAGATTTTCGGGAGGAAATCCGGGAGTCTCCCGGGAAAATCGGGAGGGTTGGCAAGTATGTCACCACTTAAGTCATATTTTTTGCGCTTAAGAAACCTCTAAGACTTTAGCTCCATACTTCTTCTGTTTGTTTGATATTATCATTTATGCCACAAGTGGTGGAAAAGGGTATTACAACTGAGTACCATGGCGGCCCATATGGACCACAGCTGAGAAACAGATATATTGTGTTAACGTGCCCTATGGTTAAGAAACACTGCAATAAAGTATTATTGTAACTAAGTTTATCATTGCGGTGTGTACAACTGCACTAATACTTTGGTTACTGTAGCTCCATTAGAAAGTCGAAATATAGCAACATCCCTCAGTTTGATGCAGTGCAGTCGTCCTCCGCTGAAAACCACAACCACATTAGTAAACATGCACTTTATTTGCTCGCTTTCTCCATGAAAGTTGAGGATTTTCCGCATTAGAGGCAGTCCCTCCGCACAAAAAAGACAAGTGTCACTAAAAATAACTTCAACCTGCCCGAGTCTCGCTCCGAGCCTCATTAAACCTCACCTCAGCTCTGCTGCAGCACCAAAATAAAGTCATGTTGTCCCCTGCAAGCTGCTGTGGAAATGAAGAAAGTCTCGAACTAGTTACAAACATTTCAGTGTCTCTGTATTTTAAGAGCGGTTACCAATATTTGTAGCCATGCACACTAAAACCATTCACTTTGGATCCAAAATGATTTGATAAAAAAAAGTTGTGACAAGTCTGCCTTCACCACACGTCAAGGTTGTATGCTTTTGCATAATTGACGTTTAATGATATTCTAACAGGAATAGCCTTCACTTCTTTACCCCACTTTCCCAAAGAAGAGGCGTTTAAAGAGTCAAAAAAAAAAAAAACGTCCTTCCTTATGGACATATAGTACCCCTAGCTAATTGACCGCGCCCCGTTTATACAGTAATCCCACCACTTCACTGAGGACATCTTATAAAAAATAAATAAATAAATAAATGGGTTATACTTGTATAGCGCTTTTCTACCTTCAAGGTACTCAAAGCGCTTTGACAGTATTTCCACATTCACCCATTCACACACACATTCACACACTGATGGCGGGAGCTGCCATGCAAGGTGCTAACCAGCAGCCATCAGGAGCAAGGGTGAAGTGTCTTGCCCAAGGACACAACGGACGTGACTAGGATGGTAGAAGGTGGGGATTGAACCCCAGTAACCAGCAACCCTCCGATTGCTGGCACGGCCACTCTACCAACTTCGCCACACCGCCAAAACAAAAAAAAACAGGCTTTGCTACACATCTTTAAAAGGCCAAGAGTTGTGCCAACTAGAGATGTCCGATAATATCGGCCTGCCGATTGTATCGGCCGATAAATGCTTTAAAATGTAATATCGGAAATTATCGGTATCAGGTTTTTTATTATCGGTATCGGTTTATTTATTTTTTCATTTTATTATTAAATCAACATAAAAAAACACAAGATACACTTACAATTAGTACACCAACCCAAAAAACCTCCCTCCCCCATTTACACTCATTCACACAAAAGGGTTGTTTCTTTCTGTTATTAATGATCTGGTTCCTACATTATATATAATAATAATAATAATAATACCTGGGATGTATATAGCGCTTTTCTAAGTACCCAAAGTCGCTTTACATGTTTTTCTGAACCCATCATTCATTCACACCTGGTGGTGGTAAGCTACTTTCGTAGCCACAGCTGCCCTGGGGTTGACTGACGGAAGCGTGGCTGCAATTTGCGCCTACGGCCCCTCCGACCACCACCTATCATTCATCATTCATTTCACCGGTGTGAGCGGCACCAGGGGCAAAGGGTGAAGTGTCCCGCCCAACGACACAACGGCAGCGATTTTTTTTTTTTTAGATGGTAAGAGGCGGGGAGCGAACCTGCAACCCTCAGGTTTCTGGCACGGTTGCTCTACCCACAGTCTGCAAGGGATACAGTCCGTAAGCACACATGATTGTGCGTGCTGCTGGTCCACTAATAGTACTAACCTTTGACAGTTAATTTTACTCATTTTCATTAATTACTAGTTTCTATGTAACTGTTTTTATATTGTTTTACTTTCTTTTTTATTCAAGAAAATGTTTTGAATTTATTTCTTATTTTATTTATTTTTTAAAAAGGACCTTATATTCACCATACCTGGTTGTCCAAATTAGGCATAATAATGTGTTAATTTCACGACTGTATATATCGGTATCGGTTGATATCGGTATCAGTAATTAAGAGTTGGACAATATCGGAATATCGGATATCGGCAAAAAGCCATTATCGGACATCCCTAGTGCCAACCAATAATTTACTTTTATTTTGCTAACCTACCTACCTAACCTACCTAAAAAAGGAAATGTTAGCACCAGGGGTGTGTTAGAATAGTCGACTATTTGACGGTTCATTTAAAAAAAGTCTGATTCGACTTTTGACCTCGCAGTCAAATCACATTTGAAACTTATGTTTCAGGGAGGTGTGTTTGTACTCAGTCCATTTCCTGTGCACTTCGTCACAGCCAGTTTAGAGCGCTGAAGGACACACCTGCCTCTGTTTAGGTATTAAGACACGCACCTGTTGACTATCACCATCGGCGTGCTTTGTATGCCAGCGCCGCGCCTCAGCTGGTGAATTGTTTTCTTGCGTGGGTGTTTTGCATGATGTTGCTCATATAATTTAATTAGCATTATTACCTGCGTGTCGTGTCCTCTCTCTGTATCCTGGGCCATAACGCAAGTAATTAAAAAAAACAAAAAAACAAGCAAAGACACTGAAAAGGTGTTATTGTTTGTGCTATGGCGGCATCTTTTGGATGAGTTCGCTCACTGAAGGTGCTGCAGTGCCCGAAACAGTTTCAAGCTTTAAACCGGCAGTACAAGTGTTGTTCCGTCTAATAATCACCTATAGCGTTTCTACTCATATGGATTCCTCATTCATCACTCCGAGCAGCATTTTTAAGTGTCACAATACAATTTAAACTGTTTATACTTACTAAACCGTCCCATGTGTGATGTCTGTAGGAGTGTTTTCATGCATATTTGTACTTGCCATCGTAATGCAATGAAGCTAGCATCGTTAGCATGAACTAATATGCTAACATGTTTACGAGTGTCTGCGTTGGTACTATTAACTCACAATAACATTCTTTCTTGTTGTATTGTTTCGGTTTCGTAAAGTCACCAAGACGTCACAGTGGAGTTATTGAGTCTGTTTCGCCGATTGGAGAGCTAGCTTCCGCAGCTTGCGGGTTCACGACGATGACTTCTGTTTTGTTTGATCAGCCGTTTTACTGCCGTGTTACAGACACCGTTTGGAAACAATTCAGGTAGCAAATAAACATTTACAAAATCTTTGCGTAAAGAACTCCTTTCACAACATACAGCATACCGTATTTCCTCGAATTAGCGCCCGGGCGGTAATTAATTTAAAACCTCTTCTCACTCCGGCGCTTACCAAAGGCATGCGGTAAATTTAGGCATGCGCTTATAAATTTGAGTTTGATGTAAGGATGCCATCATGACATCGCTTAATGCCGCAATAACATTTAAAGCACAATGAATCATCCCGGGAGTTCTTTTTGTTTGGGTCTGAAATGGCAATTATAACGTGACACTCTTTATTTTTACAAGGGGTCATTCAACAATTATATACGCATTTTTCTGTATGTGAAAATGCATGAAAAACAAATTGAAAATAAAACATGCTACTTTAATTCTTAACTACGATTGTAACAACAAACATTACTGTATACCAGTGTAAATAATACGCTGAACGAACATTTGCAATACCGCGAACTGCTGGGTAACGCTAAAAACGTAGTAGGTACGTGACTTACCCGGCGGTAATTCTAGGCATGCGCTAATTATTTTGCAAAACGAGTTTGACCCGGCGGTAATTCTGACCCGGCGGTAATTCTAGGCATGCGCTAATTATTTTGCGAAACGAGTTTGACCCGGCGGTAAATCGAGGCATGCGCATACTATATACCCGGCGGCAATTCAAGGAAATACGGTATAGGCTTATAGCCTGGTGCTGCTAATATATGGAAAAATATTTTTTTCCTTCTAAAATTTTTAGGTGCGGCTTCTACACCGGTGCGCTCTATAGACCGGAAAATACGTTCTTCTTTGTAAAATGTGTTTTGTGTTCATATTTTTCGGTGTCTATGGATTACATTACGTATAATGAAATAAAATAGTTCGGTTTTCAGACGTCACGCTGGATCTTTTGTAAGAGATGAGGTACTGCTGTGTTGCTAACGTTTGTGTTGTCGCAGCGGCACACCGGTGTGTCACTAATCGCCCTCATGACACCCTAAACCCTGTAGGTCTGTCAGTGTGCTTGCATTCTCAGATTACACTCAACAGCTCGCAAGTCATGTCGACCTTACTTAATGCTCATAATGGAGGTCTGAACTCATTCCTTTGAACGTTAATCCCCCATGTGAGGAGTTTTTTGAAGGCAGCGCTTGAAAAGGTCACCCGCCGGACGCTTCCAGTGACGGTCTGCTTTTGTTAAAGATTGTAAGGTTTGTCATCTCGGGCCGCAGCTGCTCTGTACCTGTACTGATCATTTTGGAAGTGACTCAGGCCTCCTCTGTGTGAGTCACGAGCCGCAAAGTGGGTGTGCCCTAATGAGCCTGCGAGTTAATTACAAAGCAAACGCTTATTAATCACACCACGTACATGTGTGACGTTCATCTGAGGCATGCAACAAGTATCATCTTTGCCGCCAGGAAATGTTTCAAACCTGCACATTATAGGACACACAGTATTAAAAAAGCTATCTAAATCACTTCCCATTTGCTGTGTTGATGCACTATATTTATCTTGCAGCATTTATTTAAGCAGTGTTGCTACTTTGCCATTTCCACTTTGTAAAGATTGCTCGCACTCATTCCTGATTGCTTCTATCTGCAAAAGGAACAGCCTCTTTAAAACAGGTTTCTTTTCATTTCATATCATATTACTCTTTCACACCAGTACAGGTGATTTTGACGTTTCTCATCAATGCACAATAGGAAGTTAAAAACAAATCTTACCAGCTTTATTGGGCTCATTATGTCATATTTAAAATGAACCGTTGTTCATAGTTTTTATGATTAGATTTATTTCAGGTTATTTTCATCAATCTATTTGTCTAACTAATGGGTGTCAGACTCATTTTCATCACATGCAAAAGTGAAACCATACAAATGCCCTTCATTTGATTCGAATTATTGACCAACAAACTGATGAAAAACTTGCACTGGAATCAGAAGCCAAGACAGCAAACATTAAAGTTCAACTTGAAATAACTTGTTGCATCAAATATTGAGTTGGGAAGAACTTCAGTTGCATGCGGTTACATTTTTTTTTTTTTAGCAAGAGAGTTGAAGTGCCTTAAGCTGCACATTTGCAGGCCACACTAAATGATCCGGTAGGCCAGATGTGGCCACCGGGCTTTGACTTTGGCACATGTGGTCTAACTACATGATAAACTGAATTATATTAATTTGAGTTTATTTTCGTACACGCGCCTTTCATGAAAGAGGGCATGGGTTTGATTCCGGGCCATTGAGGGCATCAAGCATAAAAACTCAACCAAAACTATTCTTGTGAAAAGTTGAAAGTGCATTTGTATTTAATTTATTTACATACATTTCTACATTCATTCATTTTTTTCAACCACAGTTTATTTGAAAGAACAGTGTTTGCATTATTTATCCATTAATCCAGTTTCTATACCGCTTATCCTCATTAGGGTTGTTGCTAAACTGGAGCCTATCCCAGCTGAAATTGGGCAAAAGACAACGTACATCATAGACCAGGGCTATTCACCTGGCGGCCCAGGAATGACACTAGACTGTCCTGTCGAGTGCAGTTCAAAACTTAGGACAGACTTTACAGTAGGAAGCGGTTTACCTGACACATGAAATGTGACAAATTAGGGGAATGCACTATCCACTTCAGCCGCCAGAGGGAAGTACAGTGTTGAATACATTAAAAATATGTTGTGTGGCAATTCCAACTTTGACCACAGCGTCAGTTGCTATGTAGCATGGCGCTTTCCATCATTTTCAGCTGACCGCATTGCAAAATGATTAACCCCCCCACCTTCCTCTCATGTGAAATCCACCCAGAAATGGGGCCATATGAATCCCTTCCCTACTCTAGCATTTTTGCTGCAAATTAAAATAGTACAACACTGGAATGCTCCGGTTGTAGAGAAACTTGGACCAGTATAAACACCTTGCGTTTACATTTTAACCCCCTAAAGGCCAGCGTCTACTGCAGTGGACGTTTGCATTTTGCATAACAGTGCTATTTCGTTCCTGAAATGTATAGTTCTGAGAAAAGAACAGCCCATCAATAAACGTCGACTCCAGAGAATCCTGGTTCTCAAAATAGGAATAACAGTGATCCGGCCCCCAGTCCTTTGTTTTCTGGAAGTAAGAATGGTCACCAGTCAATCAAAGTCCACAAATAGACAAACATTCACATACATCGACTATTTAGTCTCCAATTGACCTAACGTGCATAGTTTTGGAATGTGTGATGAAGAAGACAAGAGTACCCCACGAAAAACACGCAAACACGGGGAAGACATGCAAAATCTACATATACTACATATACTAGTGCTGCTCTTTCAATGATTGCACTGATTTTTATTTTATGTTTTAAATGTATATGTACAATATTTTTAAATAAAATAGACCTTTGAATTTTGATTAGTTACAGTAAATGATTTGCTCGCGTAATTTTATTTAACTTTTAAAAAAAGAAAAACCCCCATATGTTGACACAAATGCAAAATCATTAAGATTTGGGTTTTTCTACATTTAAAAACACTTCTTTGTGGTCTACATAACATGTAATGGTGTTTTTTTGGTAAAAATTATGCATGGATTATGTTTTATAGACCACCTTCAAGCCACTTCTTAACCTGACTCCACTTTGACAGCGTCTTCTCCCCACCATCTTTGTTGTACTTGTTAGCGCTTCCATAGCGACTCTTCTGACAGATATACATTTGAATTATACGCTGCTTTGTATTAGAAGTGGCAACAGCTGAGGATGCGTGTGCATGTATGAGCCAGTCTGCCCCACAAGAGTATAGAAAAAAAAAGGAGCTTATTGACTACAATGGCGGACTAGTGCAAAGCACGTTGGGTAAATTTATGCCATGTACGGATAATCCGCTGACGTCTTCAGTGAGAAGAACGTCACAGGACAAGTAAATTCCAAACGGCTCGGAAACAGATTGTTTTATAAATATCTCCGCCATGCCTCCACGGTTTGATTTCAAATTTTCGGGACGTATGCAGATCCCAAATACACAAAAGAGGTACCAATAGGTAAGAAAATTGATTTTGCATAATAGGGCCCCTTTAAATGTTTTACTTGAATGCACATTATTTAACAGTTGTATCTCAAGTCCAGTCAGGATGTATCTTTGAGTTGGCAACACATTCGGAGTTTCCTCACCCATCTTCGCACTTGGGTATGCATTGACCAGATCACTGACCATATAACAACACGTGCTGCTTTCTCGTAACCATTTGTAATGTAATGTAAAACCCAAAAGACCTCTTTTATGGGTTTAGGCAGCGCATGTGTTAATTGTAACTTACATTCAGTTCAATAATAGAGCGTCTTGAGCAGAGTTGTGCGTAAAGTTTTCAGTCAGAGACAAATATACAAAACACGAAACACGCCAACTGCGTGCATTTGCTGTGTATAATTAAGCGAAGGTGTCTCATTCTTGGAAGTTTTGTTTGCAGAGACTCTGACTAATTGTCCTCTCGTGTCTAATTGCTGTTGTATGAGGCCCATTCAGAGAGAGAAAGAGTTCCCTGTGCAAACCAAAACACTGCTTCGTTTCTTCAGATTTGAAACAATGTGTCTTATGTGTTAGTAATGCATGAATGTAGGGATGGACAATTAATCAAATTTTGATTTCAACTATGGCTTTGCACGATCATAAAAAATATTGTAATAGAAAAAAATTTGCGTGCTAATTCCTGAGCTTGTATGGTGAAACAAATTAGGAGCGAATAAGTGCAAAAAATAGCACTTTTACTAGAAGTCTGAGATGTCACCATGGTTGCTATGTTTTTTTTGACACAGCGCTAGTAAGCCTAATCCATAGTCACTCAACAAAACAAGTAAGGCATTTCCGCTTTGAGGAAACTGCGGACGCAGTCACAGCATTGGCCATTAAAACAGAATTCGCTGTTAAACGCGGAATATCACGGGAAATTGACACAAATATGACTGAAATGCTGTCATTTTGAGTAGAAGCAACATTTGTTTGGGGAAATACTGTGTCCGCTATTGCTCATTCATCCCCGAAACATTCAACACTCCTCGTCCTGAACTTTATAAACATTGTGAAGATGGCCACTTGAAACAGCGACTAAACCACGAAAACCAACAAGAACAATCCATACACCCACAACACAGCTCATCTGCTTGTGTTGTTGTGAACGACATCATCAATGTAAGATCAATGTACAAACAGGACAGCAGTCACAACTTGACGGGCTCGCTCTCCTTTTTTTTCTTTTTTTAAACGGCCTCAAATCGTCTCCATACATCAAGCTCAGAAAAGCAGCACACTTCCCCCCTTCACAATAACATGACATCCAGTCTGACTGTGCTAACAAAATAAAGGTTTCAAAAAAGTACCTTACAATACCACAATGGACTTGAAGCACTTGTTGATAGGTTTACACAATTATTATGCTTTGACCAAAAATACTGGTTTAAATTGTCCAAATATGTATTGCACCAATACATGTGTGGATATTTACTTTTAATTAACACACATTTTATTAAATATTAGTGTCACAAAATGACACAAAACACACACATTAAGGTGGTAAATTAAGTATAAAAAGTAAAAATATTAATAATTTAAAAAATTACAACAGAAAAACTGAGTTTTTTTTACAATTGTTAATTTATTGTTGTTACTATTGTTCTTCTTTACTAATTTATATCCTTTGTTCCTATATTTATAGTCGTGTTCTGGTGTTACAATACATACTCATGTTTTCAAATTAATGAATAGTCGTGTTATTAATTGTAATTTCAATATCATCCATTCATTTTCAATTTAAAATAATTGTGATTGTTATTTTTGCCATAATCATCCAGCGCTACATGCAGGTATGAAAAAAAAACCTCAAAGTGTTTCTTTGGCCCTGACAGTACATGTCTGAGTGCAGGTTTGTGGCCCTGGTCTCCAGAGAAGACTGACAGGTGAAAAGGGAACCGGATCATCTGCTGACATACGCTCCCAGTAACTTAGCACAAGGCTGATTCTGTTGGACACACACAAACTGTGTCAGTGACACATGCAGCGTAAATAATTCACGACCTGACACGACTGGCAGAACTATCACTTTGCACTCGCTCGCAGAGTGGCGGGTCACATGACCAAACTGCACTTCCTGACATCTCATGCTTGGCGATAGGAAGGTGTTTACTGAAAAACAGCACATCACTTTCATCTTATAAAAGTTCTCTGAATAGCTTTTTGTAATAGGTTCTTAGAAAAAGCAAAGCGCTCCCATCATGTAAAAAAGATCTTGGACTAACATTTTTTTTCCCTCTGAAAACAGACTCCTGCTATAGAGGCTGTACAGTGGTTCTTAACCTTTTGATCTCGGGGTACGACTTTTCTACCACATAGGAGGGCCCATTCAAATATTAACGCTGAATTATTCTTAACTTTAATCATATTTAATAATTATATCAACCTACTTACAGTTTACAATCAAATTGTATGGAAGCATGTGTTAATCACAAAGATTAGTCATTTTACACATAAACCTTAGGCTTAGGTGAGGCTAATTAGAAAAATAAGTACTAAACAAATATACTGAAAACGAATGGACTCATAATTAACTAATACATGCACATACAATTATGTTATGCCAAAATACGTAATTAATAATGAATATGTTTACTAACTAAACTGTCAATAAAATATAAGTTCAAATGAAAATACAGATTCACCACTTTAGTCATAATTTTTGCAATTAAAAAAACTTCTCTATGACTTTAGCTCCAGACTTCTGTTTGTTTGACATTGTCATTACTGCCACAAGTGGTGGAAAAGTGTATTACAACTGAGTACCTTTGTGGCCCAAACGGACCACAGCTGAGAAATATATTTTTGGTGGTCCTCAGTTTAGGGGGTGTTCACAGACCAACAATGGCAGAGCCGTGTATAGAGAGTATGGCCAACTGGCTTTCAGAGTTCGTAGCAAACATGGCGCCCTGTAGTCACGGGAGGGGCTTTTGACCCATCACTTAGGAGATCATCTGGCCATGCTCTCTGATTGGTCAAAAACCCCTCAAGTGACTACAGGTTGCCATTTTTGCTACCAACTTTGAAACGCAGTTGGCCATACTTTTGAACAATGGGCCACGGCCCTATGGTTAAGAACCACTGATATAAAAGGTCTCTGACTAGCCTTTTTGTAGTAGTGCGGTGGCGTGAAACTCGATTTATTGACACATCCTTTTGGAAAATAAAAAAAGCATTCATGATGTTTTCTGGACTGATTTTAAAGATAATATAAATTGTCTAATGTACATCTAAATTGATAAACACTGTGCGCATGACAACCAGTGATTATGTTTTTATGTGGACAGATATTTTTTTAACTCCACTTGCGTAGATAAACATGCTTTTAAACACTAGTGAGTTTGGGAGTATTTATTTTTGTGTATGTTCATTCTTGCTTAAAGAGTTCTGTTTTCCGACAGTCTCTGGGTCCATGAATGTGTCCTGACTGGTCATTAGATGGAGAATACAAGGAAAAGGAAGAGTGAGAGGTGCAAACCTCCTTGTCATCCTTTCAAAGCAAAGTATTTTAGATTTGTTACTCCAGTCGGAATGTCGTAGACAAAGGTAATTTCCGGGAGTCATCCGCGGAATTCGTAAGAATTGGCAAGTCTGAGGAGGAGGTGTTTCCGTGCATGCTTTGTTGTAGTTATCTTCGATTGTGCTATCATGCATTTTTAAAGGACCTATAGCGTGCAGATGACAAAAGCTTCAATAACATTTATGCTCCTGAAAATTAATCTGTCAGTTATTTTTTATAGTGTCAATTAGTTGTAAGTATTAAGTAGATAAGCAACTGTACGAGGAACGCCCACATTACATCGTCAGACTTTTGGTGTGACGTCGTGTACAGAACCGGGGCCCATCTTCCCACACAGACAGTGTGGATAAAGGCATGTAAAACTTTTATTCTGGTCACTTAATTATTGTGTTATCACCCTGCTCCATGATTACTTCAAAACTGATATGGTTAACAATATGAGCAAACATAAATAAATCAAACATTTGCCATTTCCGGACTTCCCTGCTCTACCATGTCCTCTTCCACAGACATTTTTCTTCATGCTCTTTCAGCATTTCCATCCATCCATCCATTTCCTACCGCTTATTCCCTTCGGGGTCGCTGGAGCCTATCTCAGCTACAATCGGGCGGAAGGCGGGGTACACCCTGGACAAGTCGCCACCTCATCGCAGGGCCAACACAGATATACAGACAACATTCACACTCACATTCACACACTAGGGACAATTTATTGTTGCCAATCAACCTATCCCCAGGTGCATGTTTTTGGAGGTGGGAGGAAGCCGGAGTACTTCCTCAAGAGGAAAACATCAGTAGAAGAGGACGCAAAATAGAATTCTCACAGCTTACCTTCTTTTTCCCTGGTTTTTGAGCTCTGGGTCTGCTTTTTCTCCGTCTTTCCACAGTTTATGACTGTCTTTCTCCACTCAAGGGTTCGCCTATTTTTTGGTATTGGCTTGAGTCTTTTACCTGTAGACATCAGTCACTATGTTTCCATGCACTAAATTGGTCTGATGTCTCAAACAGTTTGTTTTTTTGTACTTTTGCACCGAGGTGTGAAGTCCAAGTGTCCATGCACTCTCTAATGAGATTATTGGTCATACACCATGTGCCTCCCGTACACATGGGGGTGCTATTTCCTCATAGTGCAGTTAATTTAATTAATTTTCCCGTTGACCTATGACGTCACCTCAGCCATCTGCAGATCCTTACAACTTGTTTTAACTGATGTCTGCTGTAATATTGGCACATAGTACATCTCTAATGGCTATGTTGATGTTAAATAGCAGACAACATTAGGAAATGATCTTGGATTGCGCTACAAACATGACGCTGCTACCAAGAATGTATCTGGGCTAATGCAATGAAAGAGTTTTTTCAAAGGAATTTTCGGACGAAAACCATGTTAACAAAACTTTTGAATGTCTCAAAGTTCATCCAAAAGGCTCTGTGGTTTGATGGAAGGAGTTTTAAATCCGAAGGAAAAGACAGTTTGTGCCCTGACTGATATCCTGAGGAAGCTTGCTATTGTTCTGGACTATATTGCCAATTGTGTGGAAAGTGCAGCATGAAGAGTTTTTTATACTTTATTATTAGTCTTTAAAGGCCTACTGAAATGACATTTTTTTATTTAAACGGGGATAGCAGATCTATTCTGTGTCATACTTGATCATTTCGCGATATTGCCATATTTTTGCTGAAAGGATTTAGTATAGAACAACGACGATAAAGATCGCAACTTTTGGTATCTGATAAAAAAAGGCTTGCCCCTACCGGAAGTAGCGTGACGTAGTCAATTGAACATATACGCAAAGTTCCCTATTGTTTACAATGATGGCCGCATGAAGTGAGAGAGATTTGGACCGAGAAAGCGACAATTTCCCCATTAATTTGAGCGAGGATGAAAGATTTGTGGATGAGTAAAGTGCAAGTGAAGGACTAGTGGGGAGTTGAAGCTATTCAGATAGGGAAGATGCTGTGAGAGCCGGGGGTGACCTGATATTCAGCTGGGAATGACTACAACAGTAAATAAACACAAGACATATATATACTCTATTAGCCACAACACAACCAGGCTTATATTTAATATGCCACAAATTAATCCTGCATAAAAACACCTACGTGTTTGTTATGCTAGCTCCTAGCTCCTCTGCTAGCTCCTAGCTCCATAGAACACGCCAATACAATTCAAACACCTGATCAACACACACAATCACTCAGCCCAAAAGACAGTTCACCTAACCCAATGTTCATAAAGCTTATATATTTTTAAAAAGTTACGTACGTGACGCGCACATACGGTCAAGCTATCAAATGTTTAACAGCCAAGGCTGCATACTCACGGTACCTGGTATTCAGCTGGGAATGACTAAAACAGTAAATAAACACAAGACATATATTTACTCTATTAGCCACAACACAACCAGGCTTATATTTAATATGACACAAATTAATCCTGCATAAAAACACCTACGTCTTTGTTATGCTAACTCCTAGCTCCTATGCTAGCTCCTAGCTCCATAGAACACGCCAATACAATTCAAACACCTGATCAACACACACAATCACTCAGCCCAAAAGACCGTTCACCTAACCCAAGGTTCATAAAGCTTATATATTTTAAAAAAGTTACGTACATACGCAAAAAAAAAGTTGCGCACATACGGTCAAGCGATCAAATGTTTAGAAGCCAAAGCTGCATACTCACGGTAGCACGTCTGCGTCTTTGTCATCCAAATCAAAGTAATCCTGGTAAGAGTCTGTGTTGTCCCAGTTCTCTACAGGCGTCTGTGTATCGAAGTCAAAAGTCCTCCTGGTTAGCGTCTCTGTTATCCGAGTTCTTCCATCTTGACTGCATCTTTCGGGAATGTAAACAAAGAAGCGCCGGCTGTGTACTGTTGTTGCTGACTTCGTTCGAAAAATACGTCCGTTTCGCACCGACAACTTTCTTCTTTGCTTGCTCAGCTTCTTTCTCCATAATGCAATGAACATAATTGCAACAGATTCACGAACACAGGTGTCCAGAATACTGTGGAATTATGAAATGAAAACAGAGCTTTTTTGTATTGTATTCAATGGGGAAGGCATACCTCTGTTCCCCGGGCTACGTCACGCGCATACGTCATCCTCAGAGGCGTTTCGAACCGGAAATTTAGCGGCAAATTTAAAATGTCACTTTATAAGTTAACCCGGCCGTATTGGCATGTGTTATAATGTTAAGATTTCATCATTGATATATAAACTATCAGACTGCGTGGTCGGTAGTAGTGGGTTTCAGTAGGCCTTTAATACACCTGCTTCATTCTAGTTCGGGGGTCAGCAACCCGTTGCTCTTTAGTGCCGCCCGAGTGGCTCCCTGGAACATTTTTAAAAAAAGATTGAAAATAGAAAAAGGTGGGTAAAATATTTTTTTGTGTTTTAGTATGTTTTTTGTTTGAGGACAAACATGACACAAACCTTCCCAATTGTTAGAAAGCCCACTGTTTAATATGTTTGTGTGTATGCTTCACTGATGAGAATATTTCGTGAACATCGTTTTGTCCTACTATTTTTGGCGGTTCTTGAACTCACCATAGAGTGTGGACTGTGACGCAAGAGTTTGTATACATGTAAAATCTTCCATGCCTTCTTTGTCTCATTTTGTCCACCAAAAGTTTTATGCTGTGCTTGAATGCACAAAGGTGCGCTTTGTTGATGTTATTGACTTGTTGGAGTGCTAATCAGGCATATTTGGTCAGTGCATGACTGCAAGCTAATCAATGCTAACATGCTATTTGGCTAGCTGTATGTACATAATGCATCATTATGCCTCATTTGTAGGTATATTTGAGCTCATTTAATATCCTTTACTTTTATCCTCCTTGTATATAATTTAGTTTTGCATGTCCCATGACACATTATCTGTATGTAATATTGGCTGCATTTCAGATAGTCGTTTGTGGGCCATGTTGTTCCAGACCACAGCAAACATTATCTAGCTTGCCAAAGATTGTAATAAATTTATTAAAAGAAGACAGCCTGCCGTTTCCTTTAACTTGGACCTAAGTGGGACACACTTTTGGCCAATAAAAGCCAGTAATTTCCAGGAGTTATCTCACCTTCTGAGTAGCCTCTGATTTACTAATGTTTTTTAATGTTGTAAAAATGTGTAGAATAAATATTAATTTTCAAAATTTCTGTCAACGAAGATTTGCTTCAGCCTGCGACACATAGTAATTTTAAAAGTAGGCTATTATAGCTAATATAGACACTTCCGTCAAGTGTTGCCTTCATTATAACACTTATATACGGCTTTTAATTTTTTGCGGCTCCAGACAGATTTGTTTTTTGTATTTTTGGTCCAATATGGCTCTTTCATCGTTTTGGGTTGCGGACCCCTGTTCTAGTTCATCTCAGTCGTATTTCATTTGGGAGTCCGAATTAAGCCTACATTCCACATTTCCTTAGCTACCTTCTTAAATAAATCTCTGTTTCTTTTTTTCAATCATTGATGCACTTCAAAATGTATTATTTTAATTTTTGAATCAAATAAACGGTCTCCTCTTCATTACAATTGTTGCTATGTTTTTCTTAAATGGTATCTGCTTCCGGGTTGTATGCTGCCCGTTGAGATGGAACCATGCGCAGTACTAAGGGTCCTCTCCTGGCGCACACTCCCCTCGATCTGGTTTCCAATCGCCTAATCCAGGTGTGTTGGTCCAATTTTTCAAAAACCGAACACGATCGGATTAAGGTGTTTCAATGGGCTGTATGTGACTTATTTAGAGTCAAACTATATAAGAAGTCGGACTAATTTAGTGAATGGACACAAACGGATTTTTAGGCCCAGAACTATGAAATATTTGCCAATTATCAGCCTTAGAGGAGCCATTTAAAATGTGTTATTTTGTAGAGACAGAGTTTAAAGAGGCCCTGTTATGCAAAACCAACTTGTTGTGCATGTGTATGTGTGTGTGTGTATTTGGGATCTGCGTAAGTCCTGAAAATGTGAAATCAAACCATGGATGCATTGCGTAGATATTTATATAACAATATTGCCTTCCTTCACCCTAACCCTTCCTCCAAACGAGCCGTTTGGAATATGCCCTATTGGTGACGTTTTTGCCATTGGTTACATCAGCGGATTATCCACATATGGTATACATTTACCCAAAGTGCTTTGCGCATTTCTACCAATGTGGTCAATAAGTTCCTTCTTTTTCACTATCCTAATGTTGTGGGGCAGACTGGCTCGCACATGCATCCTCCGCTGTTTTCATTTCGAATACAAAGCAGCGTATAGTTCGAACGTAATCTGTCAGTAGACTCTCGATGGAAGCGCTAAAAAACAACAAAGATGACGGGGAAAAGACTGTCGAAGTGGAGACGCATCCTGAAGGGACGATCAGAAAGCTGCTTGAAAATGGTCTGTAAAACCTAATCTATGCACTATTTTGACCAAGTTATACAAACCCCAAAACCAGTGAAGTTGACACGTTGTGTAAATGGTAAATAAAAACAGAATACAATGATTTGCAAATCCTTTTCAACTTGTATGCAATTGAATAGACTGCAAAGACAAGATACTTAACGTTCAAACTGGACAACAGTGAATGTGTGTTATTTTTTGCAAATATTAGCTCATTTGGAATTTGATGCCTGCAACATGTTTCAAAAAAGCTGGCACAAGTGGCAAAAAAGACTGAGAAAGTTGAGGAATGCTCATCAAACACTTATTTGGAACATCCCTCAGGTGAACATGCTAATTGGAACAGGTGGGTGCCATGATTGGGTATAAAAGCAGCTTCCATGAAATGCTCAGTCATTCACAAACAAGGATGGGGCGAGGGTCACCACTCTGTGAAAAAAAATGTGAGTAAATTGTCAAACAGTTTAGGAACAACATTTCTCAACGAGCAATTGCAAGGAATTTAGTGATTTCACCATCTACGGTCCGTAATATTATCAAAAGGTTCAGAGAATCTGGAGAAATCACTGCACGTAACATTAAATGCCTGTGACATTGGATCAATTAGGCGGTACTGCATCAAAAAGCGACATCAGTGTGTAAAGGATATCACCACACTGGCTCAGGAACACTTCAGAAAACCACTGTCAGTAACTACAGTTGGTCGCTACATCTTGTTAGTGCAAGTTAAAACTCTTACTATGTAAAGCGAAAGCCATTTATCAACAACACCTCGTCTAAGATGGACTGACACAAAGTGGAAAAGTGTTCTGTGGTCTGTCGAGTCCACATTTCAAATTGTGTCTTCCGGAACAAAGAGGAAAAGAACCATCCAGACTGTTATAGGCGCAAAGTTGAAAAGCCAGCATCTGTGATGATATTGGGGTGTATTAGTGCCCAAGGCATGGGTAACTTACACATCTGTGAAGGCACCATTAATGGACGCCGCTGCTTATTTCAGCAAGACCATGCCAAGCCACGTGTTACATCAACGTGGCTTCATAGTAAAAGAGTGCGGGTACTAGACTGGCCTGCCTGTAGTCCAGACCTGTCTCCCATTGAAAATGTGTAGCACAATATGAAGCCTAAAATAACACAACGGAGACTCCGGACTGTTGAACAACTTAAGCTGTACATCAAGCAAGAATGGGAAATAATTCCACCTGAAAAGCTTCAAAAATTGGTCTCCTCAGTTCCCAAACATTTACTGAGTGTTGTTAAAAGGAAAGGCCATGTAACACAGTGGTAAAAATGCCCCTGTGCCAACTTTTTTGCAATGTGTTGCTGTCATTACATTTTAAGTTTAAGATTATTTGCAAAACAAAAATGACGATTTTCAGTTCGAACATTAAGTATCTTGTCTTTGCAGTCTATTCAGTTAAATATAAGTTGAAAAGGATTTGCAAATCATTGGATTAAGTTTTTATTTACCATTTACACAACGTGCCACCTTCACTGGTTTTGAGTTTCGTACTTTATTAGTTCAGTTAAAGAGAGAGAGAAAAAAAAAAAGTCTCCCATTCTTTCCCAAAATGACCTTACTTCCAGGCCACTGTTGGGTCGGTATGCCTGTGAGCCATCTCTGTGTGTGGTGTGGTCACAGGACTCCGATGAGTGCAGAGCAAATTGACTTTCCTTGCTAGAGGAGACACACTCTTAAGTAAGAATCAGCCATGGACGGGTTCAGTCCGGTTTCACATTCTCACAGCCGTGTGAATTGCACCATTAAAAGGTGAGAGCTGTTTGAATAAGCAAGTAGCGACATTCAGTTTGTACACCGATACAGACGCAATCATTGTGTCAATCTACACCACATCCTGAAGGAAATGACTTTAAATGGTGCCATGGAAATATTACTCTTCGGCACTAACAGGTGTGCAAGAAAAGTGTCAACTTGCTGACAATGAAAGTGAAAATGACTCAGCTGTAATAACAAAAATGAACGCCCGTATTTAGGTCAGAATGACAATACTCTGTTGACTCGGCGTAATTTTGATTAAATTGCGAAAGCTTTCGTTTTTACTGTGAATGAACTATGAATTACTGTACATGCAAAATGGACAAAAAAAAGCTGAAAATCATTATAAAAACTAGCTAAAAAGCACTTTCGATCAGATGGCTCTGATGTTATCAACGTGATAATAACATCCAATATTTGGGGAAAAATATTTGGTTTGACAAAAATTTGGTTGTAATTTTACGATTAAAAAAAATAATCTGAATTTTACAATAATAGACATTTTGCAAGAAATAATTACAAAAGGACATTTTTACAAACATATAGTGATCTAACAAGAACATTTTGAATAGAATAATGTAAAATTGGTTATAAAAAAGAAAATACTCGCATTTTACAAGGATGAAATGATAAAGCATTATCTGTATTGTTCATCTGAATGTTCTAACAATAGACATTTTCAAAAAAAAGTCTTAATTTAACAAGAATAATTGTTTACCATCTATAAGGATTGCATTTTGATTTAACAAGGCAACTCTGGATTATTATTAGAATATCTTAAGATAAAATAATTGTTGTAATATGTCAGTAAAGTCATAATTTTAAAATTAAATACTATTGCAAGAAAAATATGTAATTTTACAGGAATTAAGTCAGATTTTTGCAATATAATAATCTGAATTTAACTAGAATAAATAAATAAAAATACGTTCATGAAAAATAAAAGCATTTTACAAGAACATTTTGAATTACTATGAGAATTTTTTTAAATGTTTAAGACCACAATAAAGTCATAGTTTTATGAGAATAAGTTTGTAATTTTACAAGAACAAAGTATGATTTCTGCGTACAATGTCTGAATTTTGCATATTTGAACTTATTTTGCATATTTAAATTTATTTGAAGTATTAAGTCAAAGTATTACAATAATTGTTTTTATTTTAAATAAATAATCTTAATATCTTAATTTTAATTTATTATTTTTACTAAAGAAAAATCTTAATTTTACAACGTTTATTTTTTGTGAGGATAATGTTCTTTAATTGAATTATATGAGTACAACTAGGTAATCATTATGAAAATAAAAGCATAATTTCAAAAGCCAAATTTGAATGAATCATTATGGAATCGAATCTTGAGAAAATTGTTATATAGTGGCAATAAAGGTATACATTTATGAGGATTAAAGGATCCAAATATTACAAAAATATTTTTTACAAAAATACAAAAACTAAGTCTAAATTTTGCCCAGAAAAACATCTGATTTTTACATGAATATGTGTAATTTTTACTCAAAAAAGTACTTTTAAAAGAACTTTAAATGGTGTAAATATACTATTTAAAGTTTTTTAAAGCTTATTTACAAAAATGGTGACGATCATTTTAATGAGTTGTAAGTCCAAATATTAGGAAAAGGCACTTTTTTGCACAAGTAAACATGATTACCATTTTATGATAATAAAACCAATATTATGAGCATTGTATCATGTAGTTCAATAAATGATATCTGAGGGTGAGGAGGTTATTTAATGTTATCAGGCAGATGCATGATTCAAAAGCTTGAACAATGTTGAGATTTAATATATACTTCCATCTTATTAAAAGGTTAGTAGTATGTTTAAATGTGGGAATAAGTGTTTATATATACACTACCGTTCAAAAGTTTGGGGTCACATTGAAATGTCCTTATTTTTGAAGGAAAAGCACTGTACTTTTCAATGAAGATAACTTTAAACTAGTCTTAACTTTAAAGAAATACACTCTATACATTGCTAATGTGGTAAATGACTATTCTAGCTGCAAATGTCTGGTTTTTGGTGCAATATCTACATAGGTGTATAGAGGCCCATTTCCAGCAACTATCACTCCAGTGTTCTAATGCTACAATGTGTTTGCTCATTGGCTCAGAAGGCTAATTGATGATTAGAAAACCCTTGTGCAATCATGTTCACACATCTGAAAACAGTTTAGCTCGTTACAGAAGCTACAAAACTGATCTTCCTTTGAGCAGATTGAGTTTCTGGAGCATCACATTTGTGGGGTCAATTAAACGCTCAAAATGGCCAGAAAAAGAGAACTTTCATCTGAAACTCGACAGTCTATTCTTGTTCTTAGAAATGAAGGCTATTCCACAAAATTGTTTGGGTGACCCCAAACTTTTGAACGGTAGTGTGTGTATATATATATATATATATATATATATATATATATATATATATATATATATAAGCACACACACACACACACACACACACACACACACACACACACACACACACACACACACACACACACACACACACACACACACACACACACACACACACAGTACAGGCCAAAAGTTTTGACACAGCTTCTCATTTCAATGCGTTTTCTTTGTTTTCATGACTATTTACATTGTAGATTGTCACTGAAGGCATCAAAACTATGACACCTGTGAAGTGAAAGCCATTTCAGGTGACTACCTCTTGAAGCTCATTGAGAGAATGCCAAGAGTGTGCAAAGCAGTAATCAGCTATTTTGAAGAAACTAGAATACAAAACATGTTTTCAGTTATTTCACTTTTTTTTGTTAAGTACATAACTCCACACGGGTTCATTCATAGTTTTGATGCCTTCAGTGACAATCTACAATGCAAATAGTCATGAAAACAAAGAAAACACATTGAATGAAAAGGTGTGTCAAACTTTTGGCCTGTACGGTATATGTATTTTTTTTTTCATAATAGACGAGATGAGGATTATTATTGAAAAAAATTAACTGTAAGTGCTTTAGAGCCACTTATTGATTTGTTTTAGTCTGTTTTCAATAAAGAGGACTGTTACCTCCCAGCTAAGCAATCATATTGATTTCACCCCCTTTGTTTGTGTCTTGTACAGGGAGCCTGACATCCCGGCCTGGGCGCCTCTGCTCTACCAGCTGCAGCTGCTGGACGTCAGAGACAAACCAGACCCGTTAAATTTGCTCGTATCAGATCGCATCCGGATCGGCAACCAGAAGCGAGAACGAGGGAACTTTCATTTCCAGAGGGAGGAGTACAGCATGGCTGCACGGGCGTACTGCATGGCTCTGGATGTGCTGACCACCTGCAGCACAGGTAGATGCATCTCATCTTTCATAACTGTATTATCATTATTGGTATTAACTGGACCAACAATGTTGTGACAACCGGTGTAAAAAGATGTAGCGATCGACCGATACAGGTTTTTCAGGGCTGATACCAATACCGATTATTAGTAGTCAAGCCAGCCGATAACCGATATTCATTTGTAGCACAAATTAGCCACACATGAGTATTATACGTCAGTAAACAGCTGGACAAGACTTTGTTGTTTTTTCAACTTTTTTTTGTAGGAAACGTCCATCCATCCATCCATTATATACCGCTTGTCCCTCTCAGTTGCGACATAATATTCTATGGGGTGCTAATGTTGTTCATTTGGCACCAAAAAACTTCAGGGGATTGCACTTATTACATGTGTATAGGAGCAGCATCAACTTTTGCACTTCAAATGGCTAAAATTCATTATGAAGACCAGTGAAATATTGTCCCAAGAACTCAAATGCCTTGTCAGATATCAAAACATATTTGGGGAGAATTATTGACAATGAGTGTAATTATTACTTTTAAATGAATTACGAAAATAATTGGGTTCCAGCAAAAAGGGTACTTTTCCCACGCAGGGAAAGTGCAGTTCTCCAGCAGTGGTTATTACTTTCTACTTCACTAATTATATATTTTTCTAAATACTAAATACTGGTATCATATGTATAGATATTGTATCTTCTGATGTAGTTGTGTTGTACTTGTAAAAAAAAAAAAAAAAGGCCGATACTGATATACTGTACATCAAAATGCCAAATATTGGTCAACCCTAAAAATAATTTAACTACTGTTACAGCAAAAGACCAAAAAAAAACAAAAAACTACCAGTCTCAGTGGAGTCGGGTTGTCCCGATTCCAACAATTTGGTACTGGTACTCAAATGTACATAGATATTTTGATATTTTTTCAAATAAAAAGGGAACTACGAAAAATGTCAATATAGGCTTTATTTTAACAGAAAATCTTACAATAGATTCAACATATGTTTCCTATTGCACTCAAAGAACAATTTTAAAAGGTTAAAATATAAATTAAATGGCATTAAACACATTGGGCTTTTCTTGTTGCACTCAGAACAATTTACAATTTTCCATATTACATATAGTCTGCCATAATCAAGGATTAGAATATAATAAAAAGCTTTATTGACATTATATTAAATGTTTCACGGTTTACGGTTGCCACTCCTGGCCTGTGCTTTAAGAAAAATACAATTATTAGTAAGTAATAAAAACAAAACTATGAATACAAGTTCACAGATAAGCCATGTTGCAGGTAATAAACACATTTGTTCAAGATAAAACACAAATCGTAGAAATTTGTCACAAAATGTAGTCATTTCCCTTGCATTAGTTGGCGCTAATTGGGCAGCTTTAACTCTGCTAATATTTGGCATCAAGCCAAGCAGCTGTGTGCGCGTCTACCTATCTACATGTTACGTATCTACATGTTACGTATCTACATGTGCACAGCAGGGGAGCTGGTTTACTTATGAGAGTAGCGTGTGTGTTTGTGAGAATGTCAACGTGTTGGCTGAGTGACGTCAGTGAGTGAGTGGGCGAGTAAAGAGAAAGAGAGAAGGAGCACGTGCACTGCGCACTAGAAGGATGAACGGGTCTGGTTGTGTCCTGCAAAACTATTAATAAAGCAACCAGGTTGTCACAAATCGGCGGCCTCGTATTCTGACCGCAAAACGGTCCATTGTAAAGTGAAGGGTGTCAAACCGACGAAAACTTCGACCCTGAAGGGAACGTCTTCCTTGTGCTCCTCTACTTCGGTCTGCACCGTAGCTGAACAGCAGGACAGGTGTAACAACTACATTATTACCGGTCACTCTTTATAACTCTTTGTGCAGATCTGAATGTTCATTATTTAAATGTTTACCTAAGTTTGAAGCAAAGGTGGTAATACTAATCGCCACATTTGGCGAGGCGTGTTTTAAAGCAACATTTGCAGCGCAGCGTCTCCCTGTTTAAAGCGTTATTTTTATCGTTAGTTTTGAAGTCCAAATACCTCAATATTGTGTTTCATCACCCTCGTTATCAACCAGTAGAATTGTCGTTTTTTGCTATTCTTCCTCTCCGAGATTTTATTGCTTGAATGCACTTTGTGTGTGTGTTTTGACACTCATCATGTGCCTCGGCTCTGTAGTCACCGCCACACAGCTGCATGCGGATGAAAGAACGGTACCGGTATTTTTCAAAGACAGTATAGTACCGATTTCAATTAATTAGTATTGCGGTACTTTATTAGTACCGGTACACCATACAACACTACTGTGGAGTCGCTAATTTTAACATCACCATGCACACTCACATCATCATCAAAACCCGCTGCTTGATTTTTTTGCATAATCACCGCTAATCAACATTATTCTCAGCTTGGTCTTCATCACTCCCATTACTGGCGAGGAAGAGGGCATGCGAGTCCAAAGCATGAGCTGCCTCATAATTCATCAATAATATGAAGAGTTATTATCAGGGCATTATGAAGATGCCATCATAAGAAGATGAGGAGACATTAATAGTGAAAGGGCATGCGTTGGCTTGGGACATAATATTAGGTACACCTGCACGATCCCATAAGGGCCAATGTTAGAGCCGTGTGGAAATGTCCCCTATTATGACTTTGAATGGTGTCATAATATATGTACATAGAACTGGTTTATAAACATAAAATGTGCATTTTTTTATAAATTATCTAATTTTTTGTTTTACTTTTGAGAAACAAGGTGCTTTACAGTAGAGTATACCCATCCATCCATCCATTTTCTATCGCTTGTCCCTTTTGGGGTCGCGGGGGGTGCTGGAGCCTCTCTCAGCTGCATTCGGGCGGAAGGCCGGGTACACCCTGGACAAGTCGCCACCTCATCGCAGGGCCATACCCATCTTTGTTAAAAGAAAACAGGCTTCACTACACAGCTTAAATTAGAGCTCAGCCAACTGTCAAAACATCCACAACTTAGCCTTGTGTCATAGGTACAGCAAATTAGTTTCTTATTGTTAGTATTCTTTACCAATATTAAAAAATTTAAGAGCACACTCAAACACATTCCATATCTTGCCAGAAATATGAACACATTCATTATGACATGGAAATAATGCCATTTTGTTTTTCAGGTCCCATTTTTGGGGTATTTGGTTACATTTTTTTTTTTTGGGTGAAATGTTCTTCTAATCAGGGACATGTTTATTTTTTCTTTAGAATGTGTCACGGGCCAATAAAAAATGAGCTGCGTCCTGCACTTTAGATACCCCTTAAGTACAGTATAACCACTTTTATAAAACAAACAAACAAACAAAAAAAGACTTTGCTACACGTTTTAAATTAAAGCTCCACAAACCATCTGTCAGTCAGCTGCAGACGTGGGAGCTGTAAATGTGATCATTCTGCTTTCCATCAGCGACCATGCCAACCTAGCTGTGATGTTAGCACTTTAGCATCACATAGCCATGCTGGTGTTGCCAACATTTGTGTTGTCCTTAAAGGTGAACAGTACTTTTCAAAAATTAGGCCCATTCACAATCCTTATGTAAGACAAGAACACACTGAACCTACTCAGTGGCCTAGTGGTTAGCATATGTGTTTCTTTTTTATGCATTCTAGCTAAAGTTAAAGTTAAAGTACCAATGATTGTCACATACACTAGGTGTGGTGAAATTTGTCCTCTGCATTTGACCCATCCCCTTGTCCCACCCCCTGGGATGTGAGGGGAGCAGTGGGCAGCAGCAGTGGCCGCGCCCGGGAATCATTTTTGGTGATTTAACCCCCAATTCCAACCCTTGATGCTGAGTACCAAGCAGGGAGGTAATGAGTCCCATTTTTATAGTCTGTGGCAGTGGTTCTTAACCTGGGTTCGATCGAACCCTAGGGGTTCGGTGGAGCCTCCGCCGCGGAGGTCAAGCCACACCCGACTCATCGTGTACATAAAAACTTCTCCCTATCGGCATATTATGGATACGGCAACAGCAGAAGTCTTACTGATTTGCAGGTGTGTAATTTGTTATGAGTTCATGCACTGTGTTGGTTTTGTTCTTTGAACAAGGTGATGTTCATACACGGTTCATTTTGTGCACCAGTAAAAAAATCATATAACTTTGTCTTGAATTTGAAAAAAAAAACATTTTATTTTTCACTAAAGAAGGGTTCGGTGAATGCGCATATGAAACTGGTGGGGTTCGGTACCTCCAACAAGGTTAAGAACCACTGGTCTATGGTATGACTCAGCCGGGGTTTGAACTCACAACCTACCGATCTCAGGGCGGACACTCTAACCACTAAGCAGGTGGCCTAGTGGTTAGCTAATAAATAAACACTGGCAAAAGTCAGCTAACTATGGAAGTGACGGAAGTCCCCATAGTCCGCCTATAAGGCGCTCGAAAAAAACATCCAAAAACCTTCATCATAGCTTTATATACATGCTGTAAGTATATACAGGATGTAATGTAGTAACAGGCACATTCATAATATGTAATATCTACGTAATGTGCTAATTTTAAGCAAATGGCGGCGCATTAATTTCACAGGCGCATCACAATGTTCACTTTCCCCTTCAACAACCCTACTTAAACATGGCAGACTTCATGAGAGACAACATGATAAAACAATCACTTACTGTACAATGTCTGCTCTCACTGAGTTGCTGACTGATGGGTTTTATATATATCTTCATGTTTAAATAATGATTCATAATCTTGGAAAAGGGTTTAAAAATATATACTGTATATATATATATATATATATATATATATTTTGTGTCTTTCACGCCATCAGGGACGGCGTGGCGAAGTTGGTAGAGTGGCCGTGCCAGCAATCGGAGGGTTGCTGGTTACTGGGGTTCAATCCCCACCTTCTACCATCCTAGTCACGTCCGTTGTGTCCTTGGGCAAGACACTTCACCCTTGCTCCTGATGGCTGCTGGTTAGCGCCTTGCATGGCAGCTCCCGGCATCAGTGTGTGAATGTGTGTGTGAATGGATGAATGTGGAAATACTGTCAAAGCGCTTTGAGTACCTTGAAGGTAGAAAAGCGCTATACAAGTATAACCCATTTATCATTTATTTATCTCCGGGTCTAGGTTAGATGTCAAAGTTGACTAAGTTGCGGTTTATGGCCACAACCTTCTACTAGAGACATTTATAAAATATAATTAACTTTTACCAACTTAGGTGATGTATCAGCTCAATATGTTAATATAACAGCATAAGCTAGTTACCTTTCTGTGATCAATGCGCCGCTAAAAGTAGTTCCTTAACATTAGTGTTAATAATAATAATATTGCTAATACTTGGTTAATACTCAGGTCACAAGATGTAAATGGAGTATTGTTGCCACTTTTTGGATATATTTAGTCGATACCGCCGACACCAAATATTGTTGCTGTAATAGATTCTTAAAAATATATACATTTTGATACTTTTGATACTTTGGTTCTTTGAGATGATGTGTATCAATAACTGGAACAGTGTAAAAAAGGAAGTAAACTTGTGAATGTGACAATGTTGGATGCTTTTGTTGAGTGTTATTTACACGTTAACATGTTTTGGGTGTAACTATAGATGATAAAATTAATTGGAAATCTCATATAAAAAAATATACGACAAACATAAAGTAGCAAGAAACACGTCAATGATGAACAAAGCAAAACATGTTCTAGACCAAAAACCACTTCATATTCTCTACTGCTCGCTAGTGTTACCATATCGGAGTTATTGTGTAGAAATATGGGGAAACAACAACAAATGTGCGCTTCATTCACTAACGGTGTTACAAAAAAGATCAATTACAATAATACATAATGTTGGTCAACGATTTGGTGCATTTACAAACAGCTAAAATGATGTACAAATCAAACTATAACCTGCTACCCAAGAATGTACAACAATTCTTCTCAACAAAAGAGAAATATAACCTTAGAGGAAAATCTAATTTAAAACATTTGTATGCTCATACAACACTTAAAACCTTTAGCATATCAGTATGTGGAATTATGGAATGGATTAACCAAATAAATCAAACAAAGCACTAATATGATTCAGTTTAAGACTGTTCAAACTACAAATGTTCACAAAGTACACAGAACACTAATTATGTTGAACATCTTGAACCCTTTTTTTTAAAAATTTTTATTGAGACAAAGATTCTTTATGTATTTAATATTTGTTTGCTTACAATGGTATATTATTTATTTATTATTTATTTGTTCAGTGTTATGTAACAGAGAACAAGGATATATCAATCAATCAATGTTTATTTATATAGCCCTAAATCACAAGTGTCTCAAAGGGCTGCACAAGCCACAACCACATCCTCGGTACAGAGCCCACATACGGGCAAGGAAAAACTCACCCCAGTGGGACGTCGATGTGAATGACTATGAGAAACCTTGGAGAGGACCGCAAATGTGGATAAACCCCCCTCTAGGGGAGACCGAAAGTAATGGATGTCGAGTGGGTCTGACATAATATTGTGAAAGTCCAGTTCATAGTGGATCCAACACATCAGCGAGAGTCCAGTCCATAGTGGGGCCAGCAGGAATATAGGATAACATTGCTATGGTATGAAAAGGGGTAGGATTAAATAAGCTCCGCTTCTTCCTACTCCTTTTCGGACACGCTGTAATGAAACAAATGGAAATATGTGATGCATTACATTGCATTGTATGCATGTTCCAAATAAACTGAAACTGAACTGAACTGAACATGTTCATGTAATCAGATTGTGGATTACTTTTTATTCTAATAGTAGTTTTTGTTCATTATTTGAATGTTTTTATTATTTTACTCATTTCCTTTTGTATGGTTTGCAAAGTACATTTGTGTGTACTTTTTAGGATTTTGTTCTGTTTTTTTTTCTGTTGTATTAGCTCGGCTATATTATGATTCACATAGCTACCTCAATATACTTCAAAGTTTGAAATAAATAGCTATATTGCATTCTTTATGCCATGAGACATGTTTTTCAATTTTTTTTAATTTTAGCAGACACATTAGGTGTATTTGCACGAAGTATTGGTATCAGATCGGTATCGCCGATACCAGACCGGATTTTACCGTTTACTGACTCACATTAGCTCAATTGTTAGCTGACTTTTATGCACGTTTGTTTACGAGTTAGAAAGCATAAAAAAAGAAAAACTTTTATTTTCTCACATAGGAATTGTGAATGATGGGCAAAAAAACAACAAAAAAAACAAAGTCCAGTTTAGTTATGATGTGTGATACACCGTGACGATTACAATGTACAAGTGGCTAGTCACAGTGTTTATGTACAAAGTGGAGGCGTGGTCAAACACAGCTCATTAGCATTAAAGCGACACACACACGTTTACGCTCATTTCAGTCTGTGTTATGCCAGTCAGCAAAAATAAATGCATTTGCACTTAATTTATGAATCATTTTGTGAGTTCATGTGCTGGATAGTCAAGTTTCAAGGTTATGAATATTCAATGAGCGCATGAACTGCAACCACAGCGAGCAAACACATTAGTTAATGAAATAATCCTTCTTATCCAAATTGAATGAAAGCGGATCGTGTGAGGATTTATGACAATAAGGGTGAGACAGTCGCATTACCCATCATGCTTAGGGGCCACCAAGAAGGGCTCAGTGATGAAACGGCACAGCTGAAGTAAAGTAAAGTACCAATGATTGTCACACACACACTAGGTGTGGTGAAATTATTCTCTGCATTTGACCCAACACCCTTGATCACCCCCTGGGAGGTGAGGGGAGCAGTGAGCAGCAGCGGTGGCTGCGCCCAGGAATCATTTTTGGTGATTTAACCCCCAATTCCAACCCTTGATGCTGAGTGCCAAGCAGGGAGGTCATGGGTACCATTTTTATAGTCTTTGGTATGACTCGGCCGGGGTTTGAACTCACAACCTACCGATCTCAGGGCGGACACTCTAACCAGGACTGAAAATGAAGCGTCTCCATTTTAGTGCCACTGGACTGAACTGAAGGCCAACTTCCTGGCATCTTCCTCCCCAGGTGGCGGCGTGAAGCAGGAGGAGGACCAGGAGGTGCACGACTACAGAGTCAAGTGTTTGAACAACTTGGCCACGGCTCAGCTCAGACTGGAGCAGAGCACCAAGGCGCTCAGCACCAGCAGAGACGTTCTGGCCCTCGATTCCAACAACGTCAAGGCCCTCTTCAGGGCGGGAAAGGTCATGTTTGTTTTTCTCCACCAGTTTTTACAGTCTCTGTAAAACCAACTGAAACTCATTTAAATCAGGAAAATAATGATATTAAACATACGAATTGAAGCTTTGGTCTTCAGTTAGCAACTGTCCTCCCTTTGTGCATATGTCAAGTCATTTTCTTTGCAAGGTGGCACCTATAATGAATAACTTGCGCTGATTGTACGACACGTTTCTGTGCAGATTCTATCCGACATGAGAAAATACACAGAGGCCATGGAGCTGCTCAAGAAGGCCTTGAAACTGGAGCCCACCACCAAGGTGAGACCACAATGACCGGAAAACATCAGAAGTTCAAGTCTCACAATAGCATGTAGCCAATTTTGTGGGTAGAAAACTAAAAGTCATGGATATTTTTACTTAGCTCTATCTTACTAGCATGCTAACTGTCAGCATTTAGTCAATTTTGTGGGTAGAAAACTAAAAGTCATGGATATTTTTACTTAGCTCTATCTTACTAGCATGCTAACTGTCAGCATTTAGTCAATTTTGTGGGTAGAAAACTAAAAGTCATGTATATTGTTACTTAGCTCTATCTTACTAGCATGCTAACTGTCAGTGTTTTAGCTAATTTTGTAGCTACAAAACTGACAGTCCTGAATACTGTTGCTTGGTGTTATCTTTCCAGCATGCTGTTAACATTTAGCCAATTTCGTAGGAATAAAACAAAGTTATGTGGCTCTATCTTACTAGGATGCTAACTGTCAGCATTTTAGCAAAAATTTGTAGGTATAAAACTTAAAGTACTGGATGCTGGTTTTCTAGCATGCTGTTAACATTTAGCCAATTTCGTAGGTATAAAACTAAAAGTCATGTATGGTGTTACTTGGCGCACTCTTGCTAGCATTCTAACTGTTAGCATTTAGCCAAATTTAAAAAAGGTATAAAACTAAAAAGTCATGGCTAGTAATACTTTGCTTTATCTGGCTAGCATGCTAACTGATAGCATGTAGTCAATTTTGTGGGTAGAAAACTAAAAGTCATGGATATTTTTACTTAGCTCTATCTTACTAGCATGCTAACTGTCAGCATTTTAGCTAATTTTGTAGCTATAAAACTGAAAGTCCTGAATACTGTTGTTTGGTGTTATCTTTCTAGCATGCTGTTAACATTTAGCCAATTTTGTAGGAATAAAACTAAAAACGTTATTTGGCTCTATCTTGCTAGCATGCTCACTGTTAACATGTTAACATTTTAACCAATTTAGTAGGTACATCACTAAAAGTTATGGCTATTTTTAATTGGCGCTATCTTACTAGGATGCTAACTGTCAGCATTTTAGCAAATTTTGTAGGTATACAACTTAAAGTACTGGATGCTGTCTTTCAAGCATGCTGTTAACATCTAGCCAATTTCGTAGGTAAAAAACTAAAAGTCCTGGATATTGCTACATGGCTACATCTTGCTAGCATGCTAACCTAACATATTAACCAAATTGGTCGGTACAAAAACTAAAATTCATGGATATTTTTACTTGGCACTATCTTGCTAGAGTGCCAACTGTTTCTATGGTAACTGTTAACATTTAGCCCAGGGGTCACCAACGCGGTGCCCGCGGACACCAGGTCGCCCGTAAGGACCAGATGAGTCGCCCGCGGGCCTGTTGTAAAAAAATAAATAAATAATTAATTTTAAAAAAAATATATTTTTTTTTTTTTTTTTTTTTTTTAAAAATTAAATCTACATAGAAAAAACACAAGATACACTTTCAATCAGTGCATCAACCCAAACAACCTCCCCCATGCACACTCATCCACACCCACTCACACAAAAGGGGTTATTTCTTTCTGCTACCAATATTCTGGTTCCCACAACATAGACAACACATCTGCAAGGGACACAGTCCCTGAAGCACACATGATTGTATAGGCTGCTGGTCCACTAACATTTTCATTAATTACTATTTTTTATGTAATTTTTTTTATATTGTTTTACTTTCTTTTTTATCCAAGAAAATGTTTTTTATTTATTTATCTTATTTTATTTTATTTTTTTAAAAAAGGGCCTTATCTTCAAAAGACCAGGTTGTCAATGAAATTAGATTTGTTTAAAGGGTTTTTTAAACCAGGCCCAGTCCAGATAATGTCCAAGTCGGACTCAGCAACACACACCTTCATTCATGTACACAGAAAAAAATTAGGGAACACAACAGATTGCATATAATTTATAAACAAAATTACATTTTCAAAATAAGCATTTATGTACAGTCCAGATTATGTCCAGGTCACTCAAATTAGGGAACACAACAACAGATATCATATAATCTATAAACATAATTATACTTTCAAAATAAGCCTTTGAGGACTTCTCATCTTTTTTAAAATGTTTTTTGGCATCATTATCGTTTTCAACCATGTAACTTTCTAAAGTTAGAAAATACTGAATAAATGTTTTAAAGAAAGTAATACTAAGTGAATATAATTGTTTTTGGCCTTAAAAATAAACATTTTACCGAGTACTATAATTAAATTGACTAAATCATGATTGTCAATGAACTCTCCTAAAATAACAGAAACCACATTAAGCTTCATAAACAAACCAATCCTTAAACACATTTTTTCAACTTCCACCCAAAACAAAGACACAATATGACAATACCAAAACAAATGCAGGGTGGATTCAGGCTCCTGACAACAAAATTGGCAATCATCTGACTCTGTCATATTCCATAATTTTAACATTTTCCCTGTGGGTAAGAAGTTTTAAATAATTTTAATTTGAAAATAACGATTTTGCACATCGATAGTGGTTTTATAGATTAGTTTGAATATGGCATCCCATGGCAACGGGCAGTCAAAAAAGTCCTCCCATTTTCCATTTGTGTTGTATGAGGCAGCCTTCAAAGATTTCTTTATTAAATAAAAATTATATATTTTTCTATTTATTTTAGTTCCTTTTTGCCAACTAGAATTTCTTATTAGAGGTTTACAAACTAATAATTTAGTAGTTCCATAATTAATTATTTGTTTCCATCTTTTCCCAATTACTCCAGTTAGAATGAGAAGCTTGAGCAAACATCACCATACATAGCTCTAAATTCATCATACTTCATAATTTTACCATTCTCATTGATAATATCATTGACAAAAATGATTCCTCTTTCAAACATATTTTTCCAAAAGAAAGGCTTTCCATCTATTACAATATTAGAGTTCATCCATATTAACTGCTGCAAAATATCGTCTCCTTTTTCTGGCACATAAAATTGAAAACACCACTATGAGTGGATTGTTTCCTTTATGAACCCCGCCATGTTTCCCAGCAGACTCTCTGGGAGGGGATCACTTGTAAAAAAGGATACCATTTCTTTTGATACAGTACATGTTTTTTGTCCAACAGGACATTTGTGTACCACTCAATGTTTAAATACATCTTTGCAAAAATTGATGCTTTTAAAGACAGACACATAGCTTCAAGGTTGAGAAGTTTCAGGCCCCCATATTCATACTCTTTGTACAAAACCTTTCTTTTAATCTTTTCTGGTTTGCCGTTCCAGACAAAATCGAAGAACCTCCGCTCATAAATCTTAAAAAAGTTTTGTGATGGAGCTGGTAATGACAAAAACAAATAAATAAATTGAGGAATAATTAACGAGTTGGCAATAGACATTTTACCATACAAGGTTAGGGATTTCCCTTTCCATAATTGCATAATTTTGTCCAGCTTTCTTAGTCGATTATCATAATTTACTGAGCCTAGATCTTCCAGATTTTCTGGGACAACAACACCAAGTATGTTAACTGGTCCATCTGTCCACAAAACAGGCACTTTGCATTCCATTCGAAAGGACGTTCCCTTTAGATTTCCGATCCTTAACATTTTACATTTATCATAATTAAGCTTAAGGCCAGATTGCTGTGAAAATATGTCCAAAAGATTAAGAAGGTTCCGCAAACAATGAGGAAAAATCTTATCTTTGTGAATCAGCCTTTTCTGACATGAACTTCATCAAGAACAAACACAGAACACGCCTCACTGATGCACATCTGCAAGACTCACTCAGAGTTGCAGTGTCAAGTTACACACCAGAGTACAACACACTAGTTAACAGCATGCAATGCCAGGCTTCCCACTAACTGACAAAGAAACAGATAACAGATTTGGTGTCCAGTTCAAAGTGTGACATGATTTAAAAATTTGAGAGTTTACTTTTGTATTTTACATGAGTTATTATTTGTACAAACATGGTGCAAAGTAATTCATGATTTGTTAAAAAAATGTTAGTGGCTAGCTAGTTAAAATGGGATATTGTGATTTCACAAGACTGTCTTAGAAGTGATCATTTGAAAATGTTCAATTTGAAAAATGTGCACTTAGAGAAAATATAAAAATAAAGTGTTGCATATTGATATTTATCTGTTTCTATATATATTTATTGTGGGAAATCATTAAGATGATCAGTGTTTCCACAAACATAAATATCATTAATTATTAATAATAACAGAGTTAAAGGTAAATTGAGCAAATTGGCTACTTCTGGCAATTTATTTAAGTGTGTATCTAACTGGTAGCCCTTCGCATTAATCAGTACCCAAAAAGTAGCCCTTGGTTTCAAAAAGGTTGGTGACCCCTGATTTAGCCTATTTTATAGGTATACAACTAAAAGTTGTGGATAAGTTACTTGGCACTATCTTGCGAACATGCAAACTGTCAAAATGTTGGCTACATTTCTGGGTATTAAACTAAAAGTCATGCATATTGGTACTTGGCAATATCTTTTTAACCAACTTTGTGGGTATAAAACTTAGTGTTCGTAGCGACGTCCCTTTTTGATCCTTCGATGTCGGCTCTTCCTATCATTGTGAAGCAGAATTCACTAAGCGTTGGATTGTTCACACACTAATAGGGAATGTGAGCTGGGTTTAGACCGTCGTGAGACAGGTTAGTTTTACCCTACTGATGATGTGTTGTCGCAATAGCAATCAGTTAGCGCTGTCTTGTAACTGTCAGTGTTTTAACCAATTTTGTGGCTATAAAACCGAACGTAATGGATATTTTTACTTGGTGTTATCTTGCCAGCATGATACCTGTTAACATTTTAGCCACTTGTGTGGGTGTAGAATTAAAAGGTCATGGATGTTATTTAGCGCTATCTTGCTAGCATGCTAACTGTCAGCATTTTAAGAAATTGTGTAAGTATAAAACTAAAAGTTATGAATATCGCACCGAAAATGGTGAAACACTACTTTAAGTCCCAGAATGTTTTACTCAAAATACTCAAAATAGAGGGAGTGTGTGTTTAAAATGTTTTTGTTTGTAAAGTAATTTTAGTACTTTATATCTCCAAGGTCTCTCATTGTCCCATTGGGTTGAGTTTTTCCTTGCCTTGATGTGGGATCTGAGCAGAGGATGTCTTTGTGGCTTGTGCAGCCCTTTGACACACTCGTGATTTAGGGCTATATAAATAAACATTGATTGATTGATTGCTTGATAGATAGTATTTGGGCCAAAACGTTTGATAAACGGGACCAATTATTCCCATTTCTTGGCTATAAAGAATTTCAATGAATTTAATTCCACTTCCTGTAATTCCAATTTAATAACCTGGGGGGGTGGAGCCAATTCACTTACAATTTAAATCCTTCAAAAGCATTGAATGAAAATTCCAAATTCTGAATGTTACACAAGCCTGCTGTGCACACAGGAACGCTCTGTGTTTTTGGCGAGTTGGGAAAAAAAATAGCGTCCACCACACAGGTGTCACCTCAATAAATAATCGCATCAGTGTGTAACACGTGTGTCTCGCCTAAGCACACACAGAGCCACCTGACTCAACAAAACTACAGAAGAACAAGGTGTGTTTTTAAAAACACAGAGGGAGAGGATATAGTTTTTGCCTTTGACACTCATAAACAAGCTAATTTTTTTATAGAACATTGCTCCAAAGTGTTTTTTTTGAATAACTGGGGATCTTTAAAAATAAAAAAATAAATCCCTAATTTAATATATTTAAAAATAAAACATGTGTTCCTTTGTGTCCATCATTGATGTAGTGTGTAATTCACTTTGGCTCCAGTGTGTATCCACACAATGTGGCGTTGTGTAGTGACACACAATGTAACACTGTCCATATGTGTTTGATGCACTTGTGAGACTTCTAACCCTGTTGATCATATGCACTTTATGGGTTGGATTAAGAACAAAGCAAATGTTTATTATACATTCAGTATTTTTGGGCCTGGACTACGGTTGAGAACAGAACCTTTGGCCATGCTCACTAGTGTCCATATGTCCACACTATGATATCGTGACCAGATACGGCGGGCCATCGACACAAACTGTCTAGACTAAACCAAAATATCTGCTGCTCTGGTAATTACAGCCTGGTCGAAATTCTTTGAACTTGATTTAGCAGCACTGTGAGAAAGAACTGCAGTCTGACGGTGATGGCGGGAGACAAAAACGCAAACAGAGGACCGTCAACTTGAGCTATTTGCACTTAAACGCTCAAGAGTAAGGCTCCACTTTTCAAAATGCGCTAGCTCGATGCTAATGTACATTGGACATTCCATAGACATGCTACTGATTAGCATCAGTGATTTTACATGGTAATGTCAACGCCACCAAATTTGGTAAGAAAAAGTACAACTTAGACGCACGTTACAATCAAACACCTGGTGTGTAATAAGTACAATACTTACAGCACAAACACTTAATAGAGCGCAACAAAAGATGTGTGTAGACTACTTCCTAACAATGGCAACACATTAAAGACAAATGAGATTCAGAAGTGTAAAAAAAACCCAAGATATATCAACTTGACAGCTCACTGGTAAATGTTGAATACAAAATAGTACTGAATCACCACGAAAACACACAAAAGTACTGAACATTGGTACTGATAGTAATTCCCAAGTGCTGTAAATTGGTGGTGTATCAGTTTATAGGTGAAAAGGTACTATTCCATACATAAACAATAAGTCCCTAACAATAGATCAGGGGTCTCAAACTCAAATTTACCTGGGGGCCACTGGATGCAGAAACTGGGTAATGCTGGGCCGCAAGAAAAGATTTCTTAAAAAAAATCTAACATGCACTTTTTAATGAATTCACCTTCTTTGAATGGCTTTCCCGCCCTAGCAACCATCTCACTCACCATGTAGCTAGCTTTGACTGCTGCATCGCTCTTTTCGCTTGCTTTCTTGACGAAATCTTGTTGCCTCAGTAGACTGGTTTTTAAATTTGCAACCCGGTTCACTCTCTCATCTCCCTGGTATTTTGCATACTCCTCAGCATGTCTAGTTGTATAATGACGTTTCAAATTGTATTCATTGTGCACCGCAACTTTCTCTGTATCAACTACAGAAAAGAGCTATAGGGATTATTCATAAAGTAGATTACTTGGAACACACTAACCTATTATTTATTAATTCTGGTTTATTGAAATTACAGGAGCTAGTAAAGTTACAGACATTATGTGTCATGTTTAAGGCTAAAAGTAAAACATTACCAGCAAATTTACAAAAAATGTTTGTCATCACTTCTGAGAATGAAGAGCACAGAAGAAAAGGTCATTTCAAACATTAATATTCAAGGACAACTTTAAAACAAATGTGCATATCAGTGGTGGGGGTTAAACTATGGAATTCTCTTTACAATGAGATAAAAGATTGTAAAAATATATTCCAATTGAAAAAATATATAAAGACCGAACAATAATATCATATTTATATTTATTATTTTACTTATTTTTTGCCTGGTTTTATTTTGTATCATCCCGTGAGGTGTATATTACTTCTTTTGGTTTTTTTGTTCAGTTTGTACATCATAAAGTTTTGCACTTCTTGTGTTTTTGTGTGTTTTTTTGTTTGTTTTCGTTATATTTGGATGTAATTGCCAGAGGTGTGGACTCGAGTCACATGACTTGGACTCGAGTCAGACTCAGTCATGAATTTGATGACTTTAGACTCGACTTGACAAAATGTAAAGAGACTTGCAACTCGACTTAGACTTTAACATCAATGACTTGTGACTTCACTTGGACTTGAGCCTTTTGACTTGACCTGACTTGCTGCTTTCCCCAAAACCTAAAGCTTAAAAAGTTATTTGGGAGCGCTCCGTAGCTTTCATTTTGTACATGTCTGTCTATCAGCGTGTGCTGCGTGTCAGCGTGTGTGCTCTCAGTACAACAGCCAATCAAATTAGATCTACATTGTTTTCATCACACAGCATTCAGCCAATCAAATTGCAGGACAACCAATGAACAAGAGTTGTCAAACAACGCGCCAGTGAGAAAGATTTATACCAAAGTTGGTTTCGTTCGGGTATAAAAACTACGACTTGGTCAACAAAAAACGAATTGCCGTATGCAAATTACGCAGTTCGAATATTACAGACGAAGACGCAACAACTTCCGACTTCGTTCGACATTTGAAGTTGCACAAAGAAGGGTAAGTTTTGAATGTAAGATAACGTTTATTGGCTAAGTAACATGACTTTTATTTGCTGTGTAGTTAAATCAGTGAGGCTGTAAACTCACTGCTAACGTTATAACCATAGACATCTTATAAGTAGACGCAGCATCGAGGGCTACTGCCTACTGGCGCAGACGAGACGCGGGGCCGCCATCTTGGAGTGGTGATCCGCTCCACTCACTGCAATTCATTTGGCAGGAGCAATGAACTGTCAGCGCATTTAATTCATTTTACCTAACTGAATACCACTCATTTTCACGCGCTTTTTTGTTATATGTGTAGCTATGATAAAGGACACATGTTTTATTATTCATAGTTTGCTTAACAGTAATATAATATTCTTATATGCTATAAGTGACCAGACGTCCGAGATCAAAACTGGGAATATAATCCCAGAGAAGGGGGGAAAAAACGGTCAGCTATTTTTAAGTTGAAGAAACAATATGATTACGTTATATATACATGCGTATATCCTACATAAACAATGTATGAATACATTAAATATCTATATATCTTAGAGACCGTATCTCTGTTGCTGCAGCAGCAGAGAGTTTATTCTGTCTTGACACTTTGTATTGATATTTTGTATTACATTCTTCCCTTAAATGATCATGTTTACAGTGATTGTTATATATGTATTTTGTATGTATTTCGCTTTGGATAAAAGCGTCTGCCAAATACTTGAACATATATAAACACCTGAAAGTCTTTATATCAGCTAAAACCACCAATCTGTTTCACTGGATTCAGAATAAAACCAAATGCTGTCTTACCCAACAATGTTAGTATTTGAATATTGTTACTTGAAGACTTATTCCTGGTTACAATTATACTGTTAAGAAAGTATTGTCTTATATTTTGCCTAAATGAGAATGCACCATAATCAGTGGCGGCTGGTGAATTTTGTTTTAGGTGGGGCTGAAAGTTTGTAAACCAAACCCCTGTAGGGGCGTCATCCTCCCCCAGAAGATTTATTTGTGATTTTCACATACAAATATTGAAGATCTTTGCTCCTTCTCAACTCTGTGGTAATGTTATTTTCATAAAATACAACCAATAGTACCAATAGTACATTAATGTTAAATCTTACTTGTAAAAAGTAATCCCCCGATTCCTATTTTCAACAGTCCGCTCATTTGGGCAGGAAAACGCTGAACACCATCTTTGTTTTCTACCTGTCAACTGTCAGTTTAGGCTGCTCGCCGGCTCCTCATCACCACTTCAAGATGCAAATTGCTCGCGTCACAGCAACCAATACTGCGTCTACTTATAAGATATCTATGGTTATAACGTCATTGCAAACACGGCAATATGTTGCGTCCACTGCAGTTTGCTACCTTATTCATACTTTTTATCAAGTGATTTTTTTTAAGCAGGGTTGCATGAGGTACCTATACTTAACGTTACGTTAGTCAATGTATCACACACAGTAACATAACGTTAGACGGCGGTCAGCAGCACTGCGTATTTTAGCCACCTACAAAAAGACAAACAGTCAAATAAAGGTCAGTTAAAATGTATACTATATTAAGAATATGTGTACATATTGCATAGGGCCCTGACATCTAAAAAGTACAACTCTGTTCATTGTTATGTTCATGTATTTGTTATGTTTTTCATGTGTACGCACACATAAACACACATACCGTATGAGATGAGATCAATGAGATAAGGTAAGAACAGAATAGAAACTGCTGTGGAACTAGTTACAATGCAATATGCCATGGAAATACAATGTTAACACTTTTGTACAAATAAGTACAGCTGCACTTGTTTTTGCAAATGTGTTTATTCTGTAAAGGAATGAGTTAAATGTTTAAAATTGTTTAAACTATTAAAACGACTGGTTAATAGTGCTATTATGAATTGTAATGTCAGTACTATTTTTTTTCTTGCTATTTCAAATGCACTTGTTTTAATAAATAAATACAGCGTTTTAAAAGCATACACAATCTGTGTAAAAATATTAATCTGTGGTTAAAAGACGGGACGGTGTGGCGAAGTTGGTAGAGTGGCTGTGCCAGCAATCGGAGTGTTGCTGGTTACTGGGGTTCAATTCCCACCTTCTACCTTCCTAGTCACGTCCGTTGTGTCCTTGGGCAAGACACTTCACCCTTTGCCTCTGATGGCTGCTGGTTAGCGCCTTGCATGGCAGCTCCCGCCATCAGTGTGTGAATGTGTGTGTGAATGGGTAAATGTGGAAATAGTGTCAAAGCGCTTTGAGTACCTTGAAGGTAGAAAAGCGCTATACAAGTATAACCCATTTATCATTTAAAAGGACTTGAAAGGACTCGAAACTCAAAATGCAGGACTTGTGACTTGACTTGAGACTTTCCAGTCTTGACTTTGGACTTGACTCGGGACTTGCCTGTCTTGACTCGGGACTTGACTCGAGACTTGAGGGCAAAGACTTGAGACTCACTTGTGACTTGCAAAGCAATGACTTTGTACCACCTCTGGTAATTGCTGGTTTATATGATATCATAAGTAAGACTACGTATTATGTTGAAGGGGGAAAATATAAGATTTTTCTTCATCCTGCTCCTTCTCAGGCATTGGTGTGTAAATTGAATAATTGAGGTATAATTGTCTTTCGGTCAAAGATGCACATCAATGAAGGAGATAAATAAAAATGAAATGAAATGATATGGGGGGCGGGGGGAGGCGCGGCTCGCCGTGGAGTTTACAGTTACGGTAGCACAATTAGCCCCGAACGGGCTAACATCACGACTAACGTGTTACACGTCTGATTCGCTCAGCGACTCTCTGTCGGAGTATCAGCGCTGGGGTCCAGTGCACCACCCTTTTGTATTGTCGCTCGGTCCTTCGGCGGAGTGCTTTGGAAGCTACCGGACCGCTCGTCTTCCCCGCCCGGACTGTTTACATCGGGGGCGGGAGCGAGCAGGCGGGCGAGCGAGAGAGGCAGGGAGGGAGGGAAGAAGAGCGTGTGCTGGTGTCGGTGTCGTGGAAAAGCGGCAAAATGTTTCTCTGCTTGCATCACGCAAGTGACGTCAATACATACTTGCCAACCTTGAGACCTCTGAATTCGGGAGATGAGGTGTTTTTGTAGCCTTGAAGAATTAGGGCTGCAAAGGGTTCTGGGTATTTGTTCTGTTGTGTTTATGTTGTGTTTAGGTGCGGATGTTCTCCCAAAATGTGTTGGTCATTCTTGTTTGGTGTGGGTTCACAGTGTGGCGCATATTTGTAACAGTGTTAAAAATAAATAAAATAAAATATGACCACCCTCAGTGTGACATGTATGGCTGTTCCTCAAGTATGTCTTGCAACAACTTACGTGTATCTGCAGAAGCCTTATACCACATGTACCTGGGCCAGCACGCTGCTAGTATGGTGAAAAAGATGATGCGGTGACAGTTTCTAGATGACACTAAAGACAGTGCCCACACAATGCTGTCAAGCGCCATACATTTAAAACTTGCGTGCCGCACTAACATTAAACTTTCATATTAAGGTGGGGGCCGCAAAATAACGTCTCGCGGCCAATTGCGGCCCGCGGGCCGCGTGTTTGATACCCCTGCAATAGATGCTTTGTCAATGGAAAGTTAATAGGTTATGCCCCCTGCTGGACATTAGGAAAATGACATCTGTGGAGCCAGTTTATTTTTTATTCATGAACTTTCATAAAATGTTTCGGTAAAAAAAAATTACTAATAACATTTTTCCCCCCATTATTTTATAACAATTTAAACTTGTATTTCTATTTTCACTTCGCTAATTGAGTTATAACGTTTTGCTGCCCTCTTTTGGACATCACGGTGGAAAGCTAATTAATTGTATTTATCGACTTTATTTCACTAGTTTTTACAAAATGTATCAATGGCACTTGTACTTATTAATTTTACTGTCATTTAAAAAAAACATTCATATTGATACATTAAGTTTATACAATTATAGTCGCATTTTTTAATTGAAAGTAAAATCATAAAGTTTTACTGCCTCCTGATAGACATACAAACCATAAACACCTGTGGATTTTAGTTCAAAATTTTTCATTACTATAATCAATAGTAGTATTTTTCAAAATAGTAATATAGCAGTCGTAACATTCATCTGCATCTTTCTTTTGTATTTAGAAACAAGTCAAATGACAAGAATGAGTTTATACAGTAATTCCCTTTAAAACAGTTTCAATACATGTTCCTGTGGGCTTTGGCCGAATTAGAGGTAACGTTTTACTTACATCTGCTGGACATTATAGAAACTGCACAATATGTTTTTCATTTTTGAACGTTTCAATGTAATAATAATAATAATAATAATAATGTTATTATTATTATTATTATTGTTGTTATTGTTGCGGTGTATACATTTAAAATGTCATCCAGACGATGCAATAGACTAAAACGTGACGTTATTGACATTGATGGCGCGTCAGACTGAACAAATAATGTATTTATTGGGCCGTCTCACAATTAGAATATTACAAAAAAAACAGGCACTTACTTTTAACAACTTGCAGATGATCCAAATGAGAAGAAGGGTATTGATGATGACATCGATAAAGATGGCGAACAAAACATCATTATCCAGGTCACAGACGCCGCAGGTGAATGCACTTGGTATAATTAAAAGACCACGCCCACAATGCAATCCAATCAGTGCGTTTTTCAGGGAATAAAACACAAGTGCAGCTCTTACTATTATTATCATTATTTTCATTAATATCATCATTGTTGGATGAATTTTAATTACATTTAAAAAAAATATTTTCGCGTATTTTAACAGTTTAAAACCGTTAACCTCAGCCAACTGAGCGATTCTTTCCTGCCATCTGGTGGACATGATACAAACTACACAAGCATCAAACACCCATAGAGCCATAGATAGGATAGACTTTTATTTAGATTAAATTATGTGGTTGCAGTGCAGATTTTTTACATACAGCAACACAATTAAAACGTAACGAAAAAGTAAAAATGAGTAATAAATTATAAACATTGCGCACTAACGATTGCACTATGTATAGATAAATAAAACAAAAACAAGCTGTTTTTTTCTAAAATGATTATCATTATTGTTTTGACTTTATTTAAAAAAATAAAAATATTTATTTATTAATCAAACAAAATATTACACAATAATACCATAATAGTACAATTCCAATTCCAAAACCAGCAACATTCAGAAAAGCAATCAACAGAGTAATTGAGAGGACACAAAACAATCCAAAAGTAGTCAAACAAAAATGAATAATATCAACAACAGTATCAATATTAATTAGAATTCCAACATAGCAGTAATCAGAAATCCCTCATTTACATTGTAATTACAAAATAAAAACATTTAAAAAATGAACAATAGTGTCACATAAGCTTGACAACAAATTGTGTCCAATATTTTCCACGAAGAGAAAATAAGTCATTTACATTTTTATGATATTTCATTTAAATATGTATAGAACTTTTTCTGGAGTATGTAGTGTATTTTCAACAGTTTATACAGTCTTTTTTTCTGCTGCCATCTGCTGGACATTTAGGGAGTTACACACCAAGCTCAGCTGTTCCAGGAGATGGAATAATATGTGATGATTGTTGTTGTGTTTTTTTGGCCAGGCCATCCATGCAGAGTTGTCCAAACTGGTGCAGAGGCAGTCAGGAGGCAAAGCCACGCGGGAATGGAAAGTGAAACCCGCAGAGGTGCTGGGAGACAACATTGCACCTTTTGTGCTTCCCTCCAAGAAGCAAACATCAGTAAGAAGAAAAGTGGAACTTCAAAGTTCTTCTTCCTCACTTCAAATAACTTGTGCTGTCTCTCAGGGGATCTCCTGGAAGTTGATTCTTGGAGCTCTGGTGGTGGCTTTGGGCAGCCTAGTGACGTCACTCGTCCTCACTGCAAGCAACTGATTTTCATCATCCTCTTTCCTCTGTATTATATACAAACAATTACCAGCCACAACATTAGGTACACCTGCACTATATGTATCATGTTTTAGCTGGTGAATAAATGTATAAGTGATATGGAAACCAACGTCAATTAATTACCATTCTAGAACCTTCTTTGTGGTTTTGTTAGAATAATGTAAAGTTTTTTGTTTTTTTTTGCTAAAATAGAAAATGGGGGAAAAAAATGATTGAAAACAAATACTTAATAAAAGTGCTCGACAAGTGAACGTGTTCAGACTGATGTGATATTTGACTTCGCAGATGATTATTTTAATGAAATAAATACTATTTTCTCCAATATTTAAGAGCTATCGGCTTTGCTTGCTGTGTTTTTATGGACTTATTTCCTCATTAAATCAAATAAAACATTTTTGTAAGTTAATTTCATCTAAAAATCCCAACATTAAAACTTTGCTATGAGAAAAATAAGATTTAATTCTTACAACTTAATATTTTTTTACTAAACAAAATAACTTTCTTCTTGTAATATTGCAACATTTTGTCATTCATAACAAAACGTTTTTTTGTAGTTTTCCAACATTTTTTTTGACTATTTTAACGGAACATTTTTGAAGGACTTGATTCTCATAACATTTTGATTCCCTTTGTTTCAAAAAATTTAATTTTACATGAAAAATAAAAATAAATCGGTAATGTACTAAGTGAAATGAATGCCAAAACTCCACAAAAACACAAACATTTTATGACTCACATGCACCCAAAGATTCACAAGAAAAAAAAAAGTCTTTAATTCAAAGAAAGATTTGAAAGTTTTTAAAAAAAAACTATTTTCTGCGAGTAAAAAAAAAAGTTTTTCTTCAAATACAAAAAATTGCAAGTAAAAAAATTAAAAATAAAATAAAAACGACTCGCAAGTATAAGAGCAATTTTTCTGAAAGAAAAAAAAACTATTTTCTTCAATTAAAAAAATTCGCATGTGATAAAGCTATTTTCTGTAAGTAGAAAAAACTATTCACAAGGATAAAAAACTATTTTCTTCAAGTTGAAATTTATGGCATAATAATTCCACCATGCGCGATCCACATACTTACACCCGTAATTCGCACTCTACAACGACAGGTGGTGCTGCTGAGTCAATTTAACCCTTGTGTGGTGTTCGGGTCTGTGGGACCCGTTTGATTTTTATTAAAAGAAAAATGATACAATTAATTAATTTTTCAAACTGAGACTCACTGGCTTTGGCTCATTTTCTGTGAAGAACATACATCAGAATACATATTTAATGAACACACACCATAAACCCCCCTACACATTTCTATTACATATAAGATGTCCGGGGTCCACTGGACCCGGGGCTAATAGAAGTGTGGAAATTGATGTTCTGTGTAACACACACACACACACACACCAGGCCCAGACGGGGAGGACAAAGTGTAGGTACACAGAACATCAGAGGGTCAAATGTGCGAGAAAATGAGCGCAGACAGTGTTGACAATGTTGCAACCTTGTGTGGGAAGCGCAGGTGCAGAAACACAAAAGAAGAATCCCTGTGGGATGCAGAAACTGGCAGAGAAATGTCCATGCAACGTTCATATTGTTGTTACTCAGCCAGTGTTTATTTTTGGTCTTAGACTTAGACTTACTTTTTATTGCTGTTCAAATTTGAACTTTACAGTACAGATAAGAACAAAATGTTGTTGCATTAGCTCGTTGGCAGTGCAGGATAAAAAAGCAATAAGGTGCAGATATAAATAAATAGATTACTGTAAAGATAAATATATTGCACTTTTGCAAATGCATCTACGTTTATGGATGTATGTTATATTGTCTTTATATTCCAGCGAGTTAATCCATTTTTGGGGGAAATTGAGGGGATTATTATGATGCGTTCAAGAGTCTTACGGCCTGAGGGAAGAAGCTGTTACAGAACCTGGAGGTTCTGCTATGGAGGCTGCGGACCTCTTTCTAGAGTCCAGCAGTGAAAACAGTCCTTGGTGGGGGTGGGAGGAGTCTCTGCAGATTTTCTGAGCCCTGGTCAGGCAGCGGTTTTTTGCGATCTCCTGGATAGGAGGAAGAGGAGTCCTGATGATCTTTTCCGTCGTCCTCACCACTCTCTGGAGAGACTTCCAGTCTGAGGCATTGCAGGCTCCAGTCCAGACAGAGATGCTATTGGTCAGTAGGCTCTCTGTAGTGCCTCTGTAGAATGTGGTGAGAATGGGGGGAGGGAGCTGTGCTCTTTTCATCCCACGCAAAAAGTGCATGCGCTGCTGAGCTCTTTTTACAAGACCTCCGGTGTGTAGGGACCAGGTCATATTGTCAGTTATCTGCACCCCTAGGAACTTGGTGCTGCTTACCATCTCCACCGCTGTGCCGTTGATGAAGAGTGGAGTGTGGCTGGACTGGTGCTTCCTGAAGTCAACGATGATCTCCTTGGTCTTGTCGACGTTCAGGACCAGGTTGTTGGTTCTGCACCAGTCATGTGTTTCACCTCCTCCCTGTAGTCCATGTCGTTGTCGTCACGGATGAGGCCCACTACTGTCGTGTACTTCACAATGTGGTTAGTAGAGGACCTGAGTATGACTCAAAACTGCATCCGGTGATGAGGCTTCAGTTCGGGAGTTCTGGAGTTTTGGGGAAGGTGGAGTTACCCCTCAGTCATCATTGCTCCCAGGTCCACTCTGACCCGGGGTGGTAGCACCTGTCAGGGTCCCAGCTATGGGTTAAATAGCATTTCAAAGACCTCGACGGTGGAAGTGGCGGAGGATGACACTGCATGTCACAACGGCACTGAAGGCGGATGAAGGCTGCAACAGAGGGTGGTCTCCAGTCGTCATGGATCCATGCCACTGGATCAAGGCCCCTCTCTGCCAAGGACCGTGTGGTGGCTGCAGGCGCATCAGTCTCCCCACGCTAAAAGACGTCACGCGCAGGCGTCCTCCCGAATGGGAACCCATCCATTCTGAGGACAGTCATACTCGACTACGAGTGACTGCCGATGAGTAGTGGACCTGGCGCAGCAGTCATGGGTCATCAACGTGAACAGCAGCGGACTCAGGATGCAGCCCTGGGGGGAGCCGGTGCTCAGGGAGATGGCACTGGAGGTGTTGTTGCCCACTCTCACAGACTGGGGTCTGTCTGTGAGGAAGTCAAGCAGCCAGTTGCAAAGGGGGATACTGAATCCAAGGGGGGCCAGTTTGCTCACCAAGTGCTGCAGGATGATGGTGTTGAATGCCGAGTTGAAGTCCAGAAACAACATCCGCACGTGTGTGTCCTTTCCTTCCAGATGTTCTAAGCTCAGGTGGAGTGCAGAGGAGATGGCGTCCTCTGTGGAGCGGTTAGGGCGATAAGCAAACTGGTATGGGTCGAATGTGGGGGGAAGTCTGAAGACAATGTATTCCTTTACCAGCCTCTCAAAGCACTTCATTACAGATGTTTTTTGGGATAAGTCAGTATTTTAACATAAAAGTGTTTGATTGTGAGGCATTAAAAGCCACAAAATGCAACGGGTCCATCAGACCCACAATCACTGGCTGAGTAACAACAATATGAACACCACACAAGGGTTAAGTCAGGCAGAGCTACTTTTATTTGCGCATGGTGCCATCTGCCAAAAATAACAAAGAGTGTGGGATAAAAATGGCGGACAGAAGAAACAACCTGCAAGCCTATGACGGATTGCACCATACGCAAATAACAGTAGCTCTGACGGACCTAAATTGACTCAGCAGCACCACCTGTTGTTGTAGAGTGTGAATTACGGGTGCCAGTGTGTGGATCGCGCAGGGTGGAATTATACTGCTAAAAGTTTTAACTTGAAGAAAATTGTTTTTCTTCTTGCTAATAATTTTTTTTCATTGAAGAAAATTGTTTTGTTTTCTTGCAAATCCTTTTTTTAGTTGCGGATATTTTTTTTTTATTGCAGAAAATAGCGGGGGTTTTTTTACTTGTAAATTGTTGGGCGTGTGTTAAAAAATGTTTGTGTGTTTGTAGAATTTTGTTAGTAATTTCACACTATGATTACAGCTCTTTTCCAACTTTCTTTGTAAAATAAACTAGACATAAACAATTTAATGAGACTTAATTTGATTCATGTAGATATTTTTCTCTTTTTAAAACTGTTAATTAAAATGTCACATTTATTTATTCTTGTACCAAGACATTTTCTTGTAATAATGACATTATTTTCATTTAAAAGATGACATAATTCTCATATTACGACGTTGTGCTCTCCATAAACTTTTTTCTTGGACTATAAATACAAAAAGCCATAAAAAAAATCAACAATAATTTTAGAAATGACTTTTTTGTAGTTTTATTAGTAAATATGTATATTACAACAAAAAGGAACATTATAAAAAGTATAAACAGGCGTCATAAAAAAGCTAAAAAAAAACGAGGTTTCACTTGCTTTCCTGACAATAAAAATAGTAAAAATGAAAGTCACAGATTGGGTTGGTAAACACAGAATATGAATACGATCTGTTCTAATTTTCCTTCATCGTGATCAGAACAGTTTAAAAATGTCCTTCTAGAGGCGACAACATTTTCCAAAAGTTTTCTTGACTTTTTCCATGTTGATGTCGACGTGAGACGACGGCCGAGGAGCGACTTTCACGTTCTTCTTCACCTCCCTGTCGGCGCACAAATCAAAGAAGGTCAACTGTGTTCCTTTTTCAAAGTGAGAAAAGGAGGTGAGTGACCTCTGACCTTGCCAGATGGAGGACCGCCTCCACCACGTTGGTTCCGTCTTTGGCGCTGGCTTCACAGAACAAGGCGCCGTACGTCTGCAGGAAAAGCATTCAAGTGTGAACAGACACACATACAACACATGTGAGAGAGTGAGTGAGTGAGTGAGTGAGTGAGTGAGTGAGTGAGTGAGTGAGTGAGTGAGTGTTATTATACACACACCGTGGCCAACTTCTCGCCGTGTATGTTGCTGACACAGCGTTTCTGTGGCATACTTTCTCTCAGGTCCACCTTGTTTCCGATGATACAAACGGGAACTTTTTCTCCATCCTGCCCCTTTAAGAAGAAAGGTGAGGTTCAGATGTGTCATAAAGTGTGGACATAGGATTATGGTCAGACCTGAATCTGATCCAGCCAGTCTCGGATGTTCACGAAGCTGCTCTCTGAGGTCACGTCGTACAGCAGCAGAACGCCGTGAGCTCTACGGAAGTACGACACGGCGATACTTCGGAACCTGCGTGGAAGTCATTTTGGTTTAATTTCTTACAAAGCAGCACTTTCAAAACATTCACATTTTCAAATGGATCTTATTCTTGTAATATTGTGATTTTTTTTCACATTCAAATGTATTTTTTTATTTAGAACAAAATAAATATTGTAATATATTTTTATTTTCACAAAATAAATGCATCTTTATTTTTTGTGATATTTAGAATTGTTTTCTTCTGAAAAAATTAATTCCTCTTTTCTAATATATTTTTTTAAATAAATATTTTTCTTCTCATTAAATTACTAAATAAGTGCTTAGTATACTTTTTTCTTCACAATTTTTATATTTTATAAAAAATGTTAACAAAATAAATAGGCCCTTGGCTTGTAATATTTTGACTTTTTTGTTAAAAAAAATATATTTTCATTTTAAAATCTCATTTTTCTTGTAATTTGACTTTGTTTTAAAATGAAATAATGCAGCCTTATTTTTACTTGTATAAATGGTTTTTTCCAAAAAGTTGTAGAAAAATGTACTCTTGGAACATCTTTTTTTGACAAAATATTGCGGATTCATTGAAACTTTTTTAATTCAATTGTTTGTTTATTGTTTATGGAATGGATCGCCATTAGCTGACGCCAAAGCGACTGCTAGTCTTCCTGGGTTCCATATAGGAGCATATAAAATAAAAATACAAAGAATACATGCATTACCAAACATTATACAAAGGAAAAATACAACATAAGATAAAAAAGTTAAACCCAGTATTAAAAATTCACGTCATGTGGGCAGCTGCAATAGGTGTATCTTCAAAGCTGTCTTGAATGACAATTTACTTTGTGAGAGATTAATGTGAGATGGCAACCGATTCCAGAATAATATATACATCTATACATGACTGTATGTTTGAAGAGATTGGTCCTGGGAGCAGGAAGTTCCAAATAGCCATTGCTGGCATTCCTAGTGTCATGAATATGTGTGTTAGTTGAGTTTAAAAACTGTTTGTTAAAGTAATCTGGTGATTGATCTAACATGATAGTTCTAAAGAACATAAGGAGACTACAATGCATCTTTTGTTCAACAGACTACCAGGACAGGCGTGAATGCATAAATTAAACATTAGTGCGCAAAGAACATTTAAGTACCAGTCTAGCCGCTCTGTTCTGAACAAGTTGCAGTTTGTTCAGGTCAGACTTAGTCGTAGCGGACCATATTATAGGACAGTAATGAAGATGACAAAAAACCAAGGACTATATGACTTGACCCATTGTTGAGGATGTCAAGAAGGTGGAGTACTTCCTGACCCTGGCTAAACCTCTTCCCATTTTCATTAAAATACCATCAATACGATCGGACCATGACAGTTGACTGTCTAATAGTACACCAAGCAGTTTTGCTTTTTTAACCTGCTCAATACGTATATCTGACATTGTAATATGAAGCTGAGGGTCATCAACAAGCATATGCCTGGATCCAAAAAGAATGCTTTTTGTTTTGTCAATATTCACAACAAGTTTACTATCATTTACCCAGCGTGACACTCTCTCCAGGTCCTGATTTAAGTTATTTTCTAGGTCATTTAAGGTAGAGGCAGTACTGTACAGAGTTGTGTCATCTGCATACATAACCATATTGGTGTTTGTTGTAACACAGGGAAGATCATTAGTAAAAATAATAAAAAGTAAAAGGACCTAAGCAGCTTCCTTGAGGCACGCCGCAGTAATTGTACTTGCATTCCATTAAAACACACTCTCTGTGATCTTCCTGATAGATAGCTCAACATCCAAGAA
>NC_084733.1:68139419-68189419 GCF_033978785.1 Entelurus aequoreus | reverse complement strand
AGGTGGTGCTGTTGTGTGTGATGTGTGCGAGAGCGGCAGAGTGAACTGGGTCTTGCGAGAGTTTGGGTGTAGAGCAGGTCTAATCAACTGGCGGCCCGCAGGCCACATCCGGTCTGCCAATGCTTTTCATTTGGCCCGCCAAACATCACCCAAATAGGCTTAAAGAAACCATTTAAACTAGGGTTGATTATGTATGCAGTACTCCCGCCACCCTGTAGGGGGAAACAGCGAGGCATATGTGTCACAATTAAGCAGGAGAGGGGTGAGTAGAAGAAGACTACTCATTCAACCCTTAAAAAAACCGAAATACATTTCGAAAATTGGACTGTTAACAGCGACTGCTTAATAAAGTATTAATGTTCTGCTCCAAGCCAGTGTTTGAGTCATTGTTTCCTGTCGGACATTTTAAGCGGCGCACACAGTGTACCAGACAAGCAGCAACAACAGAGAAATCCACACGTGTAAGCTTCATCACAAATTTTGGTCAAATCTTTGTTAGTAGACAAAGATATTTAGTTTGTTTTGTATTGAAATTGCTGACTTTGTGATGTATTTTGTATTCGGGGTCGTGTTGTTATTTGTCCGAAAACAAATCTGGCGATAAGAGCTTGTTTATTACATGTAGTGCTAAATTTGACCAGTAGAGGTCATCGCTACACCTTAGGTTTAATTGTGTGCAATGTGGATGTTGTTTTTGTTCTGCATAAACACCTGTAGTTTATTGTGTGAATGTGAACTAAATTTAAACCCTAAACCTAAACTAAAAAAAAATAACACTAAACCTTCTATTTTATTTATGTAAAATACATAATGGACTTTATACTTCAGTAATGTTTATTTTATGTTTATTTTTAGTGTAACAAACCTAAATGAAGGGAGAAGTGTAAAAACAAGTATTCAAAAGAAGGAACATCAATCCTCAAGAAAACTTCTGGAGCTTCTGTTAACTATCTGTCCAGCCGCATATGCTGGATTGAGTAGCGAGGGCAGAATACGGAATTTATTGGCAGTGCAGTGTGAAAGCTGATGTGTTTACGTTTCAATTAAATAAACACAGTCCCGAAGGAACATCCACATTTCGATGTCTGGCCCCTGAGCCCTTGGGCTCTTAAAACTGCGGCCCTCTTCATGAAGTAGTTGAATAGCCCTGATGTCTGAGCGTGAGTTGTGGCGAACAGCAACTCTTGTATATTTGTGTTTGACTCCTTGAGTTTGTTACTCCTTGTTAAGAAAGAGTCTGAGAATATATCCCCGACTGTCACTCCTTCTCCACCGCGGGGCATTTCAATATCATAGATTTCAGCTATAGCATGATCGCAAAAGCCATAATAAAGACAAACGACACAACACAACAATAAATCCGCAACACAACTTTAAACCACAAAAGACGCGACCGACAAAGCGGAAGTTACGGGAACATAATTTATTTATACATAATTCCCTTACAAGAAATAACATAACTTAGTAAACTTCACCTGCAGAGTCCAGTATCCACTATTTGTTTCACAGTAACACTGCCTGATTTGTTTTGCTAAAAAGTTACTGTATTGATTTTAACTCACTGAATCGTTTAGGATCGTATCGCTCTAAAAAAAATGTACTGAAATCGTCTCCGAATTGTATGGGCAACTACAAATATTGAGTCAAACCAAATCGTTACAGCCCTAATATATAAACCTATCTTTTAACCCAGTGTATACCCCGAGTCAAAAGGTTTGGGGACCACTGGTTTACTGTATTTCATTCAGTGGACCTAACATGTAAATACGTGTGCCTACTGTACCTCTGTACCAAAGGCAGGCAAGACTTTCCGTATAGACGACGCCATGGAGCTTACTCCGCTCGGCGCCACCGACAGCCCCGCCTCCGACTTGGCATCCAACAACTGTGGCACACGAGAAAAACAGAAATTTAACGCGGGTGTTCTCCCCAGCGAACATGTCCTTGACCCCTACAGACCTCGTTGTCGGAAGTCACGCAGGAGTAACTGTAGTGGACGGTCTCTGAGGAGCCTCGGCCGTCGTCGGTTTCAAAGTCGCTGGCCGAGCTCTCGGTGGTGTCCATTGGCAGAAACAGGCCGCTGTCCCGGGAATTGGCCATCCACACGGACACGTTGGACACGGTGGACTCTGTGTATGACCTGCAACACACACATAAATCCAATTCCGTAATGAATGCAGTTATTTTAGTTTCTGAGTATCTTTGAGCTGGAATTGGCAAGAGAGGAAAAAAGTAGGTGAGAAAATGTTGAGTTGTTAAAATGAAAAGTCCCTATTATGCAATAGGGACTTTTCAATGATGTGATAACAGTAATAGGAGTCCTTACAACCGGTTTATGAGCACCAAACAGTTTTCATAACATCATGACAGTAAAACCTTTTTATAGACGTGATCCCGCCTCTGGCGATACCAGTCAACACTCCCGGTTTTTGCCCCTTTTTTCTGGCGCCCTCCCGTTCAATTTTTTTTAGAAAGAACATATTTTAGGTTTTAAGAACAGAATCTAAGAGGGGTGTAAAAAAAAAAAATTCCAATTTTTGGGGGGGAATCTGTACTGTCCAAATCAGATTGTTGATGTAGATGCCCAAAAAAAGAAAAGTGTGGGATACTTCTCTTGTTGCCTTATTTTGTTGTTTAGAACTGGCACCCAATATTATTAAAAAAGTATTGATTTTTTAATTGAGAATCGTTTCTTGGTCAAATCGAATCGTGTGATGGCCAAAGATTCACAGCCCTAGAATCTAACCTGTTTCGAGCTAAATGAGCCGATGCCGTGTATACGCCTAGCACTTCGTGAAAAAGTAGGCTTCACTACATGTTACGCCTGGTAGCGCAGGTTGTTGTTTGTTGTGGTTGTTGTGGTTGTGTTATGTGCAGGTGTGCCAGGCTGTTGTTAAGCTGACCAAGTGTGTCTAATTGGGCTGGGAGGAGGTCAGTGGCATCCACCATAAGGAAAGAGAGACGAGGGTATGAGAGCAAAGCGTCTTGCCTGCTTTCTTCAGCTGGCCACGCCACACAAGAGAGAGAGAAACAGTTTATAGACTGTTGCATTTGGTTACTAATTGTTTTCCTTATCTTTTTCATAGTACCGTTTTCTGCATGTATGTTTTTTTTAGTTATAAAAAATAGTTTAATATAAAGCATCACCCGTTGTCATTGGCTTTTGGAGAGAGCTCTTGATTTTAATGTAACATTAATTGGGGGCTCGTCCAGGATGGAAAAAAAACTACTTATGTGTCCAAAGTGCATCCCAGGGGCCATTTGTGGTCCACAGATCGTTTTTTATTGAGCCACAACACTTTCTAAGAACAAAATAAAGTGTACTGGATTAAAACATTGCACAAAAATAAAAAATAAAAAATAAAGCTGGCTTGAATTCCCCTAACAATTGGACTTGAAAACCAAAATGGTAGAAGACCTTTGAGTCTTACTGTATATGGTCTGTGATGGTTTTCTGGCGTAATGATCATGTGAACAAATTTGTTGCAAGATATGGTAGGTTTTTGAGAGTGCCAAAGCCCCTAAAGGTTTTTGTTGACGGAATAATATTAGTAAGAAACAACAATAACAAGAAATTAAATATACCAAGGTGGTTAGAATAAATATAAGAATAATTTGCTTTGTTTCCTATAACACAAAGCTAAGATGAAGATATTTTGTTCCAAAAATGATGAATGAAAAATTAATGAATTGGTTTTAAAATCTTTAAAGTACAAACTGTGTCAAAGTGGCACCTGCATCCTTCATTTTTTTCTCTATACGGCCTTTACTGGAAAAAGTTTGTACACTCCTGTCTTAAAATAAAGCTCTGTCAATCTTTCAGCCAAATCATTTATTTTTTATTGAAGGCACACCTAGAAGGATGTTGCTGTTCAAATGTGAGCATAATGTTAGCACAGTGGCTTACATAGCTATGATAGTTTGTGCCGTTCTGTCCCACTCCCTAATGTTACCTTATTGTTTGTGATATATGGCATCTATTACCATATGCATGAAGAGAAGAGTGCACAATCGCACTTTTTGGATCTACACACTCTGTCGGAGATATTAGCATTAAAGCTGCAAACACACAAAATTATGTGCTCCCATTAGGGCTTATTAAAAACGACATTCCAGCATCAAGGCTAGATTGTGGACACACAACACACTTCCCTTACACAACTATGGGACCTCTGAGACTTTAAAATACTAGAATACAGCCATATCTAGGGTTTAAAAAAGGTATAATTGCTGGTTTTCAATAAAATATCTGATTGTGTACAGTCCCGCGCTAATATGTTGGCACATGGCTATAGTGTATACACTCCAGGGTTTTCCCTACATGTAATTGATCGTGGCGGCATGCCACAGCAAAATAAAAGCAGCCGCACCTTAAAAATGAAAGGGTTTTTTTTACGTGAAAAGAAATTTAAGTAATACATTGTATGAGTGGTTATATATATATATACACACACACACACAAACACACACACACACATATATATATATATATATATATATATATATATATATATATATATATATATATATATATATATATATATATATATATATATATATATATATATATATATATATATATATATATATATATATATATATATATATATATATATATATATATATATATATATATATATATATATATATATATATATATATATATATATATATATATATATACATACATACATATATATATATATATATATATATATATATATATATATATATATATATATATATATATATATATATATATATATATATATATATATATATATATATATATATATATATATATATTACCGTTCAAAAGTTTGGAGTCACCAAAACAATTTTGTGGAATAGCCTTCATTTCTAAGAACATCTGTCTGTTTCAGATGAAAGTTCTCTTTTTCTGGCCATTTTGAGCGTTTAATTGACCCCACAAATGTGATGCTCCAGAAACTCAATCTGCTCAAAGGAAGGTCATTTTTGTAGCTTCTGTAACGAGCTAAACTGTTTTCAGATGTGTGAGCATGATTGCACAAGGGTTTTCTAATCATCAATTAGCCTTCTGAGCCAATGAGCAAACACATTGTACCATTAAAACACTGGAGTGATAGTTGCTGGAAATTGGCCTCTATACACCTATGTAGATATTGCACCAAAAACCAGACATTTGCAGCTAGAATAGTCATTTACCACATTACCAATGTATAGAGTGTATTTCTTTAAAGTTAAGACTAGTTTAAAGTTATCTTCATTGAAAAGTACAGTGCTTTTCCTTCAAAAATAAGAACATTTCAATGTGACCCCAAACTTTTGAATGGTTATTTTTATTTTTTCCCGCCACCAACATAAATCACTAAAGCAACGCAGCTGTGTGTGACATAAGCAAAACACACACAGTGGTCGAGCGAATGCAGCATGTCTGCAAAGTGGACGTACTTTAATACAGCCAAGATTTACCCACGGACAATCATCTACAAAATGCGCAGTGTGCAAATATTAAGGGGACAGTGGTGCTCTTTCAAGGAGAGAAAACAAAGCAAGTGTGACATCAGGCTCACTGCAGCACTCGCTGTTCATCGCGGACATGGAGCGACAGAATATAGAGTCTCCAAACACGAGTACAGTCTCCAATAACACCAGCAAAAGATGCTAGATTTGTTTTTAAGAAAGAAATAGTCACTAAAATGATTGGAGAAATCTCTAGAAACCTAAATCATTCTCAACAAAGTACATACCTGTAGTACACTAAGCAGCAACAATTCAAAAATAGAGCAAAACAATATAAGACAAACACATGTTAATACGAAATAATAATTACACAGATTTGTTTTTGAATGTATGTGTAACATTGTTTTAACCTTTTTAAGAAGGAAATATATGCATCATCTCAGATTATGCAAATTGACACCTCCACAGGTATGTTCAATCAGGGGAAAGCCTGTACCCACGAACAAACCTTGCATCGATGTGCATATTGTTGTGGGAAACATTTGTATGTTCAGTAACGACAAGTTGGACCAGTTATTATAAAATAAAATCTTCCTTCCTACAAGGTATCCTTTTTTTTGTGGCTTCCGTTAGTAACCTGAAAGTGTGTCAGTAAAATGACCTGACTTGTGACATTGAATAATGAGCAAGTAGGAGTGGTGCTGGGTTACTTTCATTCGTTTTTACTATAATTAACACTGACAAGCGTTCGGATGGCATGTTAACTACTTGCTTTTCTGTCACAAAAAAGGTCGACTTTCTTTTATATGTTTGGATTTATACATTTTAATTATGGCTATGTTAGTTCTAGGTGGAATAAACGGTTCAACTTATGTGAAAAAACTGTAAATATTATTAATATCTTTACGACAAATATGTCTTCCAGTGTTTTGCCACTTCTTAGTGTCCTTTCCAGTTCAACTTAATTGCGGGCCTGGCTATGAATCATTTAGGGCTGATCTGTTTATAACAGGGGTCACCAACCTTTTTGAAACCAAGGGCTACTTCTTGGGTACTGATTAATGCGAAGGGCTACCAGTTAGATACACACTTAAATAAATTGCCAGAAGTAGCCAATTTGCTCAATTTACCTTTAACTCTGTTATTATTAATAATTAATGATATTTATCTTTGTGGAAACACTGATCATCTTAATGATTTCTCACAATAAATATATATAGAAACAGATAAATATCAATATGCAACACTTTATTTTTATATTTTCTCTAAGTGCACATTTTTCAAATTGAACATTTTCAAATGATCACTTCTAAGACAGTCTTGTGAAATCACAATATCCCACTTTAACTAGCTAGCCACTAACATTTTTTAACAAATCATGAATTACTTTGCACCATGTTTGTACAAATAATAACTCATGTAAAATACAAAAGTAAACTCTCAAATTTTTAAATCATGTCACACTTTGAACTGGACACCAAATCTGTTATCTGTTTCTTTGTCAGTTAGTGGGAAGCCTGGCATTGCATGCTGTTAACTAGTGTGTTGTACTCTGGTGTGTAACTTGACACTGCAACTCTGAGTGAGTCTTGCAGATGTGCATCAGTGAGGCGTGTTCTGTGTTTGTTCTTGATGAAGTTCATGTCAGAAAAGGCTGATTCACAAAGATAAGATTTTTCCTCATTGTTTGCGGAACCTTCTTAATCTTTTGGACATATTTTCACAGCAATCTGGCCTAAAGCTTAATTATGATAAATGTAAAATGTTAAGGATCGGAAATCTAAAGGGAACGTCCTTTCGAATGGAATGCAAAGTGTTTTGTTCATAAATTATATGCAATCTGTTGTGTTCCCTAATTTTTTTCTGTGTACATGAATGAAGGTGTGTGTTGCTGAGTCCGACTTGGACATTATCTGGACTGGGCCTGGTTTAAAAAACCCTTTAAAAAAATCTAATTTCATTGACAACCTGGTCTGTTGAAGATAAGGCCCTTTTTTTAAAAAATAAAATAAAATAAGATAAATAAATAAAAAATATTTTCTTGGATAAAAAAGAAAGTAAAACAATATAAAAATAATTACATAAAAAATAGTAATGAATGAAAATGTTAGTGGATCAGCAGCCTATACAATCATGTGTGCTTCAGGGACTGTGTCCCTTGCAGATGTGTTGTCTATGTTGTGGGAACCAGAATATTGGTAGCAGAAAGAAATAACCCCTTTTGTGTGGATGAGTGTGCATGGGGGAGGTTGTTTGGGTTGGTGCACTGATTGAAAGTGTATCTTGTGTTTTTTCTATGTAGATTTCATTTTTAAAAAAAAAAAAAAAAAAAAAAATTTTTTTTTTTTTTTTTTTTTTTTTTTTTTTTTTTTTTTAGAACAGGCCCGCGGGCGACTCATCTGGTCCTTGCGGGCGACCTGGTGCCCGCGGGCACCGCGTTGGTGACCCCTGGTTTATAACATACAATCCATGTGAAGGACCTTACCTGTCTGGTTTGAGAGTGCTTTGCCGGATGGGCTTCATCTTCCGAGCATTGTTTTCATTTTTAGGACAGAGGTACTTCTGAAAAGGAAATGGGGAGGTTTATTTGAAAACGGCCGATTGTCATCATGCTTACGGCTTATTAAGAGTAATTATAGCACAAAGAGTGAAACATACTGTACCTGTTGTTTTGCCGCCACTGTTTCCGAAGCCAAGGCCGTGCGCAGCCCGTCATTGCTGTCATACAACTGCTGGTTCATATCCCTGCCAGGAAATATGTATATATACTTTTTTACTTTTATAAACTGTAAAAAAATAGTCTATGGGGATTTTTACTTACTGGAGAATCTGAACTTGAGTGGCGTATGACTGGTACTCTAACACCATCTTCTTTAAGTTGTTTGTTTCCCTATCAAGACAGACCAGTTTCCTTATTTACACAATTATCCAAAATGATTGAAAAAAGAACTCAACAATATTAAACTGACCTACTTGCTGACAGTCAATGTGGATACAGAAAAAACATTTCAACAACAATGGCACAGACTGAAATAACTGAATAAATCCCCAATGCAATAAATAGGTCTAACAAAAGCATTTGACACAATTAATCAAAATATCCTAATTAAGAAATCAGAACAGTACAGTACACGAAAGACCTAGAGTTGTTTTATTCGTGGACGTTACTATATTTTATTCTGGGGAAAGCAACAGATTAAAAAGGTTAGGGTTAAAAAGAGGGGGATGACAAAAACAGATTATCCTTAAATCTTAAATGAATGAAAACACTGAATTATAATAGGGGACAAAATGACTTGGAAATCTCACATAAAAGCAAAAAATACTTTAATATTGAATAAAGCAAAATGCATTATGGACCAAAATCACTCCATAATATATTTGTATATGAGTTATTGTGTGGAGTGTGGAAATATGAGGAAGTAATTACAAAAGTAAACTTCATTTACTAAATGTTAATTAAACCTTCTAGATCTAAAAGAAAACGCATAAATATAACTGCATTTAAAACATTTGGATGTAAGTACAACACTAAAAAGTAGTGATCCACAAAATTTTAGGTCACAGAAAATCTGACTTTTATCTTCAAAACCAAACTGCCGAAATTGAATGTTGGGATGACGTAAGCAGGAAGCAAGCGCTTGTCTGGAGTGGAGGCAACATGTCAGCGGTGTGGAAAAACAATATATCCGTGAAAGACAGCCATCTAAAAAATGTGCAATGTGGAAATAGCAAGAGGGGGAGCTTGATAGTTAGAGTGATAATCTAAATTATCTAATCACCTAAAATCTAAACATTCCGGTTGCCATTTGTAATATGTCAACAACAACGCACCGAAAAGGTAAATACCTGTCTATGGCGCCATTCAGTATTTGGTCTGCACATTGTTATTTTTATTTTATATTGCTGTATTACCAGTGGTGAATAAATTGTTTTATTTTTCTGATTTTTTTTCTTTGAAGGATAAACCTTGAAATAATTTATGCAATTGCGATGCCTTGATTTTAGTCAGGTTAGTACACAGTCTCAGCCAGTGTTCAACAAATTACATTTGAAAAGTCATTAATTATAGTTACCTGTTACTTTCCCCAAAAATAATACAATTACAAACATAATTAATCTTTAATAAATGTACCTAAATATTGGGAAAGTTAATCATGTGTTACTTTAAAAAAAACTTCAAAAAATCTGGTATATGCAGTTGAGAGATGTTTTTTCCCAGAAGCAGTGTGTGCGTGTGTGTGTGTGTGTGTGTGTGTGTGTGTGTGTGTGTGTGTGTGTGTGTGCATGTTAAAGGCAGTGCCTCGTGCCGTGTGACGTCGGTGAAAGCACGCTCAGCCAGAGCAGAATTGTAGCTCAGGTGTGTTTGTTAGCTTAGCAGTGGCAGTTTCCCTTCAATGACAGCAGCTCTGTTGGATCAATTCCCTTGATTGTGTTAGCGGTGTGTGTAGTCTTCTTGTCCACAAACACGGTATTATAGGATTAAAAGTTTGTCACTTGAATCATTGTTCATTATTCCCTTGTAGTATTGGGAGATTTTGTATGTATTTCCATGTGTGTTGTTTGCTGTGTTATGTTGCCTTTTCCTATTTAATGTCCAGTTCATTTTAGTGTGATGTGATGCATTAGTAAAACTTTACTTCCTGTACGGAACTTGCTGTGATTCTGTCTTGTTGACATTCAACCACATCAAAAGTAGAGATATTTCCTAACACTGGTCGTAGCCATAAATGCAATTGTAAACAGATTTTTTTTAGTTATTTGATTCTATATTTTTGTTTTCAGCCTTGGTTTCAGCTGGAATTTAGCCAAGAATTTTAATTTCGGTGCATCCCTAATAAGAAACTTTTCCTTTTCCTTTACCATTTTAAAATTGGTAACTTGTTTTGTGCTGAACACATGAAGGGAACACATGTATTAGTAATACTTTGAAACAGATCGGAGGTAGGTTTAAATAAGCGCTGCTTCTTTTCAAGTCTTTACGGGCATGTTGAATTGTGAAACCGTAAACATGAGACGTATTCCGTTGTAATATGAATATATAATCTAAAACAATTACCAAAACATATGTGGGACGGCTTGGCTCAGCAACTTGAGGGTTCCAGGTTTGATTCCAGATTCCACCATCCTACTAATGGCCCTTGTGTCCTTGGGCAAGACACTTCACCCATCTTGCTCCCAGTGCTGCTCACACTAGTGTATGAATGTGAATGGATGTTTGGTGGTGGTCGGAGGGGCCGTGTGCTCAAATTGACAGCCACACTTCCGTCAGTCTGCCAAGGGAAGCTGTGGCTACAAATGTAGCTTACCACCATCAATTGTGAATGTGGGGTGCATGAATGGTGGGTTATCAGTTCACTGTGAAGCACTTTGAGTGTCTAGATAAGTTCTATATAAAAAGGTAAATCTAATCCATTGTGGGTTTTTTTTTTTACGACAGAGACAAACAAAAAAGCCACAACTGAGATTTTAGCCTGACCAAAGCTGGAAATTTCTCCCTCACCGTTCATGCTGAGCCCGTTCGTCGGCATACATGTTCTTCAGCTTGTCCAGCTCCGAGTGGAGGACGGCAATGTCGGTCTGTGCCTCTACCAAAGACGATTCCAGCACCTTGTTCTCCTTAGGTAACATTTTTGGGGACAAAGTTAAAAGGTAAGAGCTCCGTACAGCTGCTGTGTCAAGTTCCTATAAGAAATTACTTCTTCCTATTGAGTAGTACCTGTTTAATGTCATCAATTTGTTTCTTCGATTTGAGCTCCTCCTCCTTAGAACGAGCTCGACGAGTGTCCGTTTGGCTCTACGGAAGACATTTAATTGTATTCATGAACACAAATAATGTACACTACTTATCTACAACATCTTTCTGCATCCTGACATATGTGCACACATTTGATCTTCTTTGGGGCGCATTTTACACCATTAAAACCAACATCCATGTGTTCTGTGATGACGATGACACTCAGGAAAACAAAAGCCACTTTCGTTTTTTTAAATTTCCAATAATTGGCTGTGACACACAAAACTGGTCTGTGCAGCTCATGCAGTCCTTGGACGTCACCTGCCAGCAATGACAACTCTGGCAATTTACTTTGTTGTTTTAAACCTTTTTGTAGCTGCACAGGATTCTTTGCTAAATTTAACTTGCCGTGCTTACAATAGTTAGGGGATTTTTTAAATTGTTTATCATTGAGTAGGCTACCTACATTTTCTGGGTCAATTAATAATTACTTTTTACAGTGAACACCCCTACACAGTTGTACAGTCTATGATCTATATCAGGGGTCACCAACGCGGTGCCCGCGGGCACCAGGTCACCCGCAAGGACCAGATGAGTCGCCCGCGGGCCTGTTCTAAAAAAAAAAAAAAAAAAAAAATTTTTTTTTTTTTTTTTTTTTAAAAAAATGAAATCTACATAGAAAAAACACAAGATACACTTTCAATCAGTGCATCAACCCAAACAACCTCCCCCATGCACACTCATCCACACAAAAGGGGTTATTTCTTTCTGCTACCAATATTCTGGTTCCCACAACATAGACAACACATCTGCAAGGGACACAGTCCCTGAAGCACACATGATTGTATAGGCTGCTGATCCACTAACATTTTCATTCATTACTATTTTTTATGTAATTATTTTTATATTGTTTTACTTTCTTTTTTATCCAAGAAAATATTTTTTATTTATTTATCTTATTTTATTTTATTTTTTAAAAAAAGGGCCTTATCTTCAACAGACCAGGTTGTCAATGAAATTAGATTTTTTTAAAGGGTTTTTTAAACCAGGCCCAGTCCAGATAATGTCCAAGTCGGACTCAGCAACACACACCTTCATTCATGTACACAGAAAAAAATTAGGGAACACAACAGATTGCATATAATTTATGAACAAAACACTTTGCATTCCATTCGAAAGGACGTTCCCTTTAGATTTCCGATCCTTAACATTTTACATTTATCATAATTAAGCTTTAGGCCAGATTGCTGTGAAAATATGTCCAAAAGATTAAGAAGGTTCCGCAAACAATGAGGAAAAATCTTATCTTTGTGAATCAGCCTTTTCTGACATGAACTTCATCAAGAACAAACACAGAACACGCCTCACTGATGCACATCTGCAAGACTCACTCAGAGTTGCAGTGTCAAGTTACACACCAGAGTACAACACACTAGTTAACAGCATGCAATGCCAGGCTTCCCACTAACTGACAAAGAAACAGATAACAGATTTGGTGTCCAGTTCAAAGTGTGACATGATTTAAAAATTTGAGAGTTTACTTTTGTATTTTACATGAGTTATTATTTGTACAAACATGGTGCAAAGTAATTCATGATTTGTTAAAAAATGTTAGTGGCTAGCTAGTTAAAGTGGGATATTGTGATTTCACAAGACTGTCTTAGAAGTGATCATTTGAAAATGTTCAATTTGAAAAATGTGCACTTAGAGAAAATATAAAAATAAAGTGTTGCATATTGATATTTATCTGTTTCTATATATATTTATTGTGAGAAATCATTAAGATGATCAGTGTTTCCACAAAGATAAATATCATTAATTATTAATAATAACAGAGTTAAAGGTAAATTGAGCAAATTGGCTACTTCTGGCAATTTATTTAAGTGTGTATCTAACTGGTAGCCCTTCGCATTAATCAGTACCCAAGAAGTAGCCCTTGGTTTCAAAAAGGTTGGTGACCCCTGATCTATATTATCCTTTTTTTTTAATCATCATGAATCAAATTGTAATGTTTAAGAGGTTGAGTTCAAACATTTATGGATTTGGTGAAATTAAAACAGCACAAGTAACATTCAACGCTCAACAATGATCTGTCTCCACCGAACATTTAAAAAAATGTTCAAAAAACAAAGACGGAAAGTGTAATATGTAGAAGGAACGTGAATTTAGAGCAGCCCTGTGTAAATTCAACTGTCAAAAGAATACATATGGGTTTGTGGGTTGACTCTGTGGAATCAACTGGATAACAAATTCAAACAGAGCAATAATAGCGCCATATACTATATAAAAATACTGCATTACTTTATAGTTATGTTACTCTGTGTGTGTGTGTGTGTGTGTGTGTAATTGGCCAGCAGAGACAAAGATAGAGGAGGCCGACAAGAGGCTTCACACTTTTTCTCTCATTCAATTATAGATAGCTCAAGAAGTGATGTTACTCTCCAAGTGCTTTTTATATGATATGTACCATGTAATAATATACTGAATATTAATATTTTGCAGGTGATTATGTATTAAGAATTTGTATAATGAATTACAATATTATATCTGAGCGATGGGACACAACACTACAAGCTTTTGCTTCTCCCTGCTCTTTTTCGACTACCGTATTTTTCGGAGTATAAGTCGCACCGGAGTATAAGTCGCACCTGCCGAAAATGCATAATAAAGAAGGAAAAAAACATAAGTCGCACTGGAATATAAGGCGCATTTTTTGGGGAAATTTATTTGATAAAACCCAACACCAATAATAAACATTTGAAAGGCAATTTAAAATAAATAAAGAATAGTGAACAACAGGCTGAATAAGTGTACGTTATATGAGGCATAAATAACCAACTGAGAACATGCCTGGTATGTTAACGTAATATATTATGGTAAGAGTCATTCAAATAACTAACATATAGAACATGCTATACGTTTACCAAACAATCTGTCACTCCTAATCGCTAAATCCCATGAAATCTTATACGTCTCGTCTCTTACGTGAATGAGCTAAATAATATTATTTGATATTTTACGCTAATGTGTTAATAATTTCACACATAAGTCGCTCCTGAGTATAAGTCGCACCCCTGGCCAAACTACGAAAAAAACTGCGACTTACAGTCCGAAAAATACGGTACATATCTTATTTTTACTTTCTTTTTTCTTTTAATACATGTATTATTGTGTTTTTTTCAGTTGACAATATTGTATGGGTAATGCTATTTTGTTTGGCTTTGTCTAAAAGAGTATTTTTTGTTTTTGTTGTGTTAAATAAATGAATGGAATTTTAAAAAAGAAAAGCAAATTGTATTTTCTACATTAGAAGTTTCGAACCAGTCGCTGATGATTTTGAGTAGCTCACCAAAGGGTCAAATAATATTTCCTCAAACTCTCAGTACTTCTATAATTGTTAATTTCAGACAACTTTCCTCTAATTAATGACAAATTTCCACAACATATCACACAGACAATGAAAGAAAATGTTTCCAGCAATGTAAATAAAACACAAAATCCTTTTGTTTTGTCAAAGTCGCTCTGATGGTGGAAAAAAACCCTGAATTATAAAGAAATGCATACTGAAATACAAGAAAAATTTGCAGTTACCAACATTTTGTTAATGTTCTGGCAAAACCAAATCAGTAGGTCTCTGCAGTTTTCATTTTATAAAAGTAGCTCTCGGATTAAAAAATAAATAATCTGCTCTACATCTAGGTTGATTGTTCGCAGTGTTTATATTGGACATGTTTTATTCTCCTTTTTTGTTTGAGTTTTCATTGAAATGTACTTATTTGATTACAATGACAATGGGAAAAAATATTCTGTTACCTTAGGTAATGCATAGCAACAGTGAATTAAAAACTTTTTTCACCGAGTACCACCTCAGAAAAAAACCTCGCTCCTCAAATACCACCATAATGACCAACACTAAAAGACAGTAGCGTAGTAGTCATCAAAAACAAGCCAGAGATTTTATTTAACAAATATATTTAATATTTTGGCCACTGTAACCTTACACATAGTTTGAACAATAACTCAGTGTGCCAATATAGGAAAATAAAAAAACTACTTTAACCACTTCAACCACTAAATGGAGCCTACGTACTATTAGTGGTACACGTACCACAGTTTAAGAATCCCTGCTCCACAGTAAATTGCAGTGTTAAACAGCTGTGAAGTATTAGAATAAATCTAAATATTTTAGTCTTTAAAGAATGTAAACTTTGAGGGAAATTGCTGTTTTTGAAAATTTACAGTAAAAAAAAAAAATTAGCAGGGTAGGCAAATAAAAATGTGTGTAATTGTGTGTAAATAATTACATTAAAAAGCATCTTAATGAAAATAAATATGTTTTGAATTGAAACATTTAACAAAGTAATTTTTATTATAAAGAATTGTCTACATCAGTGATTTTCTAACTGTGGTATTGTACCGCTAGTGGTATGCAGGCTCCATCTAGTGGTACGCCAAAAAATCCCTTAATTAAATATTGTAATGACGTGACTCGAGCCATGCGCTACTTTATTTTAATGATGGTAATTACTTGGAGAGCCAAGTGTTTTCTGGCGTGTTACTTGGTGATAAAAGTTTGACAACCATTTGTCTACACATGCAAATGATCGTTTAATAGGACATTGGTTGACCCTAAGCAGCTGTACCATCTTCAACTCCTCTGGTAACTTAAAGGCCTACTGAAACCCACGACTACCGACCACGCAGTCTGATAGTTTATATATCAATGATGAAATCTTAACATTGCAACACATGCCAATACGGCCGGGTTAACTTATAAAGTGCAATTTTAAATTTCCCGCTAAACTTCCGGTTGAAAACGTCTTTGGATGATGACGTATGCGCGTGACGTAACCAGTGAAACAGAAGTATCGGTACCCCATTGAATCCAATACAAAATAGCTCTGTTTTCATCTCATAATTCCACAGTATTCTGGACATCTGTGTTGGTGAATCTTTTGCAATTTGTTTAATGAACAATGAAGACTGCAAAGAAGAAAGTTGTAGGTGGGATCGGTGTATTAGCGGCGGACTACAGCAACACAGCCAGGAAGACTTTGACTCGGATAGCAGACGTGCTAGCCGACGCTAGCCACCGACCGCACGGATGATCGTGGTGAAGTCCTTCGTCCTTCCGTCGATCGCTGGAACGCAGGTGAGCACGGGTGTTGATGAGCAGATGAGGGCTGGCTGGCGTAGGTGGAGCGCTAATGTTTTTATCATAGCTCTGTGGAGGTCACGTTATACTAAGTTAGCTTCAATGGCGTCGTTAGCAACAGCATTTTTAAGCTTCGCCAAGCTGGAAAGCATTAACCGTGTATTTAAATGTCCCTGGTTTAATAGTATTGTTGATCTTCTGTCTATCCTTCCAGTCAGGGATTTATTTATTTTGTTTCTATATGCAGTTAAGCACGGTGCTATCACGTTAGCTCTGTAGCTAAAGTGTTTCGTCGATGTATTGTCGTGGAGATAAAAGTCACTGTGAATGTCCATTTCGCGTTCTCGACTCTCATTTTCAAGAGGATATAGCATCCGAGGTGGTTTAAAATACAAATCCGTGATCCACAATAGAAAAAGGAGAGAGTGTGGAATCCAATGATCCAGCTTGTACCTAAGTTACGGTCAGAGCGAAAAAAGATACACCCTGCACCGCCTCTCTAGTTCTTCACTCTAACGTACCTCATCCACGAATCTTTCATCCTCGCTCAAATTAATGGGGTAATCGTCGCTTTCTCGGTCCGAATCGCTCTAGCTGCATTGAAAACAATAGGAAAGTATGAGGAGGCTATCAACTGACTACGTCACGCTACTTCCGGTAGGGGCAAGGCTTTTTTTTATCAGATACCAAAAGTTGCACTCTTTATCGTCGTTGTTCTCTACTAAATCCTTTCAGCAAAAATATGGCAATATCGCGAAATGATCAAGTATGACACATAGAATGAATCCGCTATCCCCGTTTAAATAAAAAAAATTCATTTCAGTAGGCCTTTAACGAGCCTGGCCAGTGTCTTAATACTCTGAACCAGGCCTTTTCGTCTGCAATTGTGTTTGACCTCACAAATGTGCTTCTGTAAAAATGGTCCAAAGTTCCCATAAACACTTTGTGGAAAGCCTCCCAGTAGAGTTGAAGCTGTTATAGCTGCAAAGGGTGGGCCGACATCATATAAAACCCTATAGATTAATACTGGGGCGTCATTCAAGTACATATAAGTATCTAAGTACAGTATAGTGTGCATTAGGTGACCGTCACCTCAGGGTCAAACGTTGGCACACAGAGTCATGACAAGCAGAAGAAGTACTTGCAGGGCGACTATTTGGGTTTTAACAAAAATAAACATTCAAAGCATTGCATTCATTCTTGCTCGGCCTATACCTTTAAAAGTCGGTCCACCGTGTCCTTTAGGTCTGCGATCTGGTTCTCGTGTTTCCTCTGCATGGTCGACAGGACTTCTTCCATTTTCTTGCGCTCCTATTGACACCAAACCGGAGCGGTCAGTGAGCAGCAACAAGGGCGGGTACATTGCGCCAGAAGAAAATGTTGTGATGTGTAATTATTGTCAACTAAACTCACCTCGGCTCTCACTTTTTCCTCTATGCTTGCAAGTTGCTGCTGCACGTCATCCTCCATTTCCGAGACCCGGCTATTGTTCATCTCCTCCGACCTGTTTCCACACACACACACACACACACACAAAATAACTAAGCGCAAGCGGTAAAGTGAACGAGGCTGCGGTTAACGCCTGATCGTCGAGCAATTCGACACGACCAACGTTGCTCCAAGTCGCACCATGCACAGCAGATAAATACAGGTAAGTGGTACAAATATGATTACCCTGTTGTTATGAAAAGAACTGGCAGAGCAACACATTTAAGTCGTCCGACTTCCTTGATCGAGGAATGTCAGTGTCGCCACGCCTCGTACCTCCGAGTCACTGAAACATCAACTTTGACACTAAGGACGTCTGAAAGGAAGGTTCTGGAGCAGCATTTTTAAGATGCGATCACAGATTTCAAACAACTTTGTTTATTTCCACCTTTCAGTCATGAACATTTCTGCACCAATGATTTTTATTGTTCAACCGGAGTATCAGAAAACAGTGAAACACCCTCACTGAATTCTTTCCCCACGGTCGTTAAACCACGAAAAAAACACATAACAGTCTCCAGGTAGAAACCTGGCTATGTAAGTGCTCGAAATAGAGAAATGTTGTGTTGTAAGGCCTGACAAGATTGGCTATGTTGGTGGCCTTGTTACATCATTACCACCAACAAGGAAATGTAGCCTGCATGTTTTTATTTGTATGGTTCAAAGGTGCATTCGTATCTGGAAATAAATTGATTTAAATGTTAAAAAATTTAGAAAATCTAATTATGAAAAAATTTAAATATACTCAAACTGTATTTATTGTATTTACAATATATTACACAATAATTACAAATTATATAAAAACATTACTATATGGAAATATACTGTGTATGTGCTCAGAAAACAAGTAATCCCAAAATAAAATAAAAAATAAAACTGATTGAAGTATTTTACAATTTATCGAGTACATTTTCATTTATCACTTATTGGCCCAGGCCTAAAATCGTTTGAAAATTTTGAATGCCTTTGGACATCGTCTTTAATGCTTTTTAAAGGCCTTAATTTTCGCAAAATACATTTAATTACTTTTAACGCTTTTTATTGACCCATGCAAAACCTGTATTTTTAATTATATAAAAACATGTATGTACAGTATGTACCTATATAATAAATTATATTTCAGATCTAAATAGAGACTCTTGATTCTCGCATACTATAAATGTTGATATGTTCGAAGCCATAAAATTTAAAAAAAAAAGAAGAAAAATAAATAAAATATTTACAAATATATTTTGAAAAATAAATGCAAGTGACCACAATGTCAGAGTGTGTGGTAGGGATCTAATGATATGAAATTGTCATATCACAGTTATTGTCACCAACATTATCACAGTTATTATCACATTATTTTTGAAGGTGCTCAAGTTTTGTTCAACAATTAAACACAATAAATAAATAGTCACACAGTATAATTCCTTGGTAGAAGAAATATGCTATATACTAATATTGTTCTGGCTAATTAGGAGCCATATTATTTTTATCTTAATGTGGTTTAAACGCGTTTGTATTCTTCCGTTTTAATTTGCAAATGTTGTAGTGTTTTGTTTTAATGATAAAGAAAAAAAGTGTGTGGGGCCCATCACGTCCGGTTTAAGTGACATCGCGCACATTTACTTCCTGTTGTCACATTGCTTCGAGTATTGATCGATCTCACTGTGGTAAGACCTGGGGATTTAATGTGTTACAATTTAATATCTTGGTTGCTCAGACAGTATTGTGATTTTACAAGTTTCGATTTCATACAAGTTTGTAATACTATGCATACAGTCAGTGAAACGGTATTAATGATAACCACAGTAAGGTAAAACTCACGACGGTTAGTAATACAAATTAAAAATAAACCGTTATTGATAACTGCACTTTGATAAACTCAAGGACTGACTGGCGCTAGGTTAAATGCTAATGTAAAAACAACAGACAATGTATTTCCCATTAAGAAAGGGCATACCCCAATATAAACTTATATGAACACATTGTTGTCTGAGCAACGAAGATATTCAATTGTGTACATTGAACCTACAAGCTGTGCTCTCTTAGAACAGAGTGAACTTTCTATACTCCGAGGAATACGAGATGGAGGTGTTTTTACGGTATGTTCAAGGACCGCTGAACAGAATAGGATGCCACAACGCCCGCATGAAATAGGAAATAATGATAATAGATTTTATTTGCTTTGCACTTTTCATTTTAAAAAATCTTAAGGTGATACAGTAGAAACCTATATTTAAAACAATAAAAGCTTAGCCATTAAAACAGATACAAACTAAGACTAAAACGCTATAAGCATGAGAAACACAGCATACAAAATTCTAACAGTGGGTCTATTTATTTTAGTTATTTATAAAGACTTGGTCAAAGTACTTTTTGAGCAGATTCAACAGTACTGCGATAATAATAAGCGTGATAATTTTAGTCAGGATAACCGTGATATGAAATCTCCACATCGTTACATCCATACTTCCACCAAACGCATTATTTGTTTTAATAAGCACATATATTTATGTATTTACTACAAATTCTGGACTATAAGCTGCTACTTTTTTCTTACACTTTGAACTCTGCGGCTTATAAGAAGGTAGGTCTGGGCGATATATCGATTTCACCGGTATATTCGAGTTTTTTGTTGCAGACCAATTAAAAATTAAAATAAAATAATTCTCCTCTTGCGCCGGCATACTTTTCGCCGCTCAGGAGCTTCCGTAGCTTGACGTCCCCTTGTGACCTTAGCGGCTCACATAGCAAAACATGGCTAATGCTAACGCTAACGGGAGCGAGATGTTTGTTTCAAAGAAAAAAGTGTTGTCGGTACTTTGGTTTTGCGGCAACAGGTGTGGAACAAATGACTGCACGGTGCAAAGTTTGTTTTAAAAAAAAGCAGCCACACAACAAACTTGTTCCAGCATCTGAAACTGAAGCCTCCAAACGAGTGCGGGAAATAAAACTCTTTATGAGGCAAACAAGACGCAACAACAAGCAAACTACGGGCTAAAACTCACCTTACTGTGGTAGAATCGTTTACAGCAGGTATGTATGATGATGCCACGTATGATGAGATAGAAGCCCAATGTGTAGAGCGATCACTAAAGCAGTTGCTCTGCACACCGCCAAGATGTGTGAATGAAAAAGGCTGCGTTTCTTTATCCACTTACTGAAACAAACTATAGTCCTCTAAATGTTTTACTTCATTATTTATTTGGATACAATGTACAGTGTACAATGTATATATATGTATACAATCTACATTCATATTAACAGAAGTATGTCTTTCAAGACAGACATTTGCACTTTAATGATCTCAATGTTGGAGATTGTTTATTTGCATGGAATGTGCAACGCTACGTTTTTGTTAATGTGTTTAAAAATCTTTCTGTGTAAATATTAATTCTTCTAAAATTTTGTGTGTGCGGCTTATATCCCGGTGTGCTCAGTAGTCTGGAAAATATGTATAACTTACTTTGTACATTTGTACTTCCTATAAATTACTATTACTTTTTCTTTTCCTCCTTCCTTAGATATGGAAGGCAGGGTTTCCCGCAGCGCTTTGTTGTTAAGGCGGCCGCCTTAACAACAAAGCGCCACCGCCTAAACTAAAGTCTTAACAAGCTGCTCAGCTTAGTTCTGTCTCTGCCTCTGTCAGTACGTCTCTGCAGCACCCAGCATTGTACCACCCACAGAACCATCTGATTGGTTACACGCACAGCCAATCAGCAGTGCATATTCAGAGCGCATGTAACAGCCAATCAGCAGTGCTTATTCAGAGCGCATGTAACAGCCAATCAGCAGTGCGTATTCAGAGCGCATGTAACAGCCAATCAGCAGTGCGTATTCAGAGCGCATGTAACAGCCAATCAGCAGTGCGTATTCAGAGTGCATGGAGTCAGTGCTCCTGCGGTGTGGTGAGCAGAAAGGTGTTTTTAGCAGGTAAGCATAAGGCGGCGGACTCTCCCCAAATTATAATAAACACTTCCAAGTCAACTACCGCATTCCCCCCCCCCCCCCATATAAGGCGCACCGGATTATAAGGCGCACCTTCAATGAATGGCATATTTCAAAACTGTGTTCATATATAAGGCGCACCGGATTATAAGGCGCACCTATGCATCCATTAGATGGAGCTGCGCTAAAAGGAATGTCAACAAAACAGTCAGATATACAGTAGGTCAGTCAAACTTTATTAATAGATTACAAACCAGCGTTCTGACAACTCTGTTCACTCCCAAAATTAATAAACAGCTGTTTTATTATTTTCCCAGAGGTAAAGTCAGTGACGTGGTGTTTTGTTTATCTTTTAACAACAGCAAGGTATAATGATAAATGTATAACATGTAGTGCAACATTTATATCACATAGTGGAGGGGAACTTTTCCCTGATTCAATAAACACGTAAAAAACAGTGATACTGTTACGGTAAATCAAACGTTAGCGCAATCCCAATATAGTAACACTCGAAATAGTGCAGAGCAATAACAATATATCAATAACTCAACGTTGCTCAAACGTTAATGTCACACAACACAACACACAAAATAAACACGTAAAGCTCACTTTATGAAGTTATTCCTCATCCACGAATCCCTCGAATTATTTTTCTTCAGTGTCTGAATTAAACAGTTGGGCGGATACGGCATCCAACATGCTCGTTGAAGTCGTCATTAATCGAGTCAGTGTCACTGCTGCTCTATTCCCGTGTTCTACTGCGTGACTGATCGTCTTAAGTTTAAACTCTGCGTCGTAAGCGTGTCTCTTAATAGGAGCCATTTTGGGGTCTTTACATAAACAAACAAATGGAAATCAAAACGGCACGCCTCGCGCATTCATATATCCCAGCATGCACCGCGCGCTTCTTCTTCTACGGTGGCGGCTGCTTACCGTAGAACAGGGGTGTCAAACTCAAATACAGAGTGGGCCAAAATTTAAAACTGAACAAAGCCGCGGGCAAGGTTGAACAAATTAACCTTCTAATAGGGACCCAAACAAGTTTTGCATTGAATATTGAACAAGCAAGGCTTATATAACTTTATAGTGACAAGCAAAATCGAGTTTCAAATAATAATAATAATAATTAAAAAATATCAATGGCATATCAAATACAATTTAAATAAAAATTGAATGCCTCTTTTCTATTTGCAGCCTTCTGAGGTAAATATCAACATTAACTATTTCCACAGGCTAATAAATTTGAAAATAAAATAACAATGAATAAACCAACCATTCAGGACTTTAAACTGCTCAGTTTGCAACACACTAATCTAATCTGATGTGCCCAAGCCAGATACCTGCCATCTTTTCTTGGATGCTAGTTCATTAATGTCAGGGCTCAGACTTTGAGCTGAGGCAACCTTCATTATCGAACGAAGGTGTTCATCAGTCATTATATCTCGTAGTCCACCCAGGCCACAGTCTTGGGGGCGTGCCTTAAAGGCACTGCTACGAGCTGTCGTCACGTCCGCTTTTCATCCATTCTAACAACGTGCCGGCCCAGTCCAAAGATATGTGCGGCTTCTGTACGCACACATACGTGAATGCAACGCATACTTGATCAACAGCGATACAGGTTACACTGAGGGTGGCCGTATAAACAACTTTAACACTGTTAGAAATATGCGCCACACTGTGAATCCACACCAAACAAGAATGACAAACACATTTCAGGAGAACATCCGCACTGTAACACAACAGAACAAATACCCAGAATCCCATGCAGCCCTAACTCTTCCGGGCTGCAATATACACCCCGGTGTATATTGCATAAGCGGCAGCTCAGCTCGCTCGCAGTCCTTGAGGTGAAAGCTAATTAGCTTTTAGCGTAACGTTAGCTCACTGTGCGATGTGTGCGTGCGTGTGTGTGTGTGTTGAGAGAAAGACAAGCATTATCGACCTACAGTTAACAAATAAGTTATTTCACTTTAACTTTTTCTGTGTTGATTGAGCGGTGTTGAAGCAGCAAAAAATTACATTATGTTAAATGAAGAGTTTCCTGATGCTGTCTCTGATAATTTATATAATAATGTACTTGCATCATAAAGCCTACATGAATGCCATGGTGTTCAGGGATGAATAGTCTCTCCTATTGGTATTGTACCATTTTTTCAGCTATATTTACATTAATCATTAGTAATGTAGCAGCCTAGTTTTGCATGGCAGGGTCCCTGCTATCACATGTTGATAAAAATATAACATTTACATAATAAAAATCAACTACAGGCTTCCCAAATGCTGTAATAAATTAAGCATAAGTTGAACATATGTCAGCATGTAGCCCCACTTTTAACACTTTTTTTCAAACGCTTATTGCAAACGCTTACTTACAGTAAGTCATTAATTTGACTTTGTAAGTCATTATTTTGACTTAGTAAGTCATTATTTTGACTTAGTAAATTTCTAAGTCATAATAATGATATAATTAGTATCTCAGATAACTAGGACTGTTTTATTTTGACATTACGGAAAAAATATCGAGATATATAATCGTATATCGCCTTTCAGCAAATGGAGCGGAAAACACGACCAAAAGTTGTAGGCTCCTTCACGCGACGAAGCCAGCCTACTTCGCCGCAGTCTGTAGTCTATTGCCCCCCAGGCTGTGGTGGCAGGGACGAGGTGGAGACGTGATGGCGACAGGCCGAGTTACACCAATCCTTACACCCACCCACCCCCTTCCCCGGTCCCCTCCGCCTGGAGAGTCACCACCTTTACTAACACATTTTCTGGGGGAAACACTGGAAGGTGCCATAAGATTATGTCAATTATACTGCATCATAATTGCAGTAAGTTCTGCTTTATCTTCAGAACTGGGAGGTTAACATCACTGTATGGCGGCGCAATCAGAGTAAATGGAGTCGCATTAGTGATCGGAGTCGATTTTGGGGTGAATCACATTGAGTCGAGTCGCTTTACACGTACCGTGAATGTACTGTATTATCGGCAGTGTATCAAGATATGTAGCACAAAACTACACAGTAAGGTTCAAGGTAAAACACATTGACATATCTGTCAAATGCATTTGTTAGAAAAACATTCTTAAAATGGTGTCAAACATTCTTGTAGAATCCCTCAAATAAATATTAACCCGGATGTTGCTCACAATAGAACCCATTATAGTGCCTCTCATGTTTACAAATGGTGTCACCCTCATGTCATCTGATTAAGGACTGTTTTTTTTGTGTACATTTGAGAGTGACCATGATCTGGTCACAAGAACTAAAACCACAACTTTTTGACTAAAAATAGCTATTGGAAAAGTACATAGTACCTACTAACTAAATACTAGGTGCTATAGGAGGGACTGCTGGTCACACAAAGATCAGGCAGATTTATAGCCTTTGAGGACATGCAAATAGAAAGAACAAAAACCTGCTGTGGTATTTCAGTAACTAAATGGTGACAAATAGATGAGACCCTCATTCTGGGAACATTAATAATCTGAGAACAATTGTAGACGTGATGGCTTCTTCTTACCGTTTCAAAACGGACTCCAGCTGTTCACTTTCCAGTCGGTTGGCCAGGCTTTGGCTGACCAGAGAGCGGACCACTTGCTCGTACTGCTGCAGCACCAAAGTGTTTGCATAGGCCTGAATAGTCTGGTAAAGATCAGCCAGCTGCTCCCTAAGACTGTAGAAGGAGAAAACATAGTTGCTTTAGATATTTTGCTCTTTGATCGGGCTTCACACCCTGCACACTTGTAATAGCTACTGTGCGAGTCAATACACTGTAAATGCTCCGATTATTACACCTATCAAAGTCTCCTATGCGGCTGTAGACAACCTCAAGTTATAGATTCCGTTGACTCCACAAGAAGGCAGTAGATGCAATTAAAATAATGTATCATGATTGGGCGTCCAGAAGCTACAGTATATTTACCTTTAAGTTTTTGGTGGCACTATTCATGTGTTTGTGTAAAGCAGCGCTTGTCAATTATGTTCTGTTGAGCCAGAAAAGAAGGACAAAAAGTGTAATTCCCGGCAAAAATGGAAGTTCTGTAGCAGAAGATACGTGCCGTCAGCTTTCCAATGGGGAGTTGGCGGGGTGAGGGTGGCCGTCTGAGCATGGCAGTGAAGTTAGCAGAAAAGAGCACTGATTATTACCACTACCACATTTTTTAAAAACTAAACACCGGTATCATATGTGCATATATTGTATTTACTGATGTATTACTGTTGTAGTTGTAAAAAATAAAATAAAAAAAATAAAAAATAAATATTGAAAGCAAAAATATTGGCCAATACCAATAAAAGAAGGCCAATATCAATATATGTCAAAATGCCCAAATATAAAAATAATGCCAAATAATTAACCGGACAATAATCTGTCTATCCTTAATCGTTATTAACATCTAACGAAAACAAAAAAGGCGAAATATATATTGATCAACTTACAACAAAGAATAACTTTATAAATATTGGTTTTTAGTCTGTAGTAAAAAAGATCTAAAGTGCATGAATTTGCCTGAAATTTTAAAAAAAACACGCCATTTTTAATTAAACTGACATTTTTTGGACCGACTTGAACATTTGATATCGAAAAATACAATTAAACAAACTTAATAAATACAAATTGATCAGCAACATTAACTCAGGAGCACAATATATAAAACAACTTTAACCCATAAAACCAAAATGAGTAAAACATTCTGTGCTGATTTGATACTGTTGTTCACTGCCTGAGCAGTTTGCTACTTATCGCTATTACAACAAATTACATCCGTAACTCAATTTAAGAGTCTTTTAAGATGAGAGCCGTCTCTGGGCTAATTGTTATGCTTTTAAGTTGCAAGCAAAAACGTCAGTTAAGGTCAAGGTCATGGTAGATTTATTTATATAACACAATTTAAATATAGACTACTGGCCCAATGTGCTGTACAGATTAAAACAGAAAGGTAAAAGATTTTAAAAAAATAATTTAATAATCAAAATCACAATAAGTACAGAATATTGTATATATAAAACACAGTTAAAATGCATAAAGATAGTGCTAAAAAAAAAAAAAAAGTTACCATTCCACAGTGAGCCTTGTAAAATCAGATCAAAACATTGGGTCATTCCCGTTAGCATTAGATTACAGGTAATGACGAACATAACTTTGTTTTCCAACCAAGGGAAGGAAGAAAGTGACTTTTTTTTGTAAGGGCCGCCGGAAGTTGGCAGACCCGTCAGCGATCCTGTTCTGTCTCCCTGTAATGTTTGTCTGATCTTGAATGGGATTGTGCTGAAAATTGTAATTTCCCCTCGGGGATTAATAAAGTATTTCTGATTCTGATTCTGATTTCTGAAAAGACAGAGTTGAGAAGAGAAATGAAGGTAATGTTTATTGAATTTAAGAGAGAAATCATCCAAAATCATGACCGAGCTTGCCGCAAACATGTTGAAACAATTTGAGTGTAGCACTGCCCGTCTGCACCCTACTAAACCAGCCAAGAATGTTAAAATAATATCTAAACAGTGGACATGCATCCATGAAAATATGTAAAAGCTGCGGATGGTGTGTTTGGCAGAGATTCAGTTGGAAGGAGATACTTCAGAAGTCTCCTCTCCAATGCTGTACATGTTATTACATTACTTCATAAAACTACTGTAGTTAGTAGTAAATTCTATTGTATTGTCTTTATACAATATTTCTTATCTGAAAGTTTATTTTTTATTTTTTAAGAAGGCATGTTACTTGTTGAAATGGTGATGTTCTAATATAGGGCATTCATTCACTTTCTTATTTCCTTCATGAATCTAAACTTTACCGCTGCTGGTATTTTTTTCTATATTTTTATTGTAACATTTTCAGAATGTGTTTGTTCTATTTTTGGCCAAAGTAAGACAAAGAAAACAATCTGAAGTAGTCTTTATTTTTTAGTTTTAATGCCATGATTTTAATAGTCCGGCCCGCGTGTGCACATATTTTCCTCCCTGAGCTAAAATGAGTTTGACACCCCTGTTCTAGGGGGACCAAGCACCAATTAAATTGATTTCATTAGGAGAAGTTGGTTTGATGTACAAGTGTTTTGAGTTGAGAACCAATTATGTACTACTGTACTTGTTGATAGGGATTGGCAATATGGTCTAAAATCTATAATCCCAGGAACACCATGCCTCCCGTCAAGCATGGTGGTGGTAGTATTATGCTCTGGGCCTGTTTTGCTGCCAAAGGAACTGGTGCTTTACAGAGAGTAAATGGGACAATGAAAAAGGAGGATTACCTCCAAATTCTTTAGGACAACCTAAAATCATCAGCCCAGAAGTTGGGTCTTGGGCGCAGTTGGGTGTTCCAACAAGACAATGACCCCAAACACATGTCAACGCATGTGGTAAATGAATGGCTAAATCAGGCTAGAATTAAGGCTTTAGAATGGCCTTCCCAAAGTCCCGACTTAAACCCCATTGAGAACATGTGGACAATGCTGAAGAAACAAGTCCATGTCAGAAAACCAACAAATTTAGCTGAACTGCACCAATTTTGTCAAGAGAAATGGTCAAAAATTAAACCTGAAGCTTGTAGATGGCTACCAAAAGGACATGTAACCAAATATTAACATTGCTGTTTGTATACTTTTGACCCAGCAGATTTGGTCACATTTTCAGTAGACCCATAATAAATTCATAAAAGAACCAAACTTCATGAATGTTTTTTGTGACCAACAAGTATGTGCTCCAATCACTCTATCACAAACAAATAAGAGTTGTAGAAATTAATGGAAACTCAAGACAGCCATGACATTATATTCTTCACAGTGTATATAAACTTTTGACCACGACTGCACACAAACACACACACACACAAACACACTCACACAAAAAAAAAAAAGTTTTTACTTAAAATACCCTCGTTATTAAGGTGTGGCAGCTGTTATTTTGCTGTGGCGCGGTGCATCAATGAATCAATTACATGTGGGCAAAACCCTGCCTTGTACTTATATATGCAAATAAACATGTTTTGCAAGGAAGTTACACTGAAATAATTAGTGTAATGAGCCGGACATACTTGGTACAGTCGCAAGTAAAGTAATTACTTTCTGTGCTCTGCTCGCACGATTTGTTTGGTCATGTGTGAACACAGTTAAAGACCAACAGGAGCTGGCCATAGTAACACCCAACAAAAAGCTTAAAGGCCTACTGAAATGATTTTTATTTATTTAAATGGGAATAGCAGATCCATTCTAGACCAGATGGTTCGCCTGAGACCACTCCACAAAGTCAGCGATCAGTGTCCTGTACTCCAATTCCCGTCCCTCTCCGATACACCCGACCACAGCAGAGTTGTTAGAGTATTTCTGCAGGTGGCAGGACCTGGAACTATACTGGAAGTCTGAGGTGTACAGGGTGAACAGGAAAGGAGACAGGACGGTCCCCTGTGGAGCACCTACACCACTGACCACAGTATCCGACACGGAGCTCCCCAGTCGCACAAACTGGGGCCTGTCAGACAAGTAATCAGTGATCCAGGAGACAATGGATGAACTGACACCCATCCTGAGCAACTTGTCACTCATCAGAATTGGCTGAATGGTGTTAAAGGCACTGGAGAAATCAAAAAACATGATCCTCACAGTGCCCTTCCCACCATCCAGGTGAGAGTGAGCATGATGCAGCAGGTAGATAACAGCATCGTCCACTCCTACATGGGGCTGATATGCAAACTGTAGAGGATCCAGGGAAGGAGCCACCAGTGGCCTCAGCTGATCCAGCACAAGTCTCTCGAGGACCTTCATGACCTGGGACGTCAGGGCAACAGGTCTGAAGTCATTTGAGCTCGATGGGATGGGCTTCTTGGGCACCGGCACTATGCAGGATGTTTTCCATAGCACTGGTATCCGTTCTAGCTTCAACCATGTACATGTAACTACACGGTTAAAAATTCTCAGCCTGGTAAGGCTTAACTATGCTGTTGCTAACGACGTTAAGGCTAATTTAGCAACTTAGCAACCGGACCTCACAGAACTATGTACTCTCTCCTTTTTCTATTGTGGATCACGGATTTGTATTTTAAACCACCTCGGATACTATATCCTCTTGAAAATGAGAGTCAAGCACGCGAAATTGACATTTAAAGTGACTTTTATCTCCAAGACAATACATCGGTGACACACTTAGCTACTGAGCTAACGTGCTAGCGTCGTTCTCAAATGAAGATAGAAACAAAATAAATAAACCCCTGACTGGAAGGATAGACAGAAGACCAACAATAATATTAAACCATGTACATGTAACTACACGGTTAAAAATTCTCAGCCTGGTAAGGCTTAACTATGCTGTTGCTAACGACACTAAGGCTAATTTAGCAACCGGACCTCACAGAACTATGATAAAACATTAGCGCTCCACCTACGCCAGCCAGCCCTCATCTTCCCATCAACAGTCGTGCTCACCTGCATTCCAGCGATCAACGGCGCGACGAAGGACTTCATCCGTGGGTTTGGCGGCAAGCATCGGCTAGGCGTCAGGGTAAGAAGTCCTTGTTGTGTTGCTGTAAGTATTGTAATGCCCCGCAGTGGAGAAGGAGTCACACAGACGAGGATGCACTGCTCAATCGCTTTATTAACAAGCGGTAACTGGTTGTAGTTCAAAAAGTAACGCACACACATACACGAGCTGCTGTTAGCCAAAACTCACGCTCACACACACTCAAGTTCTCCGCCAACTCACTCGCGCATGCGCGTTTCCCAAACCCTTAAAGACACAGTACACTAATGCAAATATCACAGATATTACAGTATTGTACTTAGCCGCTAAGACACCGATCGATCCCACCTACAACGTTCTTCTTTGCAGTCTCCATTGTTCATTAAACAAATTGCAAAAGATTCACCAACACAGATGTCCAGAATACTGTGGAATTTTGTCGAAGAAAACAAGAGACTTTTCTTTCGGGTCCGATGGGGTCCAACCACTTCCGTTGCTTTTGTGACGTCACGCGCATAAATCATATCCAAAGGAGTTTTTTAACCGGAAGTGTGGCGGGAATTTTAAAATTGCACTTTATAAGTTAACCCGGCCGTATTGGCATGTGTTGCAATGTTAAGATTTCATCATTGATATATAAACTATCAGACTGCGTGGTTGGTAGTAGTGGGTTTCAGTAGGCCTTTAAAAATAAAATAAAATAAAAGAGTCAAATGTGTATACAGTAGTTAAATACCTGTATACAAGACTTGTGTTGTGTTGCTAATTAAAGTTCAGCCAAGTTGCCAGTAACACCCGAAAACTTTTGCCCCATGCAATGTATAACATTTTTGATACATTTCAGCTGGTTAAAATTTTAGCTGCTTGAGAAGCAGAAGTCACACATACACTAGTATGTGTGATGCAGGGTGTCCTATCCCTGCACCCTGCCCAGGTTAAATACAGGTCCACAAATCCCCACTGGTTGGCAGTTAAATTAGGCAGTGTTAACCTACGAGCTAAAAAGCCACAGGCTGTCAACTTACTGTCCAGCACAGCTGTGAAGGTGTCGAGAAAGTGAGGTTTGCACAACGCACTGTCATACGGCCGCACCACGTGACCTAAAATGCCATGGTTGTTTTGGGTGGTTCAGGTTGTAAGACAATGTGCACCGCCTAATTTGGCACTACTTTATGCATATCTTCAATTAAAACCATAACTTAATTGGCTGACAAAAATTAATGCTAGTACACAAAGTACATTTTTTTCATTTTTTACTACCGTATATTTCGGAGTATAAGCCGCTCCGGAGTATAAGTCGCACCGGCCGTAAATGCATAATAAATAATGAAAAAAACATATAAAAGTCGCACTGGAGTATAAGTCGCATTTTTGGGGGAAATTTATTTGATAAAACCCAACACTAAGAATAGACATTTGAAAGGCAATTTAAAATAAATAAAGAATAGTGAACAACAGGCTGAATAAGTGTACGTTATATGACGCATAAATAACCAACTGAGAACGTGCCTGGTATGTTAACGTGACATATTATGGTAAGAGTCATTCAAATAACTATAACATATAGAACATGCTATACGTTTACCAAACAATCTGTCACTCCTAATCGCTAAATCCCATGAAATCTTATACGTCTAGTCTCTTACGTGAATGAGTTAAATAATATGATTTGATATTTTACGGTAATGTGTTAATAATTTCACACATAAGTCGCACCCCCGGCCAAACTATGAAAAAAACTGCGACTTATAGTCCGAAAAATACGGTAATTACTGATCAGATAATCTAATTTACACCCTAAAACTAATCCACTGTAGGAAACCAGGGTTGTCCACGGGCTAGGGCTAAGACGATATCAGACATGTACTAGATATCAATGAAAAGTGCATTTGATAAAACCTTCAATATTTTTTCGTTTATGCCGGAAGGAACCGGAATTTGTGAACAAGGTTGGTTGCATGAACACTTGCTCTCTGTTAACCGAGCAGCGCAGGAAGTGACACGCTAACAGCCAATCAGATAACAGTATCAACTATCACGTTTGGTAGCGCCATCTTGTTGTCTTTCAGTTGATTCTTTGCATGGAGTGAGAAGAGAAAGTCAAAATGAGTGGTGCAGAGGGCACAGAAATTGTCGATAAAACAGGAAAAGTCACCTTTTTGGGATTGTTTTTTAAAACAGACCGTAGTCAGACCAATGTGGACCACCTTAGTCAAGCTCGCACTTTAGAGCACAGCAATAACTTCTTGGCATAACGTCGCAAAACATTTCTCTATGTTTAAATGTTTACACTATTATGTGAAATGTTTTAAAATATACGTTTAAAACATTTTTTTTAGAATTTGTGCGATTTTAGAATTTTGTTTACATTAATTGGGTGTTTTCCATGTTTGTGTTGCAATTTACTTTCTGCCTTGATAACTGAAGGGATTACAATCAGAGGAAAGTTACATTTTAAATAAAAATGTTTACATTTAATTTATTGATTTCACAGAGAAGTACGGACTCTTATGCACTGAGATCCAACGATCAGCTGTTGCTCTCTGTCCCTTTTGCTCACACTAAGCTGGGGAAAAAAGCTTTTGTCTGAAGCTGACTGAAGTTTTATATTTAAATCCTTTTGAATCCAAACTGAGAGCTTTTGAAGGAGCCTCAGTTATCTGCAACTGTTTTACTTGATGTCCATCCTGTCATTTTAATGTGTAATGTGAATGTGATTTTATGAGTACCGGTAACTTTGCTGCCTCTTGGCCAGGACTCCCTTGAAAAAGAGGTTCTTAATCTCAATGGGATTTTTTTCCTGGTTAAATATAAAAATAAAACATTCTCCAGGTCCTTATTTTCAATAGGTCATAAATCTCTAAATGCTTATCGATATCAACTTTAATGTCAACATTTAGACTTTTTCTAGTTACATTACACCTATTTGCACTAAAATTACAATTTAGTTTTGTTTAGTAATAGTACTTTTAGAATGTGCCGCGGGCCGTTAGAAATTGAACTGCGGGCCTCAAATGGCCCCTGGCCCACATTTTGGACACCCCTGTGGGACGGCGTGGAACGGTTGGGAGAGTGGCCTGGTTCGATTCCCAGCTTCTACCAACCTAGTCGCATCCGTTGTGTCCTTGCTCCTGATGGGTCGCGGTTAGCGCCTTGCATGGCAGCTCCCGCCATCAGTGTGTGAATGTGTGTGTGAATGGGTGAATGTGGAAATAGTGTCAAAGCGCTTCGAGTGCCTTGAAGGTAGAAAAGCGCTATACAAGTATAGCCCATTTATTTAAAGCTATCTGAACAAAACATCCAGCTGACTATAGTAACACCAAACAAAAAGCGGAGTAAAACTCTTAAAAAAAAATAAAAAAATAAAAATAAGAGTTAAATGTAAGCACAGAAATGTAAATACAGTAGTTAAATACCTTTATTGTGTCCTTGAGCAAGACACTTCACCCTTGCTCCTGATGGGTCGTGGTTAGCGCCTTGCATGGCAGCTCCCGCCATCAGTGTGTGAATGTGTGTGTGAATGGGTGAATGTGGAAATAGTGTCAAAGCGCTTTGAGTACCTTTAAGGTAGAAAAGCGCTATACAATGAAGTGAGGTGAATTATATTTATATAGCGCTTTTCCTCTAGTGACTCAGAGCGCTTTTACATAGTGAAACCCCATTATCTAAGTTACATTTAAACCAGTGTGGGTGGCACTGGGAGCAGGTGGGTAAAGTGTCTTGCCCAAGGACACAACGGCAGTGACTAGGATGGCGGAAGCGGGGATCGAACCTACAAGTATAGCCCATTTATTTAAAGCTATCTGAACAAAACATCCAGCTGACCATACTAACACCTAGAGATGTCCGATAATGGCTTTTTTGCCGACATCCGATATCCCGATATTGTCCAACTCTTAATTACCAATTCCAATATCAACCGATACCGATATATACAGTCGTGGAATTAACACATTATTATGCCTAATTTGTTGTGATGCCCCGCTGGATGCATTAAACAATGTAACAAGGTTTTCCAAAATAAATCAACTCAAGTTATGGAAAAAAAATGCCAACATGGCACTGCCATATTTATTTTTGAAGTCACAAAGTGCATTATTTTTTTTTAACATGCCTCAAAACAGCAGCTTGGAATTTGGGACATGCTCTCCCTGAGAGAGCGTGAGGAGGTTGAGGTGGGCGGGGTTAGGGGGGCGGGTTTGAGGTGGGGGGTTAGGGGGTAGTGGGGGTGTATATTGTACGTCCTGGAAGAGTTAGTGCTGCAAGAGGTTCTGGGTATTTGTTCTGTTGTGTTTATGTTGTGTTACGGTGTGGATGTTCTCCCGAAATGTGTTTGTCATTCTTGTTTGGTGTGGGTTCACAGTGTGGCGCATATTTTTTAACAGTGTTACAGTTAGTTTATACGGCCACCCTCAGTGTGACCTGTATGGCTGTTGACCAAGTATGCTTTGCATTCACTAGTGTGTGAAAAGCTGTAGATATTATGTGATTGGGCAGGCAGCAAAGGCAGTGCCTTTAAAGGCCTACTGAAATGATTTTTTTAAATTTAAACGGAAATAGCAGATCCATTCTATGTGTCATACTTGATCATTTCGCGATATTGCCATATTTTTGCTGAAAGGATTTAGTAGAGAAAATCGACGATAAAGTTCGCAACTTTTGCTCGCTGATAAAAAAAAGCCTTGCCTGTACCGGAAGTAGCGTGACGTCACAGGAGCTAGGATTCCTCACAATTCCCCATTGTTTACAATGGAGCGAGAGAGATTCGGACCGAGAAAGTGATGATTACCCCATTAATTTGAGCGAGGATGAAAGATTCGTAGATGAGGAACGTTACGGTGAATGACTTGAGAGGCAGCGATGGACGTATCTTTTTTCGCTCTGATCGTAACTTAGGTACAAGCTGGCTCATTGGATTCCACACTCTCTTTTTTCTATTGTAGATCACAGATTTGTATTTTAAACCACCTCGGATACTATATCCTCTTGAAAATGAGAGTCGAGAACGCGAAATGGACATTCAGTGCCTTTTACATCGGCGAAATGCTTTAGCTACGAGCTAACGTGATAGCATCTTGCTTTAACTGCATATAGAAACAAAAGAAATAAACCCCTGACTCGAAGTATAGATAGAAAATCAACAATACTATTAAACCGTGGACATGTAAATACACGGTTAATGCTTTCCAGGCTGGCGAAGGTTAACAATGCTGTGCTAAGGACGCCATTGAAGCTAACTTAGCAACCGGATTGCACAGAGCTATGCTAAAAACATTAGCTCTCCACCTACGCCAGCCAGCCCTCATTTGCTCATCAACACCCGTGCTCACCTGCGTTCCAGCGATCGGCAGAAGGACGAAAGACTTCACCCGATGCGTTTGGCGGCCCGGAGACGTAGGAAGTCAAGGTGAAGTCGGCGGCTAGCGCTCCAACAAAGTCCTCCTGGTTGTGTTGCTGTAGTCCGCTGCTAATACACTGATCCCACCTACAACTGTCTTCTTTGCAGCCTTCATTGTTCATTAAAAAAATTGCAAAAGATGTCCAGAATACTGTGGAATTATGAAATGAAAACAGAGCTTTTTGTATAGGATTCTACGGGGTACCATAACTTCCGTTACTCGGACTTCGCCACGCGCATACGTCATCATACCGCGATGTTTCAGCCGGATATTTCCCGGGAATTTTAAAATGTCACTTTATAAGTTAACCCGGCCGTATTGGCATGTGTTGCAATGTTAAGATTTCATCATTGATATATAAACTATCAGACTGCGTGGTCGGTAGTAGTGGCTTTCAGTAGGCCTTTAAGGTTTATTGGTGCTCTGTACTTCTCCCTACGTCCGTGTACCACTACGTACAGCAGCTTTTTAAAAAGTTATAAATTTTACTTTTTGAAACCATCCATCCATCCATCCATTTTCTACCGCTTATTCCCTTCGGGGTCGCGGGGGGCGCTGGAGCCTATCTCAGCTACAACCGATACCGATAATTTGCGATATCACATTTTAAAGCATTTATTGGCCGATAATATCGGCAGTCCGATATTATCGGGCATCTCTACTAACACCCAACAAAAAGCAGAGTAAAAATCTTAAAAAAAACAAAAAACAAAGAAAAGAAAAGGGTTAAATGTAAGCCCAGAAATGTAAATACAGTAGTTAAATACTAGGGCTGTGAATCTTTGGGTGTCCCACGATTCGATACAATATCTATTCTTGGGGTGACGATTCGATTCAAAATCGATTTTTTTTTTTTTCCAATTCAACACGATTCTCGATTCTAAAACGATTTTTTTCCGATTCAAAAGGATTCTCTATTCATTCAATACTAGGATTTCAGCAGGATCTACCCCAGTCTGCTGACATGCAAGCAGAGTAGTAGATTTTTGTAAAAAGCTTTTATAATTGTAAAGGACAATGTTTTATCAACTGATTACAATAATGTAAATTTGTTTTAACTATTAAATGAACCAAAAATATGACTTATTTTATCTTTGTGAAAATATTGGACACAGTGTGTTGTCAAGCTTATGAGATGCGATGCAAGTGTAAGCCACTGTGACACTATTGTTCTTTTTTTTATTTTTTATAAATGTCTAATGATAATGTCAATGAGGGATTTTTAATCACTGCTATGTTGAAATTCTAACTAATATTGATACTGTTGTTGATGATATTCATTTTTGTTTCACTACTTTTGGTTTGTTCTGTGTCGTGTTTGTGTCTCCTCTCAATTGCTCTGTTTATTGCAGTTCTGAGTGTTGCTGGGTCGGGTTTGGTTTTGGAATTGGATTGCATTGCTATGGTATTGCTGTGAATTGTTTTGTTAGATTGATTAATTCAAAAAAAATTTAAAAAATAAAATAATATTTTTTAAATAAATAAAAAAAAAAGTAGATTTTTTAAAAAGGAGAATAGATTCTGAATCGCACATCGTGAGAATCGGGATTCGAAATCGAATCGATTTTTTCCCACACCCCTATTAAATACCTTTATACAAGACTTGTGTTGTGTTGCTAATTAAAGTTCAGCCAAGTTGCCATTAACACCCGAAAACGTATGTGTATAAACATATATGTGTATGTATATATACATGTATTTATGTATATGTGACTACGTTTGGTCAGCTTATAATAATAATAGGTTAAAACGCATATTAGTAGAATATCTTATAGTACATTTGTGTTATAATACATAGATTGGCAACACTAAATCGGCCCTATAGTGTGTGAATGTGAGCGTGAATGTTGTCTGTCTATCTGTGTTGGCCCTGCGATGAGTGGCGACTTGTCCAGGGTGTACCCCGCCTTCCGCCCGATTGCAGCTGAGATAGGCTTCAGCACCACCCGCGACCCCGGAAGGGACAAGCGGTAGAAAATGGATGGATGGATTATTGCAATAAGCAGAGGCAATGGAAAGCGAGCCAAAAATGGCCGCCGTGCCGTACTTTGGACACCTTTGCTGCAAAGTGAACGAGCTCCATATGTTGCGAGTTAAAGGGCGACTTGACTCACCTATCAGACAGAACACTTTCAGCGTCGAACCGGGTGGCGAAGTCCATGTCGGTGTTGGCAGCAGGTCCCAGAGACGCCTGGAAAACCTCCCGGAACCTGCAGGAGAACCTGCTGTAGTCAATGCATCCCTCCTCGTCCGCCTCGAACTTCCCGAACAGAGTCTGGACCTCGGCTTCTGGGACGTTGAGCTCCTCGCAAACCACCGCGAAGTCCTCGAACTCGATTTTACCCGACTGGTTTACGTCACAGGCGGAGAAGAGCTTTTGTAGGTTGGCCGCCTCCATTTTCTACAAACTTCAACCATTTAAAAACTCCAAGTGGACGAGCTCATTTTACTCAAGTTTATCACATCCTCGAGTGTCCCAAATATTCAGGCTGCCTCATCTGATTGGCCCGATAAACCCCGAGGAGGCGGGGCTTAGCCGTTCCGCCTCCTGCTGCGAGTACCCTGCCAATATTCTGACGTCATAAGCGTGCGTGCGCATCTCCGACCTATTTACCTTCAAGGTGTGTGTGACGGCAGGCAATTGTCTTCTGGAGCTTTTCCAATTTCTTTGTTCATTGACACTTTATACAACTAATAATTAAAGAACAAGTCGTATTTGATTCTTTGATCTTTATTTTTTGGTAAAAGTCGTGCCTTTTTTGTCCAGCATGATACAACAAAACGTATTGTAACGACCTGCTAAAGTTGATGTTGTGTTCTTGAGTGAGTGTTATTCAGAATTCCCATTGTTGTGAACGTAGCACGCCTGTGAGGTGATTGGCGATGAAGGAGGAAGAACGAGATTAGTTGAGCTGTGTTAGTATAGGTTGCTCAATAAAAGTTTAAAAAGAGCGTCAGACTTGGCGTGCACTTCTTCTGGACGCTACAGTATGATAAACTTCAGTACAAACAATATAGAGCAGTGATATCACTCCCTTTAGGAAACAGTACAAAATGGTGTTTACAGGCTAAAGAAGAACTGAGAACCACATTGTTTGATTGGACTTATCCTAAATTCATTATTTATTATCTTAATATTTACCAGGGTATTTTTTTGCCTTTAATTTGAGCCATTTATGTATTTACTTCACACTCAGGTTAAAGATTAAAGATTAAGATTAAAGATACCAATGATTGTCACACACACACTAGATGTGGTGAAATTTGTCCTCTGCATTTGACCAATCCCCTTGGGGAGCAGTGGGCAGCAGCGGCGCCGCGCCCGGGAATCATTTTGGTGACTTAACCCCCAACTCCAACCCGTGTTGCTGAGTGCCAAGCAGGGAGGTTATGGGTCCCATTTTTATAGTCTTTGGTATGACTCGGCTGGGATTTGAACTCCAACCTACCGATTGACCCATATTACAGGAAAAACAACAACGTAACAATCACAACAATACAGAAAATAAAAGCAATAAAACAATATTATCAGTTTTATTCATAATACATTCTGTTTTTATCTATTTATAATATGTATCTGTCAGGTTTTTACTCCTGCTTTTGTATTTTTTTATTATTATTACTGTGTTTCTGTCAATTTGTATACATTTTTTTATTTTATTGCGACAAATATTATTTATGTATTTAATATGTGTTTGCTTACTATAGGTATATTGTTCATTTATTTGTTCACTGTTCTGTTACAGAGAACAAGGGAATAGTATAACAATGCTATTGTATGAAAAGGGGCAGGATTAAATAAGGTCAGCTTCTTCCTACTCCTTTTCGGACGTGCTGTAATGAAACAACTGGAAATGTGTGATGAATTACATTGTATCGTATGCATGTTCCAAATAAACTGAAACTGAACTGAACTTAAATGTATTCATTATTTGTATTATGATGTGTATAATTATTATATAGCTAATTATATTATAATGATTATATGATAATATAGGAAAATTATTACCACATTTATTAGGTATACTAAGTGTTCACAAAAAAAAAAACTATCACTAATCTTATTCATCCCAATTCCTTTTGTAACATATGTTTTTAGGCCATCTTTACGCAACCAAAAGGAGCTTGTCTTACCTGTAACCTGTTTTGAAAAAGTTGCATTATAATTATTATACCGAATGATGCTTTGAAAGAATTGATTGGAATCAAGAATTGTGTTGACTTTGAGAATCGATTCTGAATTTAACCGAATCGTCACTCCAGGAATCGGAATCGGATCGAAGATTCCCACCTACAATCTTAACCTTAAACCCTGTTTCTTAACCATTGTTGGACCACCAAAAATATCTGTTTCTCAGGGCCACAGCAGTACTTAGTTGTAATACACTTTTACACCACTTGTGGCAGTAATAACCATATCAAACAAACAGAAGAAGTCTGGAGCTAAAGTCATAGAAAAGGTCCGTAATCGCAAAAAATATGTCTAAAGGCTGTATTTTCATTTGCACTTTAATTTTATTGACAGTTTAGTTAGGAGACATATATATAAATATTATTATTATTCATGATTAATTTAGTTAGAATGAAGTTCATTATTTACAGCACTACGTAATTGTATGTAAAAGTATTTTTCATTAGTTTTTATGAGTGCCTTCTATTGCAGAATACTTGGTTAGTGTTTAATTTTGTAATCAGCCTGACCTAAGCCTTATTAATAATATTTGTGATTAACATATAGTTTCATATCATTTGACAAGGTTTATCCCGTTAAACTGTAAGTAGGTTAGATAGAATTATTGAATACGATTAAAATCAAGAGTAAGATGACTAATTCAGTGTTAATATTTGAGAACCCCTGCATTAAACAAGTGTCTGTAATTAATATGTGGAATACTTTAAATACAATTTAATGCAATACAAAAATAATAGATAGTATGTATTTCCTGTACTTTATTTGTCTTGGTTATGGACTCACATGTTAGCATTATTATTGTGCTTTTATTGGAGTTATGCTTTGCCACAAACTAAAACAACAAAGTAGTTATTCGAAAATAAAGAGTCATTTTAGTAAAATGTATTTGATTTTTATTTGGGAAAAAAAATAAAATAAAGTGCCTTTTTTTATATGCAATACAAAAAAAATGAGGAAAAAAATGATGTATGATACAAAAAATACATTTTCTTTTGTACACAGGCAGCTGAATTTACAAAACAATTGTACATAAAGACCTTTTTTTTTAATAGTTACAATACGTGTCACATTTTAAAGAACTGACAATAGTGGTTCAATTTCTTCACAGAGCAATTATAACTTGTTGGACCAGCTTGTTTCACTATACTCGCTCTGCCTCTTCCGGGGTTTATTCTTACGGAAGTGGCCTTTCCGACGCCATGAAAGCCACCACAGCTGCCTTTTTCTCGGATATAACAGTCAAAGCAGGACATAGTCTGTGCGATTGATTAGAGCCACACAGCACAGTGCAGAGAAATGAATACTTTGCTTATTTGTGTTTGACATAAATAAAACCACCCAGTGGTTTCAACAAAGATTTGAGTCCCTAATGGAGCTTGAAGCCACGAAAACAAAGAAAACACGATGGTGACGATATTAAACCACATTTACTTGTTCTTTCTGAGTTACCTGGTTAGTTTTATGGTACCAAGAGGCACATCTTGATTTTATTCTTACAAGGCATAATGCAGATTTGTGCCTTGCAAAAAAAAACACCATAAGGTTTCTTAATTTCTTGTGCAGAAATCTCTGTGTTCTTTTTGAATTAAAAAAAAATGGCAATATGAAGAAAATGCTGCTTAGTTGATGACTGATTTGGAGAAAGATGCCGTATTTTTCGGACTATTAACCGCTACTTTAGCCCTAAGCTTTATTGGACCCCTGAGGTGCGACTAATCTATGAATTTCTCTTCGCTAAAGGATACATTATGGAATGGAATTTAAAATAAATCAAACAAAGTACTAAAACGATCCACTTTACGAAACTGTTCAAACTCAAAGTGTTTGCAAAGTACAAGGAAGAAGAATCCTGATAAACATTTTGAGCTTCAATATAAAAGGAGAAATTCATATTCATCTCATAAAAGATGAATAAAGACATCAATGACTTTTAAACGTTTTACTACGGAGCCCCTAAAGGGACATGGGGGAATTTTTTTTTTTTATAATTGTATTTTTAAAAAAAATTTTTTTTAGACATGTATCTCGTGCGCACGAGAAACTATCTCGTGCGCAGCAGAAACTTTCTATAAAGTTATAAAAAAAAAATTATAATAATTTTATAATTTATTTTTAATTTTTTAGACATATATGTCTAAAAAAAAATAAATAAAAAAAATAAATAAATTAGGAATTAAACATTTAAAAAAAAAACTTTATAAAAAGTTTCTCGTTCGCACGAGATACATGTCTAAAAAAAAAAAAAAATTTAATTATAAATTTTTTTTTTTCCCCCATGTCCCTTTAGGGGCTCAGTATTTTACTGCCGTGTTACAGGAAACAATTAAGGTATGTCTAATATTTACAAAACCTTTCTATGCAATTATCTCATTTCACAAAGTACTGTATATATCTCCAGCTAATAGTCCGATGAAGCTAATATATGAAAACATCTGTTTTTCTTCTAAAATTTAGTGGGTGCGGCTTATAGTCCGTAAAATACGGTGACTAATCAAATGCATGACCTTTATGTGTACAATAATAGAAGTTATTGCTTTAATGGGTTGAAGACAATATAATTAAAAATGATGTTTCCACTCATAAAAACATTCAGACCAGATGATGGATAAAAAAACAAAACATGTATTATTTCCCTTTCTGAACACACATTTGGCCACGTCATTTTTAATATCCAAACCAAGAACTGCTGCGACGGAAACGTTAAGTGATACAATAATTGACGTTTTGGTTTGCAGTGCCAGGTTTGATCTTAAAGTGATAGCTCTAGTCTTTGTGCTTACTTGTTGTCGGGTTCATCTCTTACCTTCCTACGGTGTGCTTTTGCATAGACAGCCCACGTTAATACCTGAAACAGGTTTGTGTTCCCCTTGAATCGCATATTTGGTCGAAGAAAAGAAACTGTAATAATAAGTCAGGCTTCATACAGTGATGATGATTGGTGTCTTTATGTTAATCCTGCTTTTTGAAATACAGGGTACTACCTCAACTTAAGAGTGTTTTGAGAGAAGCCCTGTCTCCCGGCTAATGTGGGCTACAACGGCAGGCATTTATCCATGAGAATATGAAGAAGCTGCTGATGGTATGTTTGACGAAGAAGCAGCTCGAAGGAGATACCATAGAAGTTCACTCTCCGAGGTAAATGCTGTACATTGTTATTACATTACTTCAAAAAAAACTACTGTAGTCGTTAGCAGTACATTCTAATGTATTGTTTTCACACAATATTTATTCTCGACATGTTTGTTTTTCCTTTTAAAAGGCATGTTACATGTAAAAACTGTGCTGTTTTGTAGGGCCCGAGCACAAATTAAATGAATGAAATGAATGAATTTGAAATGCAGGACGTTGATTTAAGATACAAATGTTGGGAGTTAAGAGCGCAGTCTAGTGGGTAGCCTAGGACGGAGTTGGCTCTCTTGGTTGCTTTGTTGAGTGTGTTCCTGTCCCAGCAGACGATGGCGTGTGGGTGTTGAAATGGTGTTTTTGTTTTGTTTTGTTGTTCGTCTATGCATGGTGCTATCGTATATGCACAATGTGTTACAGAATGTTTTGCTTTTTTTTCGTGTGTGTGTTTTACTTTTGTAGCTGTGTGTATAGATAGCTCCGATGAAGTGGCAGCTGGTTGCATCAGATCTGTGATCTTTGTCCTTTTCCGTGTCCCTCTTGTTTTCATGTATTGTACACCTTATTTGTTAGGGACTTGTAGTATTTGCACTGCAATCGTCATATTGAATAGCTGTACTCTGTCACGTATTGTTAAACTGTGCTCAATGTTTCCTGTTTATTCCTCTTACACTGTTGGTATAAATTGTTGTAACAATGTATTGATATTTTTTTTTACGTGTGGTAACGCCACCGTGATATAGCATTTGTATAATAATCCTTATACAAAGTAACAGTGATTCTCAATGTGTTCATCGCCGAATGGGGAACTGGGTTGGATTCAAAATGTTATGTTCTTCCCACTTCCTACCAGGCAGAACTTTATTGTCATGATTACATACTGTATATTCATGTTTGCACTATATGACGTAATATTATTATGTGTCATCCATCTTGTACTTTACGGTGTAATTGCCTGAAGTAAATGGAAAAAAAGGAAGAGAAGAAAGAAAGTACTTTTTACTGTTGTGCTTCCTGTTGCTATATGGTTAAATCAGGGGTGTCAAACGTACGGCCCGAGGGCCAGATCAGGCCCGCGAATAGGTTTTATCCGGCCCGGGGGATGAGTTTGCTAAGTATAAATATTAACCTGAAATTTTTGTATGAAAGAAACAGCTGTTCTTAATGTGTCCACTGGATGTCGCAATAGCAATTATTTGTATCTTTGTAGATGATGCTACATATGTACAAAATAAACCACACGATGTTAGTACATAAGTCGAGGAAAATGATCACACTACATAAATAACATCCTGTAATTTGATTTTGATATGTTTTTTTAATCTTGATAGATTGAAAATGAACACCAATGAGTTGACTGGTGAACATTATCTCATAATTTATTCAGAAAATATAAATTTGAATACTATTAACTGCAACATGTAAGTGTAAAAAAAACCCAACAACTTTATAATGTGTACAATTTTAGAATGTGCTCGTTCTATTTTTAAACAAAGAAAACAATCTGCAGTTGTCTTTATTTCTAAGTTATCGTGCCGTGATTTTACCAGTCCGGCCCACTTGGGAGTGTATTTCTCTCCACGTGGCCCCGATCTAAAATGAGTTTGACACCCCTGGGTTAAATGATGTGCTTTGTGTTGACCTTGCTACAGTACAGTAGATAGTGCATAGCCTCAGTGATTGCTAGGCTCCTATTGGCTGGTTTAAATACCTCTCTTCAAAGTGATAAGGACGGACTGAGAGGCCGCGCTATAAAAGTCTAAGAGAGCTCCTAAATCCAGAATTGGGGAACTTAAGGAATAGTGACTAATTTTTCCACAAAACTGATTTTTTAAAAATAGAGTCAGATGAATACGGAACACATGATTAGTGGGGTTGATTTCTTTGTAGAAACGCATGGCAGGTATGACCAAGTGCTCTCACGGGCAGTACAGTAGTATGGCTCATGGGCCGCATCATGTGTGGAAAAACTTGGCCATGGCGGGAGTCTTTGCAAGCACGACTTACATTCTGTTGTATCGTGAAAGCACCAAAATGTCTGAAGGCGATCAGTGCGCTTTGAAAGCATCGAAAGAAATGTCCATGAACCACGGGAACAGCACGAGTGAGGACAAAGTGCAAACGTCATGTGATGAAATGTCCCCCCAACCCCCACTCTCCTTTTTTCCATTGAGTACTTCAGCAGGCGCTCGCTCGCTTGTGTTCATTCACTCCAAGTAGTCCCGAGCAGTCTTTACACCACCGAGTCTTTTATCTCCGATCCCAGTCTGACCCGAGGCCGTGGGCTGGTGGACGAGATCTCCACTCGGCTATCCTGCAAGTCCTGAGGCCTCTTCTCCGCCTCGGAGAAGCTCTTGCCGTTGTCAGGCGACGGGCACTCGTGCGACGGCGTGCCGCAGATGTAGTTGTCGTGGAGTGTCTGGTAGCCCTTGTGGTCCGTCACGGTGGCGGCCGCCGCGTTGCCGTTGAGCGGCAAGTTCTCCACGGGCTTCGCCGCCGTCCTGGGCTTCTTCTGCTGCATGTTGGGGCACTCGCCTTCCTTGAGCATGGACTTCATGTGGTCGCGGTGCCGGTAGACCACGAACAGGGAGAAGACCAGCAGGGAGAAGGCCAAGAGGGCACAGACCACGATGAGCTCGTTCCAGTAGGTCTTGGCGTTGATCTGCGGGGAGCGAGCCTCACCGGGCAGGATGACGAACTCTTCCTGCGGCGCGGCCGGCGCCCGCGTGCGGCCCGTCTGGGTGCTGTTCTCGCGCTTGGCCTCGCCCCTCACGCAGTAGTTGGCCAGCAGCTGTCGGAAGCCTTCCTCCACGGACCAGCACTCGTAGGTCTCTCGTCGGTCGGCCTGGGCCACCACCACCAGACCCCCGTCCGGACTCGGGTAGTGAAAGTGACCCGAGCTCTCGCTGAACACCCACGCCCTCTCCGCCAGATTGGAACGCAGCTCGCAAGGCAACACTTGGAAGGTGTTGGCGGGAATAGTGATCAACTGGCATGTCGACGTTCCTGTGGGGACATGAAGATGAATCACGCTGCATGTCACCATGCTCACTTTTGATTGACGCTGTCAAATAAATATCCATATAACACTATGTTTAATGTTTAATATGATTGTTGCGGTTGGAAGCTGTTTCATTTAGTTGAGCGACAGTTAATAAACAACTTTTTTTTTTTAGCAAACTGGGATGTATCATCTTTAGGGACCCATAGCATTTTTATACCAACTCCATGCTTCTCAAGACTGATACAGATAAATTATTTATAGTTATTCTACTCTCTATTTTATGCTGCTGCTGTCACATATACTGTAATATTGTACATGGTAATTGTTATATATTGTATATATGTTATAGACCAGTGGTCCCCAACCTTTTTGTACTTGCGGACCGGTCAACGCTTGAAAATGTGTCCCACGGACCGGTGGGACACATTTTTTTGTTTAGTTTTTTTTTGTCATAAAGAAATACAATCATGTGTGCTTACGGACTGTATCCCTGCAGACTGTATTGATTTATATTGATATATAATGTATATATTGTGTTTTTATGTTGATTTAATTAAAAATAAAAAAATAAATACATTTTGTTTTGTTTTTTTGTCATAAAGAAATACAATCATGTGTGCTTACGGACTGTATCCCTGCAGACTGTATTGATTTATATTGACATATAATGTATATATTGTGTTTTTTATGTTGATTTAATTTAAAAAAAAAAAAAAAAAATTTTTTTATTTTTTTTATTTAATTTTTTTTTAATTTCTTGTGCGGCCGTGGCCCGGTACCAATCGGTCCAAGGTTGGGGACCACTGTTATAGGCCAGGGGTTGGGAACCTTTTTGGCTGAGAGAGCCATGAAAGCCAAATATTTAAAAATGTATTTCCGTGAGAGCCATATAATATTTTTTAACACTGAATACACTAAATGCGTGCATTTTTAAGTAAGACCAACATTTTTAGAGTATAATAAGTCTCTTATTCTTTTTAATAACATTGGTATTCTAAAGTTAACCAATAATAAATAAAATACTTCTTACCATTAATTCGACTTCTTGAACAGGTGCAATAGAAAACGGATGGATGGATTAAAATGCATGAGAATGTTTTATAATTTCAACGTTATTTTTAACACTGTGATTACCAGCGGAATTATTCACTACTTATCGTGTTAAGCAATGTCAGCTAAGATTTATCTGAGAGCCAGATGCAGTCATCAAAAGAGCCACATCTGGCTCTAGAGCCATAGGTTCCCTACCCCTGTTATAGACATAATATAATATATCTGTATATATAATATACTGTACACATATTATGTATATATTCGCATATATTCGTATATATGTTATATTTTAAATCGCTATATTTAGTCTATTTATACCTGCATTGTCCTTTCCATCCTTACACTTTCCATCATTGTAACTGAGCTACTGTGTTGAACAATTTCACTTGTGGATCATTAAAGTTTGTTTAAGTCTAAGTCTAAGTCTTTTTTGTAATGTAGATTCAACCGTAGCTCCTCCTCAACTGGAGGTAAGAAAGAATCAAACGAAGGGGGCTTTGACAAAATCTAGTGTCTTCACTGTAAATACAAATAAAAAAACAAAAACTGGGAGTTCATCCATCCATCCATTTTCTATTGCTTATTCCCTTCGGGATCGCGGGGGGCGCTGGAGCAGTTCAGTGGCCAGAATTTTACTGTAGAATGCACTAGTAGTTTTTGCACCAAATTACTGTACATTTAAAAACGGTACCAGCTTTTACGGTAAAAATGCAGTGACTGAGCGACCAGTTTCTACTGTAAAATCGATGGTTGTTGTTTGTACAGTGCATTACCGTAAAATACGTTTTTTTAAAACTGTAAACTCCAAGTAATTTTTTTATAGTACATTACTGTTAATAGAAAAGTTGGTACCATTGTTAGTTTTATAGTAAAATTCTGGCAACTGACTTGCTAGTTTTCTTTACCGTAAAATCTGCAGTTGTTTTTACAGAGCATTACTGTAAATCACAAAACAGTAATACATTTTATTTTTACAGTAACATTTTAGCAAGTTTTTAAACACAAAATCTAAGGTCATTGATTTTACAGTGCATTACCGTACAGTTAATTACATGTTTTATTGTGAAATCTGCGGCCGTTGTTTTTTCAGTGCTTTGCTATAAATTGAAAAACTGTACCATTGTTATTTTTACGGTAGAATTCTCGCGACAGACCTGCCAGTTTCTTACTGCAAAATCTAAGGTCATTGTTTTTACAGTGCATGACTCTATATGAAGTTGATTTTTTTTTAACGTTAAATGTACTGTCTTTTTTATAGTGCATTACTGCAAATTGAAAAACGATAGACCCGATATTTTTATAGTGAAATTCTGGCAACTAACCTGCTGGTTTTTACTGTAAAATCTGCAGTCCCTTTTTCTAACAAACATTACTATAAATCAAATAACGGTACCACTGTTATTTTCACAGCAAACTTTTGGCGATTGACCAGCCAGTCAGCCATAAATCTAAGGTCATTGTTTATGCAATGTATTACTGTAAATGAAGTTGTTGTTTTTTACCGTAAAATCTACAGTCATTCTCACAATGCATTACTGTAAATCCAACAACCGGTACCAATGTTATTTTTATTGTCAAATCTTTCAGTTGACCAGCCAGTTTTTAGCCATAAAATCTAAGGTAACGTTTTTTTTCACAGTGCATTACTGTAAATGAAGTTGATTTTTTTTTACCGTAAAATATGCAGTCATTGTTTTAGCGCATTACTGTAAATTTAAAAACCAAACCATTGTTATGCTTACGGTAGAATTCTAGTGACTAACCTGACAGGTTTTTTTTACCATAAAATCTAAGATTAAACAAGTTGAAAAACTTATTCGGGTGTTACCATTTAGTGGTCAATTGTACGGAATATGTACTTCACTGTGCAACCTACTAATAAAAGTCTCAATCAATCAATCATTGTTTTTACAGTGCACTACTGTAAATTAAGTTTTTTTTAAATCGTTAGATCTACAGTCGTTTTACAGTGAATTTCTGTAAAGAGAACAAGAAAAATGTTTGCAACTGACCTGCCAGTTTTTTACCACAAAATCTAAGATCATTGTTTTTACAGTGCACTGCTGTAAATTAAGTTGGTTTTTTTTATTGTAAAATCTACAGTCATTTTTACAGTGCACTACTGTAAAGAAAAAAAACAGCACCACTGTTATTTTTACAGCAAACATTTTGGCAACTAACCTTTCAGTGTCTTTTTCACCATCAAATCAAAGATCATTGTTTCTACAGTGCATCATCGTGAATAAATAGTTTTTACATAAAATCTGCAGTCGTTTTTTCAGTGCGTTACTTTAAATGAAAAACATTTTCCGTTGTTATTTTTACGGCATAATTCCTTACTGTAAATATTTTAATTTTTTTACCGTAAGATCTAAGGTTGTTGTTTGTATTGTGCCTTACTGTAAGCGGAAAAAGTGCCACTGATATTTTTACGGTAAAATTCTGTCAACTGACCTGCTAGATTTTATCGTAAAATCTACAATCGCAGTTTTAACACAGTATTCCTGTAAATTAAGTTGAACTGTTTTTAAATTTGCCTGTCTTGTTTTTTTCAAATCTTTGCTATTGTTTGTACATTACTGTAAATTGAAAAACGGTGCGGGCCCACTGTTATTTTAAGGGTACAATTCTGCGACTAAACTGCCAGTTTTTTACTGTAAATTTTTTTTTTTTTTAAGGTGTCCAACAATGGTAAAGGGCTTGTCATTCAGCACTATTGTTTCCGTATTGATATTACAGATGGCTTTAGCTCTCTAACAAACACTTAGCACTTTTCAAACGCAGCTGCAATATGAAACAAGTCCTGGGCATTTCTTTGTGGCCGACTCTGGGCTAGCTTCTTTAGCAGCAGGCGTCTTATTAGGCTTTCAAAACAACTGTCGTAGCGATGCTGGTGGCTGATGCGGTTGATGTGTTGAAACTCAAAGTTTTTTTCCCTCTCCTCATGGAATGTTAATAGAACATTTTGTCACGAACCCGCACGGTTGCACTAGCAGTGCCACCGAGATGGAACACAGG
>NC_084733.1:68046919-68131919 GCF_033978785.1 Entelurus aequoreus | reverse complement strand
CATCTTTTTTTTAAAATGTTTTTTGGCATCATTATCGTTTTCAACCATGTAACTTTCTAAAGTTAGAAAATACTGAATACATGTTTTAAAGAAAGTAATACTAAGTGAATATCTGTTTTTGGCCTTAAAAATAAACATTTTACCGAGTACTATAATTAAATTGACTAAATCATGATTGTCAATGAACTCTCCTAAAATAACAGAAACCACATTAAGCTTCATAAACAAACCAATCCTTAAACACATTTTTTCAACTTCCACCCAAAACAAAGACACAATATGACAGTACCAAAACAAATGCAGGGTGGATTCAGGCTCCTGACAACAAAATTGGCAATCATCTGACTCTGTCATATTCCATAATTTTAACATTTTCCCTGTGGGTAAGAAGTTATAAATAATTTTAATTTGAAAATAACGATTTTGCACATCGATAGTGGTTTTATAGATTAGTTTGAATATGGCATCCCATGGCAACGGGCAGTCAAAAAAGTCCTCCCATTTTCCATTTGTGTTGTATGAGGCAGCCTTCAAAGATTTCTTTATTAAATAAAAATTATATATTTTTCTATTTATTTTAGTTCCTTTTTGCCAACTAGAATTTCTTATTAGAGGTTTACAAACTAATAATTTAGTAGTTCCATAATTAATTATTTGTTTCCATCTTTTCCCAATTACTCCAGTTAGTTGATAAAATGAAAAGCTTGAGCAAGCATCACCACACATAGCTCTAAATTCATCATACTTCATAATTTTACCATTCTCATTGGTAATATCATTGACAAAAATGATTCCTCTTTCAAACATATTTTTCCAAAAGAAAGGCTTTCCATCTATTACAATATTAGAGTTCATCCATATTAACTGCTGCAAAATATCGTCTCTTTTTTCTGGCACATAAAATTGAAAACACCACTATGAGTGGATTGTTTCCTTTATGAACCCCGCCATGTTTCCCAGCAGACTCTCTGGGAGGGGATCACTTGTAAAAAAGGATACAATTTCTTTTGATACAGTACATGTTTTTTGTCCAACAGGACATTTGTGTACCACTCAATGTTTAAATACATCTTTGGAACAATTGATGCTTTGAAAGACAGACACATAGCTTCAAGGTTGAGAAGTCTCAGGCCCCCATATTCATACTCTTTGTACAAAACCTTTCTTTTAATCTTTTCTGGTTTGCCGTTCCAGACAAAATCGAAGACCCTCCGCTCATAAATCTTAAAAAAGTTTTGTGATGGAGCTGGTAATGACAAAAACAAATAAATAAATTGAGGAATAATTAACGAGTTGGCAATAGACATTTTACCATACAAGGTTAGGGATTTCCCTTTCCACAAGTGCATAATTTTGTACAGCTTTCTTAGTCGATTATCATAATTTACTAAGCCTAGATCTTCCAGATTTTCTGGGACAACAACACCAAGTATGTTAACTGGTCCATCTGTCCACAAAACAGGCACTTTGCATTCCATTCGAAAGGACGTTCCCTTTAGATTTCCGATCCTTAACATTTTACATTTATCATAATTAAGCTTAAGGCCAGATTGCTGTGAAAATATGTCCAAAAGATTAAGAAGGTTCCGCAAACAATGAGGAAAAATCTTATCTTTGTGAATCAGCCTTTTCTGACATGAACTTCATCAAGAACAAACACAGAACACGCCTCACTGATGAACATCTGCAAGACTCACTCAGAGTTGCAGTGTCAAGTTACACACCAGAGTACAACACACTAGTTAACAGCATGCAATGCCAGGCTTCCCACTAACTGACAAAGAAACAGATAACAGATTTGGTGTCCAGTTCAAAGTGTGACATGATTTAAAAATTTGAGAGTTTACTTTTGTATTTTACATGACTTATTATTTGTACAAACATGGTGCAAAGTAATTCATGATTTGTTAAAAAATGTTAGTGGCTAGCTAGTTAAAATGGGATATTGTGATTTCACAAGACTGTCTTAAAAGTGATCATTTGAAAATGTTCAATTTGAAAAATGTGCACTTAAGAGAAAATATAAAAATAAAGTGTTGCATATTGATATTTATCTGTTTCTATATATATTTATTGTGAGAAATCATTAAGATGATCAGTGTTTCCACAAAGATAAATATCATTAATTATTAATAATAACAGAGTTAAAGGTAAATTGAGCAAATTGGCTACTTCTGGCAATTTATTTAAGTGTGTATCTAACTGGTAGCCCTTCGCATTAATCAGTACCCAAGAAGTAGCCCTTGGTTTCAAAAAGGTTGGTGACCCCTGATATATATGTATATATATATATACACATATATACGGTATATATATATACACACACATATATATATATATATATACAGTATATATATATATATTTACATATATATATAAAAAATAAAAAATATAAATATATATATATATATATAAATACACACTCGTTACAAATATATATATAAGTTACCGGTCGATCTACGTTCCCATCCTCACCTATGGTCATGAGCTTTGGGTTATGACCGAAAGGACAAGATCATAAAAATAGCACCAGTATTATTTAGAGGCGGTATAGTACTGTTTTTAATTCATTAGTACCGCAGTACTTTATTAGTACCGGTATACTGTGCGAACCTAAAAGGGACCATCCCGCCTGCATGTCTCTGCATCCTGGGGTCACGCCAACAATCGCAATTTATTTACTACAATTAATGTATCTTTGGTCACCTAGCTCCGTCAGAGACGGGCAGAACAATATGTGGAGCCGCCTGTTGCCATTCATGCAACATTTGGTGCCGTGCTGTGATTTTTTTCATGTAAAATATGTGCCTTGGCTCAGTTAGGGCTGTGTAACACTGACTTGAAAAAGTATAAAATGTTTGATGTTCCTGTACCTGTCCCGATGAAAAGCACATGGTAGGCCTTGTGCTCTGCCCGCACTTGATGCACTGCAATCTGCGTGTAGCGAACGTGGCGTTTGAGCAGCAGAGGCTGGCTGCGAAGCACGCTGTCCATGAGGAAGTGATCTTTGACAAAATTCAACACCTTGTCTGGCATGTGAAGTGATGACGGGACGCCCTGGCTCCGGGCCCCATTTGTGATACACTGCAATGGTGACATAACAAAGGCATCATTTTTAAGACAAAGACATGTGTAATTATGTGCTGCACCTTTTTTTTTTTTTGGATTCAGCTATATTTAGTACACCAGTAAGTGAAACAAGAAATTTGATCCTTGTTGTTTTGGAGAAGGCGAGAATGGAAACCATTGCATGTCAGACGGAAACATACTTATGTAACAGGTGTGACGTGTTGTGTACGTTCTGGAAGGAGGAGATCGCTCACCGCTCCAGGTCGAGGTTCGGGGACGGGATGGTTGTAAGCGTACCACTGCTGGGTTTCTCTGTTGACCTCGCGGTATCGGCCGCTGAAGGCCTTTTCTACCTGCTCCATGGTAAAGGAACACACGGCGGAGCTTCCTGACGCACCGTTGTACCTTAAAATGACATCAAAAAGGGAAATTACTCGTTAGTAATAATTTAATCTTGATACTTATTCATTCCAATCCTAAATTGATTGTTTTTCTTTTAAGAATACATTTTCAAAAATACGTTTTTCGTCCATCCACGCATCGTCAGCAGCCATATTCTACATACCAAATAATACAGTCGCGATCAAAAGCTGCAATGGTTAACTTATTTTTACACTGTAAAAATGACACATTTTTAATTCATTTACTAATCTAAATCAGAATAAATGTTTATTTTTGACGAACAAGATGTGTATTTGTTGTTACCTTTCTGTGTTTTTGTAAGTAATGTCGTAATACAGCAAAACTTTGAGTTAAGGTTCACAGAAATGTGTATTTTTGAGTTAAGTGAGGGGCGTCAAACTAATTTTTAATGAGGGCTACGTCACAATTATGGCTGTGCTTGATTGTAACGGTGACTATATGATGATGCCTATGCAATTACACAATTTGCATAGGCAACTTATTTTGATTATCTGTTTTTATGTTTTAAAAAAAAACATTTGTTTATTGAGTTTTAAGGCAAATTGAAGTTCCAGGAATACAATCCCATATGAAATTTTCCCCATTGTTCCCCCCAAACAAGACACAGACAAAATATAAAAATAAAGTAAAGTAAGGGAACATAAATACAAAATAAAATTAATAAATTACATTAGATACCTACCACAAGGGACAAGCGGTAGGAAATGGAATTGATGGATGGATGGATAATACATACAGCCGTGGTCCAAAGTTTACATAGACTTGTAAAGAACATAATGTCATGGCTGTCTTGAGTTTCCAATCATTTCTACAACTCTTATTTTTTTTGTGATGGAGTGATTGGAGCACATACTTGTTGGTCACAAAAAACATTCATGAAGTTTCGTTCTTTTAAGAATTTATTATGGGTCTACTGAAAATGTGACCAAATCTGCTGGGTCAAAAGTATACATACAGCAATGTTAATATTTGGTTACATGTCCCTTGGCAAGTTTCACTGCAATAAGGTGCTTTTGGTAGCCATACCCAAGCTTCTGGCAAGCTTCTGCTTGCATTTTTGATAACTCCTCTTGAAAAAATTGGTGCAGTTCAGCTAAATTTGTTGGTTTTCTGACATGGACTTGTTTCTTCAGCATTGTCCACACGTTTAAGTCAGGACTTTGGGAAGGCCATTCTAAAACCTTAATTCTAGCCTGATTTAGCCATTCCTTTACCACTTTTGACGTGTGTTTGGGGTCATTATCCTTTTGGAACACCCAACTGCGCCCAAAACCCAACCTTCAGGCTGATGATTTTAGGTTGTCCTGAAGAATTTGGAGGTAATCCTCCTTTTTCATTGTCCCATTTAAAGCACCATTTCCATTGGCAGCAAAACAGGCCCAGAGCATAACACTACCACCACCATGCTTGACGGTATGCATGGTGTTCCCGGGATTAAAAGCCTCACCTTTTCTCCTCCAAACATATTGCTGGGTATTGTGGCCAAACACCTACATTATTGTTTAATTAATTTCAATGATTAATTAGTAGCTATTAATGTTAAACAAGAGAGAAATGGGATCTTAAATATTTAATTACATCCTTCCATCCATCCATTTTCTACTGCTTGTCCCTCTAGGGGTCGCCGGGGGTGCTGGAGCCTATCCTAGATGCATTCGGGCGGAAGGCGGGGTACACCCTGGACAAGTCGCCTTCTCTCACTCACATTCATTCACACACTAAGGCCAATTTGGTGTTGTCAATCAACCTGTTCCAGGTGCATGTCTTTGGAGGTGGGAGATAGCCAGAGGAGAACATGCAAGCTCCACACAGAAAGACCCAGAGCCTCGAATGCAGGACCTTCTTATTGTGAGGCACACGCACTAACCCCTGTTTCACCGTGCTGCCCTTGTTTAATGACATATTTAATGTTTTATTATTTATTCATTTTTTTGCTTGTTTATGTCCACCTTTCTTTCTATAGGTAATACATTTGTACTCTTGGTTAGGTATTTTTCCAAAGATGTTCAAGGTGAAAGGGGGCCTTATCTACTAAGATCCAAACACCGTATGCTCAACAGCATGTGCCAATTATGAAATGATGTGTACTATTAATGGGTGTGCGATTTACCAAGACTGCATGTACAATTGATAACTGGTGCAGACCGCTCTATTGAAATTAGGTTTTTGCGTGTGCGATGTGACTTTCACCATTTTGCGTGTACGATGTGTATTTCACCATTTTGCGTGTAGGATGCGACTATCACCATGGAGACACTCATTTACCGACATTCATCTTACCATGCTCCTGTTTGTAGTGTTTTGCTATGTTTGGAAACATGCAACAGACATGTACCACGTTTTCTGGGTATTTTAGAAGCAGTCCTGCAGTGCATCTACAACGTAACCCACTTTTTTAGTGCGCTGAAGGTGCGCTCATGGAAGACGCTGGCACTAAATGCGAGCATGCGCTGGAATGTTCTATACACAAGAACATGCATTTTGCAAGATTTTTTTTTCAAATATGAAAAAAAAAAACGCCAGCAGACATCAAAACGCATCGATTCAATGCGTTTTGATAAGCCCCTTTAGTCATCCAGCAGCTATAAAATAATATTGCTGAATAGACAATAAGTCTAATATTTTTATTTTTAAGATAGTCAAGCATACATAGGTTGGAGCTGCAGCTTGATCGCCTCCTTTCTCTAAGCCATTTCTGTCCAGCTGCCAGTGCACGTCCTTTCCAGTCATACTAAGTAAAGATGCAAAACAGTGGCTACAGAAAAGTCTTGCTGAATCACACTGCGTGTGCTAAATAATTATATTTCCATGTTGGTTTTTTTCAAATAAATGGGACATCTATTTGTGTCTAATGTGAATGAAATGTGTATGTAAAGTGATGCACAAAACACGACTTCAAAAGTAGTCCAGTGTACTTGCAGAAGTAAACGTGGCCCCCTATTTTTGTAGGTCTCAGTCCTGGCATATCAATATTATATAATAAACAATTGTGATGGAAATGTTGTAAACAAAAAAAGCACTAGCAATACATATACATGCTACTTAAAATATGCAAAATAATCTGCTAATAGAACAAACCATTTTGAATTGAAGACTTTTAAAAATATGACTTATTACGCAAATTGGTCTAAAATAAAAGTGTATGGTAAGGAAAATGTTTTAGTAAAAAATAAGCATTTTTGACCTGATTTTAGATATTTAATCCAGCTTGGATTTCCACCTTTTGCAATGCACACCAGTCGTGCATATCTGTGTAAATTAACAAATATCTCTGAATTTGGTCAGAATTCTGTATATCTGTGCAGGGTTTCCCTTTAATGTAATTGAATGTGGCGCGCCGCCACAACATTTTTATTACCGCCACACCTTGAAAACAAGTTGTTTTTTTTTAAAACTTGAAACTAAATTAAAGTGACATATTGTATTATAGCCCCCAGAATAAATCACACAAAGTCCGACCCTATTTTTTAAAACTCTTATTACCAATTTTATGACAACAAACAACGGCACAATTTCGACAGGTTTTACCTCCTTGAGCATTCGCTTCCCCGCCAAACACACAACAACACTTCCTCATTCTCCGCCAAATACCTTCGAGGCGTAGACGGTGTTTTTGTAAACATGGGAAAAACTGACATCAAATCCAAACCACACGAACATAAAACATTAACATAAGCTGGTCGTTATAATATGAATTTATGTATAGCCTGTTATTTGCGCACTATTGACAAGTGACGTACTGAAAATTTGACCACCGAAGAAAGACTTTGATCACCGAAAACTGCGCTAATGAAACCGGATGTAAACACAACGCACGTCATTGTCTGGAGCGTTGTCAGCATGTCTGTGATGCGGACGTGATTTTTATATATATTGCAGATTTACCCGCACGGACAGCCATCTACAAAATGTGCAAATATTAAGAGGACAGTGGCGGCTTTTAAGAAGAGAAAGTCCAACTACAGCAGCAGCGCGAAGCAAGTGTGACATCATGCTCGCTTTAGCCTCGTTAGTCAGGGACATCTAGGGACAGAAGTAGAATCTCTAAACACGATTACATTCTATAATAACACCAGAAGAAGATGCTAGATTTGTTGCTAGTTGTTGTTCATTAAAAACAAGTAATTAAGTCTGTAAACACTTGAAAAAATCTCAACAAAGTACCTTGTGCAAAAATCAGCAACGATTGAAAATATGGCAAAAGGAAAAAAAAAAATTATAATACTAAATAATAAAAACAGATTTGTTTTAAAAGGATTTTTTGAGCCTTTTTAAAGAAAATCATATAATCATAGCACATTATGAAAATTACTTGATTATGTCACAGTGGCCACGCCCATTACCACGCCTCCACCGCCACAGGCATCTTGGCAGTCTAGGGTAAACCTTGCTGTGTACAGTATGTATGCTGCTTGTTGCTTCCATGTCAAGTGAGTTTATTTCACATCCCATTTTGCATTGGGTTTAATCAAAATGTAAAATATGAAAATTGCAATACATTGTAGTTTGTTGGCCATATATTTTTTTAGCTGAAACACTGAACAATATTTATATACTTTATTACCAAATGTCTATATATATTTGTTTTTTTCTACCTATACCCTATTCAAATGAAAATATATATTTTAAATTAAATGTATTAAGATTCTAAATCATAGCTGTTCACCATGTTTAATTAGTTAATAATTATGGCAAATGTTGTTTTAATTTCCTGTTTGTCTTAAAGCATCTACTGGAGTTAATCAAATATCTTATTATAATTTATTTTACCTTTCTATATATGCTTAATTGAAATATTTCAAAATATTTCAAAAGTATATTAAAATAATTCTATATTTATGTTTTTTTTAATTACATTTTTAACACAATTTTAATCTGTAGAGTTGTAAGTGTAATTTATTAAGCGATTATAGTCGTTGTCTCTCTTAGTGATTAGTTTACCTGCAGATGAACATTTCTTCAACATAATGTCATTTTAGTCATGCATTTGAAAGAAATAACTAGCAATCCTCACCACTGAGAGGTAAAGACTCCATAGAACACAGTCTTCTTCCAGTCCCCTGGGCTGGGTGTCAGCACAAACATGTCCTGGATGATGTTAAACGGGAATCCGTCATCAGGCAGTGAGCACAGAAGTTGAGCTTTTAGAAACGTTGTCCACTTTTTCTGCAGGACCCTTTCGCCTCCCATGTCTCCCTGCAGGGCGGAATAAAGACATGTGTCACGTCTGGCCAGTAGCGTGTGCAAGAATGTCACATTGAAAGTGCGCTGCTGGGCAAATGAATGGAAAGGCACAGTGACATGATGGCCAATGATAGGCTGAGAAAAAGACATTAAATAATAATACATACTATACATTAAATACAGTGTGTGTGTGTGTGTGTGTGTGTGTGTGTGTGTGTGTGTGTGTGTACTGGGGTTGTCTTGATACCAATAAGTTACCAAAATGTATTTCAATACTTTGACACTTTTCTAAATAAAGGGGACTACAAAAATTTCATTATTGGCTTTATTTGAACAAAAAATCTTAAGGTACATTAAACATATGTTTCTTATTGTAATTTAGTCCTTAAATAAAATAGTAAACATACTAAGGCTGCAGCTAACGATTATTTTTCTATCGATTAATCTATAGATTATTTTTTCGATTAATCGGTTAATCTATAGATTATTTTTTCGATTAATCTATAGATTATTTTTCCTTTTACCGATTATTTTTTATTTTATTTTATTTAAAATGAAGATGAAAAAATAAAAGTAGGCCAGTTTTTTCAAAAGGCATGGCTTTTATTTACAAAAAAAAAAAGTATGGCCACTCAGTCAACATTGACAACAACATGACAAAATATTCTGTAACAATGTAAACATTTAAAACTTTTAACATTTAACAAAATTAAAAGTAGCTTATTTGCTTTTTAATGTGCAAATATAAAAGTAAACATCCAGTGCAAATCTTAATATTCTGCAATAGTATAAGCATTTCAAAAGTAAAAGTATTGCTTATTTTGCTTTAAAATGTGCAAAAATAAAGATAAACATCCAATACAAAAAAGTGCAAAACGAAATATTCTGTAACAAAAGTGTAAACATTTCAACAAAAGTGAAAGTATTGCTTATTTGCTAAAATGTGCAAAAATAAAGATAAACATCAATACAAAAAAGTGCCAATCTAAATATTCTGGAGCACTGTAAACATTAAGTATTGCTTTTAAAATGTGCAAAATAAACATCCAGTCCAACACAGTACACAATAACCAATTCTACTCATTCCAGTGAGTGACTAACAGTTGTAATGAAGAAAGGTTAGCATGTCTACTTGCTTTGCTTCTTTTCTTGTTTACAATATTCCCAGCAGCTGAAAATAGGCGCTCAGAAGGGGTCGATGTGGCTGGAACTGAGAGGTAATTAGCCTTCACCTCAAGCCAGGACTGCGAGTGAGCTGAGCTGCAGTTTAAGTTTCTAGAAGGTCAACGGGCTCATAGTGATGTTACTAGTAGTTGACTGGGAGGTGTTTATTATCATTTGGGGAGAGTCCGCTGCCTGATGCTCACCTGCTAAACACCTATCTGCTCCACGCTGAAGCGCTGACTACATGCACTCTGAATACGCACTGCTGATTGGCTGATAATGCTTCGTGTGTACCAATCAGATGGTTGTGTGGGTGGGACAATGCTGCGTGTGTACCAATCAGATGGTTGTATGGGTGGGACAATGCTGCGTGTGTACCAATCAGATGGTTGTGTGGGTGGGACAATGCTGCGTGCTGAGACAGAGGCAGCCGCAGAAGGAGCAAAGCAACTTGTTAAGACTTTAACAGCTAAAGTTAGCTTTAGCTTAGAAACTCGTTCGGTACACCCCCGTACCGAACCGAAAGCCCCGTACCGAAACGGTTCAATACAAAACACATAACGTTACACCCCTAGCAGATACAAATGACACATTCATGTTTTTGTGTAATGATGACAACGTATGCTAACGCGGACGATTGACAAGTTGATGGTTGATGGTTTTCTTTTCAAATGTTCGTTCATAGCCGTTGTGCTGCTATGATAGGCCATTTACGCTCGACACTGTGCATACAACAACATTATTAGGCCGTGTATTGAAATACTCCCACACTTTTGACAACTTTTGGCGTGCGTTTTTCCCCCTCGCTCGCACAGTCTGCTTTGCGCTCCGCCATGACGGTAGTGTGACGTAATTATCCGACGCGTCGACGCACAAAAACGGCGTCGACGTATTTACATAACCGATGACGTCGACTACGTCGACGCGTCGTTTCAGCCTTAAAACATACTAGACAACTTATCTTTTAGTAGTAAGTAAACAAACAAAGGTCCCTAATTTAGTCTGCTGACGTATACAGTAACATATTGTGTCATTTATCATTCTATTATTTTGTCAACATTATGAGGGACAAACTGTAAAAATTGATTATTAATCTACTTGTTCATTTACTGTTAATATCTGCTTACTTTCTCTTTTAACATGTTCTATCTACACTTCTGTTGAAATGTAATAATCACTTATTCTTCTGTTGTTTGATACTTTACATTAGTTTTGGATGATACCACTAATGTAGGTATCGATCCGATACCAAGTAGTTACAGGATCATACATTGGTCATAGTTTAAGTTCCCATGTGTCCAGGGACATATTTCCTGAGTTTATGAATATAATATGAATTTAAAAAAATACAAATACAAATGTTATGACGATAAAAAAAATAGATGTAATCATATCAGTATCGACTAGATACGCTATTGTACTTGGTATCATTACAGTGTATGTCAGGTGTAGATCCACCCGTGGCATTTGTTTACATTGTGACGCCGGTGTCCTACTACGATGTGTAGTGAAGCATGTTTAGCTATTCCTCGTCCTCCGGTGATTTGTCACCATGGAGACAAGGATTAGTGATTTAGAAGTAGCTAAAACACTGTCGACTGCGGATGGACGTTGGCCGCCAGCTAGCTAGCCATATCTTAAAGCACCTCTTCCTGAGGGCGTTTCAGTGTTATAACTTCACCTTCATCGTTAGTTTTTAGACCAAAATGTGTCCGTTCTCCCTTTTCTGTCTACAAATTGTGTCTACTTGTAAATACTCTGTGATTGTGCGCTGCCGAACATGCTCCTTTGCTCATAAACCCAGCAATGTCATGACGTGACGACGACGTCATGCCCGCTGGGAACCGGTACTTTTCAAACAGAGTATAGTACCGTTTTTGATTCATTAGTACCGCGATACTATACTAGTACCGGTATACCGTACAACCCTAGTGTGTAGAAAAGGTAGAAAGAAGAAAAGGCTGCACATAAGCAGGTTGTATAGATGGTATTGAAAGGGGGGCATGAAGTCATAAAGCGCAGTGCCCATATTACAACTACACCCTACGGGAGGAGAAAACTTGGAGGTCATAGAAATAAAGTACATGAAGACAACTGGATTGGATTAAAACACTCCCTCTGAGGAGGGCATTTTGGTTGGTAATATTTAAGTTATGTGACAAATATCAAGTTATTTTTTCATTAATATATTTTTTACTGCACAGCCTTTGGCAAAACATATGTGAACGCTTAGCATAAGTGTATTTTTTATTATCTATTAAATAGGGATGTCCGATAATGGCTTTTTGCCGATATCCGATAATGTCCAACTCTTTAATTACCGATACCGATATCAACCGATACCGATATCAAACGATACCGATATATACGGTCGTGGAATTAACACATTATTATGCCTAATTTGGACAACCAGGTATGGTAAAGATAAGATGCTTTTAAAAAAAATTATAAAATAAAATAAGATAAATAAATTCAAAACATTTTCTTGAAAAAAAAAGAAAGTAAAACAATATAAAAACAGTTACATAGAAACTAGTAATTAATGAAAATGAGTACAATTAACTGATAAAGGTTAGTACTATTAGTGGACCAGCAGCACGCACAATCATGTGTGCTTACGGACTGTATCCCTTGCAGACTGTATTGATACATATTGATATATAATGTAGGAACCAGAATATTAATAACAGAAAGAAACAAACCTTTTGTGTGAATGGGGGAGGGAGGTTTTTTGGGTTGGTGCACTAATTGTAAGTGTATCTCGTGTTTTTTATGTTGATTTAATTTTAAAAACAAAAAAACAAAAAACAAAAACGATACCGATAATAAAAAAAACAATACCGATAATTTCTGATATTACATTTTTAAGCATTTATCGGCCGATAATATCGGCAGGCCGATATTATCGGACATCTTTACTATTAAACTAAATGTTGGTGGACAAACTATAGTCACATGTTTGGGTTTGTCATGTCTGACCATTAAATACGCCTTTGAAATTACAGTATGACTGTAATGTCATGTACAGTATGACTGTAATGTTATGTACAGTATGACTGTAATGTCATGTATAGTATGACTGTAATGTTATGTACAGTATGAATGTAATGTCATGTATAGTATGACTGTAATGTTATGTACAGTATGACTGTAATGTCATGTATAGTATGACTGTAATGTTATGTACAGTGTGATTGTAATGTTATGTATAATATGACTGTAATGTCATGTATATTATGACTGTAATGTTATGTATAGTATGACTGTAATGTTATGTATAGAATGACTGTAAAGTCATGTACAGTATGACTGTAATGTTATGTACAGTATGATTGTAATGTCATGTATAGTATGACTGTAATGTTATGTACAGTATGGCTGTAATGTCATGTATAGTATGACTGTAATGTTATGTATAGTATGACTGTAATGTTATGTACAGTATGACTGTAATGTTATGTACAGTGTGATTGTAATGTTATGTATAGTATGATTGTAATGTTATGTACAGTATGACTGTAATGTTATGTAGAGTATGACTGTAATGTTATGTATAGAATGACTGTAATGGCATGTACAGTATGACTGTAATGCCATGTACAGTATGACTGTAATGTCATGTATAGAATGACTGTAATGTCATGTACAGTACGACTGTAATGTTATGTATAGTATGACTGTAATGTTATGTATAGAATGACTGTAATGCCATGTACAGTATGACAGTAATGTCATGTATAGTATGACTGTAATGTCATGTATAGTATGACTGTAATGTTATGTATAGAATGACTTTAATGTCATGTACAGTATGACTGTAATGCCATGTACAGTATGACTGTAATGTTATGTATAGTATGACTGTAATGTCATGTATAGTATGACTGTAATGTTATGTATAGAATGACTGTAATGTCATGTACAGTATGACTGTCATGTCATGTATAGTATGACTGTAATGTCATGTACAGTATGACTGTAATGTCATGTATAGTATGACTGTAATGCCATGTACAGTATGACTGCAATGTTATGTATAGTATGACTGTAATGTTATGTATAGAATGACTGTAATGTCATGTACAGTATGACTGTAATGTTATGTACAGTATGACTGTAATGTTATGTATAGTATGACTGTAATGTTATGTATAGAATGACTGCAATGCCATGTACAGTATGACAGTAATGTCATGTATAGTATGACTGTAATGTTATGTATAGTATGACTGTAAGGCCATGTACAGTATGACTGTAATGTTATGTATAGAATGACTGTAATGCCATGTACAGTATGACTGTAATGTCATGTATAGTATGACTGTAATGTCATGTACAGTATGACTGTAATGTCATGTATAGTATGACTGTAATGTTATGTATAGAATGACTGTAATGTCATGTACAGTATGACTGTAATGTTATGTATAGAATGACTGTAATGTTATGTATAGTATGACTGTAATGTTATGTATAGAATGACTGTAATGTCATGTACAGTATGACTGTAATGTCATGTACAGAATGACTGTAATGTCATGTACAGTATGACTGTAATGTTATGTATAGTATGACTGTAATGTTATGTACAGTATGACAACCCATTCTGGCTCATTGCAAATTGTAACGTCTGTTTGTATTCCCCACTTACTAAATTTTGGATGAAATCGGTCGTTCTGTGCAAAAAGCCGGAGGCGAAGAAATACTAAATAGTTGGCCTTTCGTAAAAGAGCTTCAGTCGGGACCACTTCAGGAGTTCCTTAATTAGAGGAAATGGCAGCGCTGTGGGAGTTGAAATGACACACGACCCCAAAGGGAGTAATGCTTACAGCTGAGAAGCATTATACTGTATTTTCCCTTGACCTCCTGACAGCGCTTTTTTACAATACCTCTTTTATTGTATAAATAAAGTCATCTTTTTAAACAATCAAAGCGAAACCATCCCTTTCATGAAGAGGCTGCTAAAAGCTCATGGTATACATTAAGAGCGATGGAGTCTGTGAATGCATATGCTAAGAAGATATTCGTAGACCAAGATTTAGCTGTCATGTTGACATTTCCCAAAGAATTTGGGCCTGCTTGAGTGAGATCCAAAATGAAAAGTGCTAAATAGGGTGTGCAAATAGGAAATTATATGCGCTAGTGGTCGTGCTGTGGTTGATTTACTAAGACTGTTTGTGTAATTGATAAAAAGCGCAAAAGTGGCGCAGACGGCCCTTTATAAATGAAGATGTGTACTAGCAGCTATCGCCATGGAGACACTTATTTCCCTCCTCTCTCTTGGCAACATGCTCCAAGCTGTGGCGTTTTGCTACATCGTAGAACATGCAGCACACAACTATGATCTGCACCACCTTTTCTGGTTCTACTGGAACCACTCTTTCAGTGTGATTGAAAAATGAAAATAACAATTATTAATATACATATACAGATGTGTATATATATATATATATATATATATATATATATATATATATATATATATATATATATATATATATATATATATATATATATATATATATATATATATATATATATATATATATATATATATATATATATATATATATATATATATATATATATATATATATATACTGTATATATGTATGTGTGGAAACAAAATCACAAGACTACTTCATCTCTACAGGCCTGTTTCATGAGGTGTTCCCTCAATCATCAGGAGATTTAGAAAAAAATAAAATAAAAATTCTGATCATCTGTAGAGATAAAGTAGCCTTGTGATTTTTTTTCCACACATACATATATTGCGCTCTACCACGGTATCGAGCACTATTTTTTTTGGATAATCTAATTAAGACATATATATATATATATATATATATATATATATATATATATATATATATATATATATATATATATATATATATATATATATATATATATATATATACTAAATATACCGCTATATTCCGTTATATGTTGAGCACTGTATAACGGATAAACCACAGAAACCTCGACTATATACTAAATATATATATGTATATATATATATATATATATATATACGTTAGGTCAGGAAAAACACAGAGGCTATTTCATCCCTACAAGCCTGTTTTGCAGGTTTCCCTGCTCGTCAGGGGATTTTATATATATAAATATAAATATCTATATAAATATAGATATATATATTTGGGGTGTAAAGGTAAACGGTATAATGATCAACCGCAGTAAAATTCTAGACGGTTAGTAATACCGTTTAAATTTTTATTTATCAAAAACCCGTCACTTATTAATGCATTTTAGGCAACACTGCTTACTTCCTAGAAACGAAGTAGCCGCATGCGCTACAGCGGCGTTTTGACCGACAAAACATGGTGGAAAGCAACTGCTGTTAGATGGCAAGTGCGACAATATTGGAGACAGACGCATTTAAATGTCCCCACACTAAAAGTATACAGCGGAGGAGGAAAATATTTGATGTTGCTTTCATTTTCTCAACACAGTTTCCTGCTGTGACTGAGAGTTAATGAGGTGAGGAAACATTCAGCAGGTGATGTGTCAGGGGAACGTTGCCACAACTTGTTTATAAAGTCTTTAGTTTGTTCACTAGGATGCTCACTCCTTTATTTTTACTGCTAACTTTGTCAGTGTTCCAATACCATCAATACTAGCTAAAATGGTTTCTAGTCTCATCGAATTGAATGCAGGTTGTGTATCAACACACAGAGGTGTGTATTAGATGCGAGAGGTATCACTCCTGTTTATTTTCGTTGTGTTGTTGGAGAAAAAACAAAGCGTGTTTATTTGACTTTATCTTCATTAGCCGAAGTGAATTGAGGTGAATTATATTTATATAGCGCTTTTCTCTAGTGACTCAATGCGCTTTACATAGTGAAACCCAATATCTGAGTTACATTTAAACCAGTGTGGGTGACACTGGGAGCAGGTGGGTAAAGTATCTTGCCCAAAGACACAATGGCAGTGACTAGGATAAAGGAAGCGGGGATCGAACCTGGAACCCTCAAGTGTCTTGCTCGGCCGCTCTAGCAACCGAGCCATGCCGCCCAAACTACTTTGTGTTTTATGTTGATATCAAAAAGTAAACACCATGTTCTTTACATCAGTGGTCCCCAACCACCGGGCCGCGGACCGGTATTGGTACCGGGCCGCACAAGAAATATATATATATATATATATGTATATTTTATATATATATATATATATATATATATATATATTTTTATGAAATCAACATAAAAAACACAATATATACATTATATATCAATATAGATCAATACAGTCTGCAGGGATACAGTCCGTAAGCACACATGATTGTATTAATTTATGTAAAAAATGTAAAAAAATGTTTACATAATTTTTTTTTTTTAATTTTTTTTTTTTAAATACACCCCCCGCCCACCGGTCCACGGGACAAATTTTCAAGCGTTGACCACCGGTCCGCAGCTACAAAAAGGTTGAGGACCACTGCTTTACATGACTTGTGTTTTTTTCCATTTTACATAGTTATGACTTTAAAAACCATTAATCTGAAACAGTATTTTGTTAAAATTGTATGGTGTATAGTTAATAACTAAACAACATATTTCTGCTCAAACTAATGGATCTGTCCTGATACAGCATGTACATGTACATTTAGTCAACTTGAAAAAAGACTTCTCTCTATCAAAATGTAAAAATAGAGATAAAGGCATCAAAAGCTGACACGTTGATACTAATAGTGAATAAAAAACACAATACATTTTTTTAAATATATGGATAATGTTTATCTGGAGCATTTTTATTAGATATTACAAATTACATGATGGTATTACATTCACACACCAACACTGTTTTACCCAACATAATCAATAATCGTGATTAATAATTGTGTTTTCAATATTGATAACAATATTCTTAATTATAATTTTGGCCATAATCGTGCAGTCCAATGTGTACGACTAGATCTCATATATGAACACCATTTTTATCTATTTGGACAAAAAGTGCAGTTACTTCTTATGGCCATCAGGGGCCATCTTGCACAATTCTTACAATTGTCTTAATCGGTAGAAATGGATGAAAGAATGGATGGATGTTTATCTTTTATGTCCATAACGTGCAATCTTGCACAATTTTCACATGTATTTTTATCTAATTTTGTTATTTTGTTTCTGCCATTCTGCTTTGTTTATAATGCTTGTGTCCCTTTCATATATACAGTCAATTTTCTACTTGAGGTTCATGCGGCCACAAACAATTTCAGTCTTGCTAGATCACATAGTGAGCGCTAAATGGGCTGTATTGTGAGGGCTACATTTGCGCCTCCTTTTCTCAGCATTGTGGCCATTCTGATCATCATATTCTGCATGTTCAAGAGCTTAGTAGATCAGCTTTGAGTGCGCTATCAAGTTTGCACACGTGTTAGTACATGCAAACTTGTACTATAGTAGATCAGACCCTATTTGATGTATAGGAGTGTTTGCACCTGTAATTACACTAAACACAGTCTGGATGTCAAGGAAGAAGTGCTGAGAGAGGAAAAACAAATGTCTGTCTCTCTCTCTCTCTTTTTATTTTGACTCTTTGCCTACGGCGTCACTCACCTTGCACACGCGAGCAATGCGCGACACGATGGTGTTGTCAAAGAAATCAAACTCCTTTCCCGCCTCGCTGAAGAAGAAATAAATCTTATCGTCGTCGCCCACCGGGTTGCCCTTGGGCAAGCTTTCCTGGATGTAGGCGGAGCCAACAAAAGCCGGGTCTGAAAAGAGGAGGGTACGTTCAGAGAGCAACGTTACATCAAACGCTTGAGAATCCACCCATTCATTTTCTACCGCTTGTCCCTTTCGGGGTGCTGGAGCCTATCTCAGCTGCAGGCGGGAATTATCTTATTTATTTTACTTATAACTTTAACTTACTTCTTATTGTGTGAATGCTTCAAAGTATTCACACATATACACCACTTTTTATCTATTTATTGTTTTTATTCCGTCTTTTTTCCACCTTATTTTAACTAAGTATGAACATTTGAACCTAATAATCATGAATTTCGTTGCTTGGTGCCATCTTAAAAGTAAAAAAGTTAGCATGCAAACATTAGCACGTTAACGTTTTATGCCAGCATTTTAGCTTGATCTAAATATTTTAAACAAAAAAAAATTGCTGCTTTCTTTATTTGGTGCCATATTGGAAGTATGCCAACTGTTCCCCAATTTGCATGCTAACATTAGCATTCAAAAATTTTATACTAGCATTTTAGCTAATTTAACCTGATAATCAGGGATTCCGGTAGTTGCTGCTATCTCGGGAGTATGCTAACTTTTATATGTTAGCATGCTAATGTTTTATTTTAGCATTTTTGACATTTAAAGCATTCAAATCATTTCTACATTAATTAAACTTATTTCAACATTATTCAACAATTCATCAACATTTCATACCATGAATTGATTAACATGGACCCCGACTTAAACAAGTTGAAAAACTTATTGGGGTGTTACCATTTAGTGGTCAATAGTACGGAATATGTACTGTACTGTGCAATCTACTAATAAAAGTCTCAATCAATCAATTAATCAATCGGTTCAGCTTCAGTTTTTCCACCGTTCACACACATTTTCAAACAAAATTGCTTCATTTAGTTTATTTATTTATTATTGTATTTATTTCTATTGTTAACATTATTTACTTATGTATTTATAAATATTTATTTATTCATATTTTATTCCTGCAGATTCTCAATGTTTTTTTCCAAATATTAGAAAATAACAATCTGTCAGCGATTGCTGACACATGAAGAAGAGATAGTATTAAATTAAGCTTTTTCCTACTCCTTTTTAAACTTGTCGAATTATGCAAACTACCATGTAATGTGACATGTTGAGCATTTCGTAAACAAATAAAACCATGGCCGTCATACCTTGAAGCCAGTTAAGGGAATTTTCTGTTTTGAGAGCCATTCCTTGGCTGAGACTCTTATAAATGATGGGTTCGTTCCCCTGGAAATTGCTGACTGTGCCAGCGTACAGCTCTCCATCTGCAGCACAACAAATAAACACACACACACACACACACACACACACACACACACACACACATACGTCCATCTTGGCGCTTCACACATCTCAAGTGGGAGTTCCTTAAACAGAAGCTAACTTACCAGCCATGATGGCGGTGGACTTGTACTCGGGGTTGAAGGGGCAACGGCTCCGTCCGTCCTCGGTCACAATCTCGCCAGTGTCGGTCGTGACGAGGGAGAAGTTGGCAGTGTTCTAGAAAAGAACATAATCCTATGAGAGGGATTCTCTATTGGTCTTTAGTCCACACTCACACTGCAAAAAGTCAGTGTTCAAAAACAAGAAAAAAATAAAATACAAAAATTAGGGGTATTTTATTTGAACTAAGCAAAATTATCTGCCAATAGAACAAGAAAATGTGGCTTGTCAAGACTTTCCAAAACAAGTAAAATTAACTAACCTCAATGAACCCAAAAATACCTTAAAATAAGTATATTCTCACTAAGTGCACTTTTATTGGTAGAAATTTTTTTTAGACCTTTTTGCTCAATATGTTGAAAAATATTCTTAAATTAAGTAAATGCTAGTGCCATTATCTTGACATGATGATATGCGCTCTGCATTACATTTCATGAAACCAGCAAACTTATACTAAAAACTGATTTATTGTTCTTAATGGAAAGGCAACCGCTTGTTACTCTCGGGGTCTCATAGCCGCTCAGGCAAATCATATGGTCTAAAGATGCATTTTTCCATCGATAACATGACATCATCGTGTCAAGTGCATGCTCTTTCAGTCAATTAGTGCGCATATATACAGCCCGGCCAAATTTTTTTAATTGTAATTTTGAAGAATTTATCTGAATGTGCATGAACTATTTCTGTTCAAAATTGTTTGAAATGTCACATGTTAAATGTTTAAATATTAACTGTCCGTTTACTGTACTGTGCCAACTGTACTACTATATGAGTACGTATGTTCTCTTGTTTCATTGAAAATAAAACAGCAAAGTCCATTTGGCTGTCATCTGTTTTAATTATGAGACACATTTGTGTCAAAGTCATGATTTTTTTTTTCATGCTTGAAATAAGAAATTATTACTTTAAAAAAGTAGTTTTATACTTGTGAGTGTTGATGACACAGCTTTGCATCAGTTGATATTCTAGTTTCAAGCATGTTTTACTCAATATAGGTCATCAAATCTCAGCAACAAGCTGTAATATCTTACTGAGATAATTTAGGACCAAAACACTTAAAACAAGTAAAACACTCTAACATAAAATCTGCTTAGTGAGAAGAATTATCCTATCAGACAGAAAAAAAGCAAATATCACCCTTATTTGAGATAGTTAATCTTACTTAGATTTCAGTTTTTGCAGTGCAGTTATCGGCACAGTCACCATTTTTATATCAAGGGACATTTAAACTATTAAACTTCAATACTATACATCAGAGGTGTCCACATTTTTTGACTTGGGGGCTGAATTTGGGCTAAAAAATGTGTGTATATATTACATTAATATAATGAATATACAGTATAATTAATAATTCATATAATTGGATATTAAGAGTATTTGAAAGTTTGACTTTGACCTTGTTTACTTCCGTGACGACCTTCTTAAAGTGTTGTAATCAATCAGAAATATCAAGCAGCTAAAATGTGCCAATCATGGATAAGTATGGAGAGAGTTTTACAGGTTTCCCATCATGCACTCTTAACGGATTTTAATGGGTGTAAATTTGAATTTTTGTATGGTGTTTGGACGTTTTTCATAATATCCACAATGTTCAGTGAGCAGGTTGTGTTAAGTGTGACCATGCGTGTTGACCTTTATGTCAGTTCAGGGGTTGGCGACCCAAAATGTTGAAAGAGCCATACTGGACCAAAAATGCCCAAAGAATCTGTCTGGAGCTTTTATAAGTCTTGTAATGAAGGCAACACATGTTGTGTTTATATTAGCCTACTATCAAAATGACTATGCAACTCTTTGTTGATAGTAATGTTGAAATGTAATATTTATTCCACACATTTTTACATTGGAAATCATTAGTAAAATGGAGGCTTCTCAGAGGGTGAGATAACTCCTGTAAATTAGTGGCTTAGAATGACCAAAGGTATAGATGTGTGTGTCCAAGTTAAAGAAAAACACAGGCTGTCTTCTTCTAATGGATGTATTACAATCTTTGGCAAGCTGGGTAACGTTTGCTGTGGTCTGGAACAACATGGCACACAAACAACTATCAGACATGCAGCCAATATTACATACCGATAATGTGTCATGAGACATGCAAATATGACTTAAATACATAGAGGACATTAAGTAAAGGAAATTAAATGAGCTCATATATACATACAAACGAGGCATAATGATGCAATATGTACATACAGCTAGCCTAAATAGCATGTTAGCATATTAGCTTGCAGTCATGCAGTGACCAAATATGCCTGATTAGCACTCCAACAAGTCAATAACATCAACAAAGCTCACATTTGTGCATTTAAGCACAGTATAAAATGTTTTTTGGACAAAATTAGACAAAGAAGGAGTGGCATAAAACACGTCTTTCTGTGGCAGCGTCGGAGAAAGTTGTACATGTAAACAAACTACGGTGCGTTCAAGGACCGCCAAAATTAGTGGGGCAAAACGGCGCTCGCCAAATCCTCTCATCAGTGTTTAATATAAACAGGGGGATTTCTAACAATTAGGAAGGTTTGTGTCATGTTTATTCTCTTACAGAAACAATATTAAAACAAAAATAAAAACATTTCCACCATCTTTTCCATTTTCATACATTTTTGAAAAAGCTCCAGGGTGCTACAGAGCCGCATGCAGCTCGAGAGCCGCGGGTTGCCGACCCATGTGTTAGTTGCATTTTTTTTCCCCGCAATGACTAGGGAAGGTTGTTTGGATTGTGTCATGTAAGTAAATGGTGAGCTATTATTTCTCAGTACTTTTCAAGAATAACTAATCTGATTTACTCACATCGTCCACAAGATGGCAGCAACTATTTAGCATTCAGCGACTGCCTGGTATTTAAGATTAATTTGATGCTTTGTTGAGCTCATGACGTCTCGCAGGCAACATTGAAGATGTTGGCGGGCCGCACTTGATTGGCTGGCCATAGTTTGGACACCACTGCTATACATGACAAGAGTTCAAGTTTTCTTCAATGAACCACAGCTCCCCAGTACAGGCAGCCCTCATGCAAACAATGTGTTAGTGCGGCTATACAAGTTGTACATTGACTACTGTAAAGTACATTCAAGTTGTAGTATTGCCCTCTGAGAAGATGAACTGTAATAATGTAAGGGGTGTACTCACTTTTGTGAGATACGGAATCGTACTCTTTATGTATTACAGTATACACTGTCTACTTTTACAGGAAATACAGTACACATGTGGGCTGAAAACACTTACGACGTAAGCACAGATGGGGCTGAAGGCGTACGTTCCGCACACGTAAAGATGAGTGCTGTTCACGCTCAATAAGATCTTGATGTAGTTGAAGCAGTCGGTCTGTAGCGCACGCACAAGAAAGAATAAATTAGTTCAATAAAATACATGCTACTGATAACACACTTAAGTCCCAATCATGACAAATATCAATTTAATGATGTAAATGTAAATGGGTTATACAAACATACTTGTATAGCGCTTTTCTACCTTCAAAGTACTCAAAGCGCTTTGACACTATTTCCACATTCACCCATTCACACACACATTCACACACTGATGGCGGGAGCTGCCATGCAAGGCTCTGACCGCGACCAATCAGGAGCAAGGGTGAAGTGTCTTGCTCAAGGACACAACGGACGCGACGAGGTTGGTAGAAGGTGGGGATCGAACCAGGAACCCTCAGGTTGCTGGCACGGCCACTCTCCCAACCGCGCCACGCCGTCCCCATGATGCGTGAAATGGATGCCGTGAAAGGAATTAGATTACAATCCAAGTCATTCTATTTTCCCTATCGTTCACAATCCTTATGAGACACAAGAACACACGTCTTTTTTTTTTTTTTTTAAAGTATTTTAAAGATGATTTTTAAAAAATACTTGAAAGATGCAGCTAATTGAAGTCACCATTGTGGCCTTCAAAGGTCTGCATGATTTTGAAAATGTAAATGTGGACCTTGGAGCCAAGCTATTTCGACATAAATTGAGTGCTTACCCAAAATAAACCGGAAAAAATGTCCCTGGCCAGCTGGACCAAACAGACAACTGAGTCACTATAATATTTTCCTTTAAAACTGCACTCGCTTCCTCTCTGGAGTTTTCCATGTGAGCTGGAAGCGGGTCCTGTTGTCATGGTTAGTAGTTGTTGTTGTTGAAGGAAAAGCGAACGTTGTGACACGTCTGTGAAATTTTTGTGCTGCCGTATGCTTAAAATGAGCAAAATACGTAAATATTACGTGTTAATATGAATGTGCCTGTTACTACATGACATAAACAGTATACTTGCAGCATTTTTATAAAATGATGATGAAGGCTTTTGGATGTTTTCGGAGCACTTTATAAAGCAGTCTCATTTGCTCCATTGTTAGCTGACTTTTGGTAGCGTTTATTTACAATTTTGAATGCACAAAAAAACAAAAACATATGCGTTCTTGTCTTACATAAGGATTGTGAATAATGGGCAAAATTCCTCCCAAAAAATTAAGTTACACTTTAATGATAGTAGTGGGGAGCAACGCTTCCTGTTACGGTCATGTTAACAAAAACAGGATTATAGCAAAGCCTAAGGAAGATACGTTTGTAGAAGGAAGGTTTGTGCAAATTATCGTATTTTCCGCACTATAAGGCGCACCTAAAAACCTCCAATTTTCTCAAAAGCTGACAGTGCGCCTTATAATCCGGTGCGCCTTATATATGGACCAATATTGAGCCACAACAGGTCTCGCAACTAGGGGATGCATAACGTAAATCCAGCCTCTACTGTAGCGTCTATTCTATGCGCCTTATAATGCGGTGCGCCTTATATATGAATAAAGTTTTAAAATAGGCCATTCATTGAAGGTGTGCCTTATAATCCGGTGCGCCTTATAGTGCGGAAAATACGGTATACATATACAGGTGAAACTCTAAACAATTGAATATCATGCAAAAGTTCATTAATGTCAGCTTCAACTTCAAATGTGAAACTAATATGTGATATATTAGATGCAAAGTGAGATATGTCACACCTTTATTTGTTATAATTTTAATGATCATGGCTTACCATTTTTAAAGCCCCAAATTTTCTGAGATTTTCATTTCGAGGTTTTCATAAGCTGTAAGCCCTTATCTATTTTTTTTTTTTTTTGTCCTGTCCAGCTTCTTAGGCAAATCATATAGTAGATGTAAGCCATTATCATCAAAATCATATATTAAAAAAAAGCTTGAAGTTGAAATGCTTAAGTCCCATCTTAAAACTAATTTGTATACGCTAGCCTTTAAATAGACCCCGCTTTTAGACCAGTTGATTTGCCGTCTCTCTTTTCTGCTCTGCCCCCCTGACCACAGATGAAGCGCTAACTGTTCAAAGGTGGACCACTCATCTGTGCATCAGTTGGGGACGTCTCTCTGCGCTGCTGACTTGTCTCCACTCAAGATGATCCCCTGCTGGCCCCACTATGGACTGGACTCTCACACTATTAACTAGATCCACTCGACATTCATTGCACGGGTCACCCAGGGGGGAGGGGGTCCCCACATCTGCGGTCCCCTCCAAGGTTTTCATTGTATCCCACTGAGTTGAGTTTTTTTCTTGCCCTGATGTGGGATCTGAGCCGAGGATGTCGTTGTGGCTTGTGCAGCCCTTTGAGACACTTGTGATTAAGGGCTATATAAATAAACTTTGATTGACTTTTAAATATTATTCAACCCTATGTCATATATTCGTTTCAACTTGTACATTGAATTGCTAAAGTAAACAAACCTTTGTGCGATATTCCATATATTGTGCTTACATGGAAAGTCACAAGTTGACAGGAAACTTCCAAGGCGTGTGTAAACATTATGTCGAGTGTTTGACTTTACAAAGAGCAGCAGTCCACTCACTTGCAGGTCTTTTCCTTTAAAACTGCACTCGCCTCGCTTCCTCTCTGGAGTTTTCCATGTGAGCTGGAAACGGGACAGAAATAAAACACGAGTGTGATTTAAAGAGGCTCGGGGACACCACTCTTGACTTTTAAGACAATATTATAAGACCATGCGCAGGGTGAGCGATGGAAAAAGGATTAAATGAGTGTACCTCAGAGATCATAAAGGGGTGAAATATTACAGGGAATTGGACATTTTCCAGGACAATAAATTCAAAATGTACATGTTTGTCCATAAAGAGAACTTTGAAAAAACATAATCTTTGCTAAATCCATTCGGTTATACAATCGTACCTTGACACACCGCGCTTCAAATATTGCGGCTTTTATTACTGTTGTTTTTACCTGCTCAGTGGCCTTGTGGTTAGAGACCGAGACTGCAAGGTCGTGAGTTCAAACCCCGGCAGAGTCATAGTAAAGACTATAAAAAAATGGGACCCATTGCCTCCTTGCTTGGCACTCAGCATCAAGGGTTGGAATTGGGGGTTAAATCACCAAAATGATTCCCGAGCGCGGCCACCGCTGCTGCTCACTGCTCCCCTCACCTCCCAGGGGGTGAACATTATTTTCTATTTTTTAAAGCATATTCTACAATTTTTTGGTCCAAAATTAAGCATTTTAAAATACATTTTAAATATAAATATTACATTATTATTAGCCACTAGAGGAGACCAAAATGTGCTGTATCGTGGCCGCTGATTAGCTCAGCTTCAGGAAGCATTATTGTATTGGATTAAAAGAGTGTAAAGGTGGCTAAATGCTGCTATTTCATGTCTCCAGGGCTTTTACAATGTTCTAGACAAGTGTTTATGCTCTATGAAAATATTTAATTTATGATTAATAATTATAAACTTTTCAGAAGTGTTAAGAAAAATAAAAAAAATATGTGAAATATGTGATGTATCATCTTGGATTTGCAAACATGTTCTAAATAAACTACAACCAACCAACCAATGATTCCTATTTTGCAAAAATGTATTTATCGCAGTCGTGTCCGTAACCAATTAACAGCGATAAACGAGGGACAACTGTATTGTATTAATTGAATTGTATGATTTTAAATGTATAAAAGTAAAAAAATATATAAATCAATCTGCTAATCAACCAACCAATAACAACACTCACATAGATTTATAAAAAATAAAAAAATAAAAATCATTAAAATATTTGAGTATGACAAAAACATTTAATTGTTATGATTTTTTTTTAGGACGCGAGCTGTCTCTATGCTTTAGGTTGCGAGCAAAAATATGGATAATGAAAACCACAGTGAAAAGCTTTATCTTATTGCTGGACAGCGACATAACGTTGTTTCCTCACCAGGGGAATAAAGAAAGTGAGAGCACAGAACAGAAAAAGAAGAAGCGAATGATATTCATTCATTTAAAAAAATGGATAACCAAAAACATGACCGACATTGTCGCTAAAGCAGTTTCAGCGTAGCAATGCAAGTTTGCACCAAACCGAAGTTCAATGTGTTGTCAACGCCAGAGGTGTCAAAATAATATCTAAACGGTGCACATTCATCCATCAAAGCCGCTGATGGTGTGTTTGACGGCGAAGCAGCTAAAATGAGACACCGTAAAAGTCCCCTGTCCATTGTAAATGCTGTACATTACTGTCACATTACTTCAGAAAACTACTGCAGTTATTTGTACTACAATCTATTGCATTGCTTGTCATACAAAATTCCTTATTCAAACGTTTATTTTTATTTTTAATAGGTTACATGTACAAATGGTGCTGTTTTGGGACAGCCAAGCACTGATTAATTGATTTAAAATACCTTAAATGGGCAATGAACCAATGGTATCCTGAGGTACCACTGCACATCAAATTTACACTCAACTCGAATTATTTCTCACGAATCCCTGCAGAAAGTGTCCCACTTCATATTTCCTTATATAAACCTCCGATAGAAAGAAATGACGACATCATTGCGTTCTTACGTTTCTTTGCAGTTTTGCCGCACTGATGTCCGAGAGGTTGAGCGCAAACAGAACCTCTCGAGCGCCGACGTACAGCGTGTCATCTTCTTTACTGAGCAGGAGAGACGTGAAGTTGAAGACCCCGCCCACTGAGAAACGCCTGGATGTCCTCTCCTCCGCATCTGTAGAGGCAGAAGCAGTGGAGAAGCGATGAGCAATTCATGACGATTAAAGAAACAACAGATATTGTGGACCAGATCTTACAAATATTCTCTGTGATGGCCAAGAGTCCCAATATTTGTATCCCTATACACTTTTCCACTTTGCATCAGTCCATCATAGATGAGCTCGGGCGCAGCAAAGCCGGCGGCGTTTCTGGGTGTTGTTGATAAATGGCTTTCGCTTTGCATAGTAGAGCTTTAACTTGCACTTACAGATGTAGCGACCAACTGCAGTTACCGACAGTGGTTTTCTGAAGTGTTCCTGAGCCCATGTGGTGATATCCTTTACACACTGATGTCACTTTTTGATGCAGTACCGCCTGAAGGATCGAAGGTCATGGGCTTCCCGCTTACGTGCAGTGATTTACCCAGATTCTCTGAACCTTTTGATGATATTACGGGCCGTAGATGGTGAAATCCCTAAATTCCTTGCAATAGCTGGTTGAGAAATGTTGTTCTTAAACAATTTGCTCACGCATTTGTTCACATAGTGGTGACCCTCGCCCTATCCTTGTTTGTGAATGACTGAGCATTTCATGGAAGCTGCTTTTATACCAAATCATGGCACCCACTTGTTCCCAATTAGTCTGTTCACCTGCGGGATGTTCCAAATAAGTGTTTGATTAACATTCCTCAACTTTCCCAGTCTTTTTTGCCACTTGTCCCAGCTTTTTTGAAACATGTTGCAGGCATCAAATTCCAAATGAGCTAATATTTGCAAAACATAACAAAGTTTTCCAATTGAAGCGTTAAGTATCTTGTCTTTGCAGTCTATTCAATTAAATATAGGTTGAAAAGGATTTGCAAATCATTGTATATAAACTGTTTTTCTTTACCATTTACACGACTTGCCAACTTCACTGGTTTTGGATTTTGTAGACGCTTTGGACCTGAAATGACCTTCGAGACAAGAAAGCAGGACAGAGACGTATTTCTGCCACCGTAGGTGCCTGGCTGTGGTCCAAGCACATTAGCGCCTCCTGACTGCAACCAGGGGTTAAATCACCAACTCTCCTAATCACCGCTTTATAAGCTCATGTGTTTGAGATTTGTAGCTGCCTGAAGGCCTTTTTTATTTGCCTGCCAGCATGAACAATCTGCCTTAAATGCATGCCAGCATAAACACTTGGAATGGAAACCTTCAAGGTGATATAAGACCTTTGCTTGAGCATGTTGATAACTGGTGGAAGAAGTCTATTAATTCTACTAAAGGAGGTTTGTTCAAACTCCTGACAACCCAGTCTAATTTTTGTCATTTGTTATGTCCACTATAGAGGACACTGTAGTGTGATACCTCAACTTAAGTGAGTGTTTTGAGATAAGAGCTGTCTCTCGACGAATTGTTATGCTTCAAGTTGCAAGCAAAATGTGTGTAAAAGGCATCCCCGCCATTAGTTGGCGTAGCAAATGTCACAGTGAACCCCGTAAGATCCGCCCCCAAATCATCTGGTCTTACTCGCTAGCATTAGCTAATAGCTAAAGATGGTTATAACTTGGTTTTTCCAAGCATTGGAAGGAATAAAGTGAGTGTGAAGGACAGTGCTGAGGAGAAGAAGAAGAGGATGATCGTGTCAGGCTTGTTACTGACAGTTTGGTTATGTTTGGGTTTTCCTCTGTTTGGGTTTATTTCCTTTCAGCGTTCTTATTTTGGTGCCATTTCCTGCATGTCTCCCTGAGCGCTCGTTTCTCTCACCGGTCCCTGATTTGCAGCCTGGCACACCTGGTTGCAATTGCCAATCAGGCTACTGTTTATGCCTGCCTCGCCTTCCAGTCAGGGCTCGATGATTGTATCCTGTTGCGTGTTTCCTGTAACCTGTTATCCTGGTTCCTGTTGGCTGTTTCCTGGTTCCTGTTTTCCCCGCATGCGCACTTAACCAGTAGCACTATTTGTTTTTTGACATTAAAGTCATGTTTTCCTGCGCTACGCCTGCCATCTCTGCATCTTGGGGACAGATAGTCATTGAATTAAAGAAAGAAATCATCAAAAACATGACAGCGCAAAGCAACTTGAGCTTATCATTGTTAGTCTGCGCCCTATCAAAGCTGAATGAGTCTAACGCCAGCCAAGCATGTTAAAATAATATCTTAACGACGTACATTTATCCATGAAAATATGGAAAAGCTGCTAATGGTGTGTATGTCAAAGGAGCAGAGAAAATGAGATACCGTAAAGGTTTACTCTCCAAGGTAAATGCTCTACAATATTATTAGATTACTTTAAAAAAAAAACTACTGTAGTTTTTAGTACTACACTCTATTGTATTGTTGTTATACACCAGGGGTGTCCAAACTTTTTCCAGCAAGGGCCGCATACAGAAAAGTTGAAGGCTCTAGGGGCCACTTTGTACTTTTTTGTACATTCAAGACCCGAAAACCTGTTACATGCCAGTTATTATTAGTTTTTTTTATTTTGCATGATTTCCTGTACAGCGCTCTTATTTTTTGTTCCACGTCCTTTTTTCCTCCATTTAATAGCTGAGCGCTGGCGCCGTCACCTGTCCCTGGTTGCCAATCAGGATGCTTTTGGGGACTGGATTATTTTGCTTTGTACCCCAACGTTGTACCTTTTGCACTTCATACGTCTCTTTTCCATTTGTGCACCTGCCTTTCTCTGGTAAAGTAGACTTATTTTCTGCACTTGCCTGCCGTCTCTGCACCCCGGGGTGCCTAACGTAACAAAAACTAATACAAAGTAGTTGAATCAATTATTCTCATTATTTAATTATTTATCAATATTAGTATGATTATTACATTATAAGGCTTAGCACACTCAAAATCTTACCATTACCATTCTTTTCTGCACTTGCCTGCCGTCTCTGCAACTACATAAAACGAAACGTAACAAAAAACTAGTACAATTTAGTTCAATCAATATCAATACTTATTATTATTAATATTTAGCTTTCGCAAACTCTCAATCTTACCATATCTTGCAAGAAATGTGTACATATGTTCATCAAACACCATGTAAAAGACACACAGGTTAACAGCAATTTTGGTTTTCAGGTCCCATTTTGGGGGAATTTGGTCTGGTTCCATTTTTCCTAAGCACAAATTGTATTTTGCCGGTGTCGCGGGCCAATTAAAAACGAGCTGCGGGCCGCAAATGGCCCCAGGGCCACACTTTGGACACCCCTGTTATACACTATGTCTTACCTAAACGTTTTTGGTTTTTTTTAAATATATTTTACATGTTAAAATTGAGATGTTCTAGGGGGGAACAAAATAGATAGATTTCAATCAATTTCAATGGGAGACGATTTGAGATACAAGTGTTTTGAGTTAAGAGCTTTGTCACAGAACCAGACACTACTGTATGTGTTATTTTTTTCTCGCTGTGCAAGGGAGTCTGTATGCCTTATTGTTCCATCCATCCATCCATTTTCTACCGCTTGTCCCTTTCGGGGTCGCGGGTGGTGCTGGAGCCTATCCCAGCTGCATTCGGGCGGTAGGCGGGGTACACCCTGGACAAGTCGCCACCTCATCGCAGGGCCAACACAGATAGACAGACAACATTCACACTCACATTCACACACTAGGGCCAATTTAGTGTTGCCAATCAACCTACTCCCAGGTGCATGTCTTTGGAGGTGGGAGGAAGCCGGAGTACCCGGAGGGAACCCACACAGTCACAAAGAGTACATGCAAACTTTATACAAAAAGACTCCGAGCCAAAATACCTTTGACAAAATAAAAAGTGAATTCCAAGATGTGAGCCAACGAGTCAGTCTGTATTTTGGTTTCTATAATTGGGCTTTTACATCAATTCTGACAGGTTTGGCTGATCAAAACCTAAAATACTTTTGGTAATAATTACAGGTGTACAACTACAAATCAAAGAGATTCCAACATGTGACCTCAGACAACTTCACCTCAATCGCGAGCGCTGTGGGGGGGAGCGACTTTCTGGCCACATGGGGAACAATAGAGTCCGTCGTCATCATAGCGGTTAAATGTGTGCTTCAAACCTCCAGAGGTGGATGTTTGCGCACCGTACACCAGCGGGACTTCTCTCGCCTCCTCTTCACTATCATTACAGCACGTATATGCTGCTCCGGTAATGCAAGCGATAGGGGAAAAAAACAATGGAGGGCCACTAATTGAGGATCGTTAAAGGAGAAGGGCTCGCAGCCACACATAGTTTAACATTTCGAATGTCAGGAAACATAAATCATCAGCCGGCATGGATACACCGGCTAATGCATTAATCCTTTGTAGGGCTGTTAACTGTTTAATGGCATCGTTTAACTGCAGCTTTTCCCCGTGCTACAGTATCTCACAAAAGTGAGTACACGCCTCGCATTTCAGGAAGCGGGTAGGGACAAAACCAGACAAATTAAACTTGGATATACTCTAGAGTAGTCCGTGTACAGCTCGTTTAGCAGTTTTGATTGATCATGCACTGAAAATGAGTCAACACACTGCTATAAATATGAGCCAACAGAAGTACACTACTGTTCAAAAGTTTGGGGTCACCCAAACAATTTTGTGGAAAAGCCTTAATTTCTAAGAACAAGAATAGACTGTTGAGTTTCAGATGAAAGTTCTCTTTTTCTGGCCATTTTGAGCGTTTAATTGACCCCACAAATGTGATGCTCCAGAAACTCAATCTGCTCAAAGGAAGGTCAGTTTTGTAGCTTCTGTAACGAGCTAAACTGTTTTCAGATGTGTGAACATGATTGCACAAGGGTTTTCTAATCATCAATTAGCCTTCTGAGCCAATGAGCAAACACATTGTACCATTAGAACACTGGAGTGATAGTTGCTGGAAATGGGCCTCTATACACCTATGTAGATATTCCACCAAAAAACAGACATTTGCAGCTAGAACAGTCATTTACCACATTAGCAATGTATAGAGTGTATTTCTTTAAAGTTAAGACTAGTTTAAAGTTATCTTCATTGAAAAGTACAGTGCTTTTCCTTCAAAAATAAGGACATTTCAATGTGACCCCAAACTTTTGAACGGTAGTGTACATACACATCACAGTGAACCTTACTTGTCACTATTGTTATACCACACTGCCTTCATCTTTTTGGGCTTGGAATTCACCAACTTGTAACGGGAATCCTCTTCCACTCCTCCACATTGACCTCTTAAGGCCCAAGCTGTTTGTTTACATGCTTTTTTTTATTTCTCTTTGCTATTTGGGCTTATTGGACCCTAATTAGAATAAAAACTAAGAATCATCTTTTGATATGATGTACTTAGTTCATAAGTCCCAACGATAGTCACACACACACTAGGTGTGGTGAAATTATCCTTTGCATTTGAACCATCCCCATGTTCACCCCTTAAGAGGTGAGGGGAGCAGTGAGCAGCAGCAGTGGCCACGCTCTGGGAATCATTTGGTCGTTTAGCCCCCAATTCCAACCCTTGATGCTGAGTGCCAAGCAGGGAGGTAATGAGTCCCATTTTTATAGTCTTTGGTATGACTCGGCCGGGGTTTGAACTCACAACCTTCCAGTCTCAGGGCGGAGACTCTAACCACAAGGCCACTGAGTACATTGACATCACTGGTAAAGCTAGGGATTGTTATGTAACAACGTCACCACTCCGAAGCAGAATCCAGCTTCCAAAAACAACATCCAAACCTAAACTTGAAGATTGAGCATTACCCCTGCTCACTGAGTCTTACGTAGACATCCCGTATTTTCAGCCCTATAAGCCGCTGATTTATTTTCCCAAGCTTATATAACGCTGCGGCTAATTCATAAATTTTTCTTCGCTAATGGAAATAGTTTTCTTATTTCACTGACAGACACTGAAAAGGTGTTCTATTGTTTGTGCTATGGCGCCATCTTTTGGACAAGTTCGCTGCTGGTTAAAAATGTATTCCCTGTTTCATTCTTCGAACTGGAAGTATAACTGTTCATAGCATTTTCATCCCTCCAAGCAACATTTGCAAGTTTTACAATATAACTTAAACAATTCATACTTACTAAACCGTCCCATGTGTGATGTCTGTAGAAGTGTTTTCATGCATATTTGTACATGCTATCGTAATCTAATCAAGCTTGCATCGTTAGCATTAGCGAATATGCTAACACGTTTACATGTCTGTTGCCGTCAACGCTGACCTCTCCGGTTGGTCACTCAAAGACGTCAATGTGAAACATCAACAACAATAACCATTCTACGATTCGACTATTTTAATAATCCAGTAATCTATCGATTAGTTTGTTCAAATAATCTATTAATCGGATAAAACACACTTTATAACCTCAATGCGTGTTTTAGGGCAAATAGTTGAAATAACAATTTTATATAATCCACATCACTGACATTGAAACTGCATTTGTAACATGTGTTACATGTGTGTGTGTGTGTGTTTTTTTAATTGTATTTTTGTCATAAAGAAATACAATCATGTGTGCTTACGGACAGTATCCCTGCCGACTGTATTGATATCTATATTGATATATAATGTATATATTGTGTTTATTATGTTGATTTAATAAAAAAAATAAAAATAAAAAATACATTTATTTTATTTTATTTTTTTTTAATTTCTTGTGCGGCCCGGTACCAATCGGTCCACGGACCGGTACCGGCACGGCCCGGTGGTTGGGGACCACTGCTGTAAAATACTGCACTGCAGAGGCCCACCTCATCCAAGAGTGCAGGAGTGTACCAAGTACCAAGTATGTATCAGAGCACTTAGACTCGTCAAACAAACCATCAACCACGCTTGAGTGCGCCTTGAAACACGACATGCCCTTATCACCTCAAAGGTCGAGGTCACAAAAGGTTAAAGCCAAGCATTTCTGGGAGGTCAAACTGGGCTGGAACCAGAAAAAGCAATTATGGAAACAAAAAGCTGTTAACAACACCACCTGGTTTATTACTTTTAATTACTATAATTAGGCCAACTAGAAAGGAAGTATAATTACACAACATGATGCCAGCAGTAGATAAAGACTCAGAACCAGTATATCCACATTTTGTATGGAGCTTTGAGTTTTAAATAGAGATGTCCCGATCCTGTAGATGGAATCAAATCAGGGCCGATATTTGCCTTTTTGAAATGATTGATAATCGGCTGATGAGCTGCCAAGCTCGGCCGATCTTTACCGCAACTGTGTCCCTTTGTTTACATGGCTAAAGATTGTACTCACGTGAAAGATGCCTTCAGAAAGGATGCCCACTCAGGGAGACACAATTACTGTCCATATTCCTTGTTACACACGTGCAGGACTTGCATGAAATCCAGGAACACCAGCTCAACTTTGATAGCAAGCTGTAACGAGGGTGTCGTCTCAAAACTGCTTCGAAGATACTAATCCCTACAATCGTGGCAGAAAATAAAGTTTCTTCCATGTATCATTATCACTGGAGGACTAGAGGAAAAGGAATAGCAAAGCATGCTACACATTAGGGATTTCACGGTATGAAAATTTCTTATCACGATTATTGTTAACCAAAATTATCACGGTTATCACTATCATCGCGGTATTTTTAAATGTGCAAACATTTTTCAAAAAGTACAAGTTTATTGAAAAACACAAACACATTCAAAATGATTTCATTTTGTAGGAGAAACATTATTGTAGATAAAAACACTGTTTTATGTACCTCAAGTAAAAATTGAATGTGCATATGAAAGCAACACAAGCATTATAAACAAAGTAATATGGCAGAAAAAAATAACATGGATAAATAAAATACATGTGACAATTGTGGAAGATAGCACTTTATGGACATAAGAGATAAAAAAATATATGTGTAAGAATTTTGAAGGATGGCACCTGATGAAGACGAAACTGCACTTTTTGTCTATATAAATAAAAATAGTGCTTATGTATGAGATTTAGTCTTACACATAGGGCTGCACGATTATGGCCAAAATAATAATTACGATTATTTTTATCAATATTGAAATCATTATTCATTGTTAGGTAAAACAGTGTTGGGGTGTGAACGCGACACCATCATGTAATTTGTAATGTCTAATAAAAAGGCTATATATAAACATTATCCATATATTTAAAGGCAAATATTTGTTTTTTTGTTCAATAACACTAGTATCGTCGTGTCATCTTTTTCTCATTACATGATGCCTTTATCTCTGTTTTTACATTTTGATAGAGGGAGGTATTTTTTTAAGTTATGTACATTTACATGTACCGTACTAATGTATGTCCCTTTAGATGCTGTATTGGAACAGATCCATTAAGAGTTTAAGCAGAAATATGTTGTATAGGAATTAACTATACACAATAGTGGTGGCATGATACCATTTCCATGATCACTAGTGGTAATGGTGTGGCTATGTATGTGTGTAGTGTGCATATGTATGTATATATCTATAATGTATGTACAGTATATACAAGTTCATTAAGTTTGTACATTGAGTGAATAGGTAGTTCTAGCTCAGAGTAATTTATGATTTAAAGAAAAGGGGTGGGATTAAATAAATGTAAACTTCTTCTCACTCCTTTTCAAATATGTAAAAAAAGAAAAAAAAGAAAAAGAAAGTCCAATGCTCATTTTTTATTTATTTTTATTCTCCATTGTTTTCATTTTGTTATAATGGCTGTTGAGGCTATAGCACTGTATTGGATCAGGCTTGCTCTTGTTTTTATGCATATTTAAAATAAAAATATATCAATCAATCAATCAATCAATCAATCAAATAAAACATTAACAAAATGATGTGTCACATAACTGTTTTTTAAAGTAATAACTTTGAAATGAAAAAAAAAAAAACACAAGTAATGTAAAATAAAACATGGTGTTCACTTTTTGCTATCAATATAAAACACAAAAGCAGTTTGGCTAATGAAGATAAAGTCTAATAAACAAGCTTTGTTCTTCTCGAACAACGCCTCCTAGTGGTTCGGTGCAACAATTTGGCCCCTCCCCCCAAAAAAGGAGTGATACCTCCCACATCGAATACACAATCTTTACAGCCTGCTGTCAATTCGATGAGATGACAAAACATTATATCTAGTATTGATGTCGCCATCTAACAACAGCAGTGCGCTGTTAGACGCACGGCGAGACTCCACGGAAATTAAAACGAGGGGAAATGACGTTAAACCAAGCGCTCGGCTCTGTTTACTCTGAGGGGAAATCTCCGTAGCAAAGTCCGTATAGTTGTGTCTCGCCATGTTTCTTAAGCCGAGTGACGCATTTGTGCATGTCCCAGCGCTGACCTGACTCTGTATCCAAGAATTAAGCAGTGTTACCTAAATGCATTAATAAATTAAGTTTTTCCGGTAATTACAAATTCAAACGGTATTACTAACCGTCAGGAATTTTACCATGGTTCATCCCTACTACACACTGAACAGGACGACACAAGAAGCTACAGTAACCACCAATGCTTCAATGTAAATTAGGGGTGATCAATTCAGATGTCGATACTATCGATACCTTGTATGGTATCAGTATAGAAACAATAGTTAAAGGGGTCATATTATGATTTTTTTCTACATTTAAAACACTTCCTTGTGGTCTACATGACATGTAATGGTGGTTTTTTGGTCAAAACGTTGCATAAATTATGTTTTACAGACCAATTTCTAGCTGCTTTCTGAGTATCTTTTCAGGATGCGCCGTTTTGTGGGCGGTCTTATTTACGTGCTTCCTCTTTGACAGCGTATTCTCCCCGTCATGCATGTTGTAGTTTTTAGTGCTTTCATAGCGAGTCTAGTGACAGATATAAGTTCGAACTATACACTACTTTGTACTAGCAATGGCAACATCAGAGGATGCATGTGCAAGTATGAGCTAGTCTGCCCCATGACGAGAGGATAGAAACTTATTGGGGTGTCCAAACTTTTTGACTTGGGCTAAAATGTTTTATATATATATACAGTATATATATATATATATATATATATATATATATATATATATATATATATATATATATATATATATATATATATATATATATATATATATATATATATATATATATATATATATACATATAAACATATATGTTTATTTATATATACAGACATATAAACATTTATATGTATTTATTAATATAAGAATAATGGATACATAAATAATTAATACAATTGGATATTAAGAGTAAGTGAAAGTTCGACTTCTACCTTGTTTACTTGCGTGACAACCTCCTTAATGTTTTGTAATCAATCTGAAATATCAAGAAGCTAAAATGTGCCGAACATGGATAAGTGTGAAAAGTGTTTTGCATTTTCCCATCATGCTTTGTAATGGAATTGAATGGGTGTAATTTTGAATTGTTTAAAGTGCATGTACATTTTTTATAATAGCCACAAAGTTCAGTAAGCAGGTTGTGTTATGTGTGACCATGTTTGTTGACATTTTGTGTTGGTTGGATTTTTATTTTTTTTCACCATGACTAGGGAAGCTTGTTTGCATTGGGTCATATAGGTTAATGCTACGCTAACTCTTATTCAGAGTATAACTAAAGGTGATTGATCACATTGACCACTAGATTTGAGCATAATAGTAAATTGTCTGTCTAGCAAAATTAATGTAATCTCTCTGGTAAAATTCCTTATAAACTCATGACATTTCTCAGGCCATATTGCTGTCTCTGGCAGGTCGCATTTGGCCTGCTAGCCGTAGTTCGCACACCCCTGGACTACAATAGCGGACTTGAGCAAAGCTCTTTGGGTAAATCTCTACCAAATATAGTTAAATCGTTGACGTCACACAGGGGAAAAACCTCACAAATTGGGCAAATTCCAAACGACTACATTAAGGAAGTAAGGACGGCAAAATTGTTTTATAAATACCTCCACAATGCCTCTTAATTTTAGATGTTCGGGACTTATGCAGATCCCAAATACACCAAAACGTGTACCAATTGGTAAGAAAAGTCATTTTTGTTATTATTTACATAGTCAGGGAGTAAGTCTCTAGATACAGAAAGGCTTTGAGGGCTAAACCCAAATGATTTCAATGGGATCTTATAGTAGTTTTTGCTTTTGTTTAGTTATAGTCCATTAGCCACTTAATTTTGTTAAAAACAATTGTATGTAGAGATCAATATCACACATTTCACACGTTACTAAAATAATCAAAATTTAGTAAGATCCATTACCTCCCTGCTTGGCACGCAGCTTTAAGGGTTGGAATTGGGGGTTGAACCACCAAAATGATTCCCGAGCGTGGCCACCACTGCTGCTCACTGCTCCCCTCACCTCCCAGGGGGTGGAATCAGGGGATGGGTCAAATGCAGAGAGTAATTTCACCACACATAGTGTGTGTGTGACTATCAGTGGTACTTTAACTTTAACTTTATAAGTTTTAGAAAAATGTGTTGTGTTTAGTTACTTGGTATAAAGCCTTGTTCAGTTCTATAATCTATTGTCGAATTGGGACTCCAAATTTGATTGAATCTGAGGCTAAAAAAAAATCGGATCGGGGTCAGAGGCCAAAAACGTTGATCGGGACATCACTCATTTTCAAATGTTTTGAAAGTGTTCCCTGGTTTGGGAAATTATGTGGACAATCGGGACAACCAGGATACAGAAGCTACGAAACACGGGCCGACAAGTTGATGGTGGTTTTGTACGTGGTCAACTCATCCCTACCTCCCTTCTCTAAAAAAAAAATATTTTGTTTACCTGGCTGAGACCATAACTTTCTGGGAGGGCATGTTTGTGGAAATGCACGTCCCAGAGAAGTGCTGTACATCACGGATAAGGTAAACAGACAGGGTAGGACAAGGCACTTAAAAGCAGTGACAGACACAAAGGGGCTACCAAAGGCCATCCGAACCCAACTGGAAGAAAATAATCAACTTGTAGACAAGTGACCCCATCCCTGCCAATATGTCCTGCAGCTATGACACAGGAAAAAAAGCCGAGCTGAAGGACCCCCCACCTCTATATATCACTCCTTATTCTTAGTGTGTGACAGGGCTGCTTTATCCGACTTTGACGTCCGTGACCCTTAATGAGAAGTGCACTCAGGGGCTCACAACCTCTGGCAGCTGTCAGCCATGTGAGCTCATTGCCATTATTATGTAATTAAGAGTCATTTCTGCAAATGACTCCACTTAAAGGAGCTGCCTTAAACGCAATGCTGATCTATTTAGACGGAATTAATTACATCTTGCTTAGAGAGAGAGAGATCCTTAAACACTCTCGAAGCCGATTTCCAGATGGGCCCCCCCCCGCCCCCCAAAAAAAGGTACGGGCGTGATTAAAAAGGTGGAAACGTACCCTCCAGAGAGCTGTTGAGGAGTAATTTGTTCTTTGGTGACAGTGTTTTAAGTGATTTCTTTGGTAGGCCAGCTAGAACACGTTGATTCAATCAGAGTCTCTCTTTATCAGCTCTTACAGCTGCGAGTGAAGCAGATCAGCAGGTTCCTTTGACGAGGAGAACTACAGTACTAAAGAATATGATGCACAGTACCGATTAAGTGGTCATATAGTAGATAAGGTTATGCACTGCGTCCGCTTTATTGATATCACCAGCAAGCAATACTCATGATGTGTCATCATATACGCCAGGGGGGGTCAAACTCATTTTAGATCGGGGTCCACATGGACAAAAATCTATTCCCAAGTGGGCCGGAATGGTAAAATCACGGCACAATAACTTAAAAATAAAGACATTTTGTTTTCTGTGTTTTAAAATAGAACAAGCGCATTCTGAAATTGTTCAAATCATAATGTTGTTGTTTTGTTTTTTTTTACAATTACTTGTTGCGGTTAGAAGTATATACACATTATTTGTCGTTATTTATATTTTCTGAATAAATTATGTGATAATGTTCATCAGCCAACTAATTGGTGTTAATTTTCAATCTATCAAGGTAAAAAAAATATATGACGTATTTTTCGGACTATAAATCGCAGTTTTTTTCATAGTTTGGCCGGGGGTGCGACTTATACTCAGGAGCGACTTATGTGTGAAATTATTAACACATTACCGTAAAATATCAAATAATATTATTTAGCTCATTCACGTAAGAGACTAGACGTATAAGATTTCATCGGATTTAGCGATTAGGAGTGACAGATTGTTTGGTAAACGTATAGCATGTTCTAAATGTTATAGTTATTTGAATGACTCTTACCATAATATGTTACGTTAACATACCAGGCACGTTCTCAGTTGGTTATTTATGCCTCATATAATGTACACTTAATCAGCCTGTTGTTCACTATTCTTTATTTATTTTAAATTGCCTTTCAAATGTCTATTCTTGGTGTTGGGTTTTATTAAATAAATTTTCCCAAAAAATGCGACTTATATACAGTATGTTTTTTTCCTTCTTAATTATGCATTTTCGGCCGGTGCGACTTATACTCCGGAGCGACTTATACTCTGAAAAATACGGTATATCAAAATCAAATTACAGTATGTTATTTATGTAGTTTGATCATTTTTCTCGACTGATGTACTAACATCATGTGGTTTATTTTGTACATATGTAGCATCATCTACAAAGATACAAATAATTGCTATTGCGACATCTAGTGGACACATTTAGAACAGCAGTTTCTTTCATTCAAAAATGTCAGTTTAATTTTTATACTTAGCAAACTCATCCCGCGGGTCGGATAAAACCTGTGCGCGGGCCTGATCTGGCCCTCGGGCCGTACGTTTGACACCCATGATGCCAGTGTGCACCAGTAAAATTACTTCCATGTTAATGGCAATGGCTTCGTCATGTTTACACTTACATGATTCAACATGTCTAGAAAAGAGTAGGAAGTAGAAGCACTTATTAAAACCGACCGCTTCCTCCATGTCTCAGCTACTTTCCCTTCAAGAAACGTTAGGTCACTGGGAAAACACCTGGAGGAGCATCCCGGCAAGTCGCCAAGCCCGTCGTTCAACGTCCGCGATAACCACAATATTGACATTCTAAACCAGGGATGTCCAAAGTGCGGCCCAAAGCTAATTTTTAACGATTGGTAGCGTTTTCATATTAGCCTGCTAGCTTTTTTGCAAATTTTGCAGGTATACGCTTCAGTGTAAAGTATGTTGTTACTTGATGATAATGCCAGCTTTTTTTTTTTTTTAAAGCTAATTCTTTAGGTATACAACTCAGTCATGTTATGGTACTTGATGCGTGCTAACGTTAGTAGGCTGGCTTAGGTAATTTAACAGGTATACACCTCAGTGTCATATATTTTGGTATTTCACTAATGCTAACTGTAAGGATGGTATTGTTACCATGTTAACATAGTACTGTTAGCATGCTAGCTTTTTTTGGCTCACATTTTTTGTTTCTTGAAGCTATCTGGCCACCGTGCTAACTGTTAGCATTTCAATTCAGCTTTGGCAAGAAATGTCTACCGAAATTGCATTTTCTAGCTCTTTGACAAAAAAAAATCTAGATATTGTCTTTGTTTTTTGAAGTAAAAACTGTGAGGAACTCGCATGGCTGCGGTAGTTGTTAAAACAAGATGCAGAAAACAGGAGAACGACGTGCAGGTAAGAGTCTTTTACTATACTCAAAATAGGGAGAAACAGTCATGCATGCAAAGGTCCTAAACATAATCAATCCTCGAGCACTGACGAACAGGCGAGGCAGGCATTGCTACTTTTAAGACCCTTCTTAAAACCCATTTTTATTCACTGGCTTTTAACCCAGCATGAGACTTTAAACTGTTTAACTTTTTAAACTGTTTTTAACTGCTTTTTATCAAACAAATTGTTCTTAGGGCAATTTGTATTTGCTTTTTCAATGTGTATTTTACTTCTGTTTTAAATGTTATTTTTTAGTCTGTCCTTTGCCTCCATTTCTTTGTGGTGTACAGCCCTTTGTTCTTCAACTGTGGTTGTTTTTAAAGGGCTTTATAAATAAAGTTGGTATGGTATGGTATGGTATTAATAGCAGCCTGATTGGCAACTGCAACCAGGTGTGCCAGGCTGCCAATCAGGGACAGGTGAGGGAAACGAGCGCTCAGGGAGACATGCAGGGAGGGGAACAAAAACAAGAGCGTCTACAGGAAACAAACACCAAACAAGGAACCAGATCGTCACAAAAAACTACCAAAATGGCCTCCGCATCCTTCAATTTGTTAGTCTGTGGCCCTCAGTGGAAAAAGTTTGGGCACTCTGTTCTAAACCCTCCTAAGAGTCGTTATAAAGTTTCCACATGTGCACTTCGGGAATGATCATTACCTTTTTCAAGAGGAGAGCTACACCCTCGGTGCCCACGCTCCGTCCAATTTCTAGCGTGTTTCACTGGGGCCAACGGCGGGATTTGACCAGCCAGAGGCGCGCGATGGCATGCCGAGCTCCGTGTCAATCCGTCTTAATCACATCCCGAGTTTAGAAATATCTCTCAACACTATTAGTAAAATATTATTGTGTGCACACAAAACAGATTTTATATATATAAAATATGTGGGAGGCCAAAAAACAGCAAGCTGGTTTTAGAGACGTGACGTCACACACGGACGTTGTGAGGATGTCTGAAGTGGCAGACGAAACTAAGATTGATCTCTTACTCTCTAAAACCTCTTTGTCTGCGCACAATGATATTGTTTTAATGTTTAAAGAAGACATGATAAACGTAATCAATGTATTCTCCCAACACACCTTCTGTAAGCGGGGGGCCCCAGCAGGTATTATCTCGCCCTACATTGTAGTGGACACTGGTTCTTAGGAGGATATACTGACTATTGTACATGGACAAAAATTGTTGAGGTTTTTATGATATTTTTTAGCTGTCCTGTGCAAAACATTGTGGGGGTAAAGGGCATTTGTTCTGTTAATATTTTGTGTGTGCTTCAATTAAAATGTGGAAATTCTTAGCATATGCAGTGTGCTCAATAGATGAAGATTACAGAGTCGTGGAATAAGTTGGCCTTTCCAGAGGTCTAATTGATACCATTTAAATGAGTTTGTAGAAGCTCTCTTCCAGTGGGTCCTCCTGACCACCAAGCATCTCCAGGCGAGCCTGTTTCATTCTTCCAAAGACAGTTTATATTTGCATGCAACCATGCAGGGATTGCTTTCCAGCAATATATACTTGGACTTTTCAGTCCGGCGTCTCTCTGTACGTGTCTTTTTCTGGCTCCCACTCCAACCACGTCTGTCCTCCCGGTTTGCTGCTTATACAGAGCGACAGGTGATTAGATAACACGGCCCAGGTGGGCTATCTACGCACCTGTCGCTGACTTCGAGGCCGGTCCTGGCACACCCCACCTCGCTGCAGGCCCGCAGGCCACGCCCCCCTCCACAGAGTCTTTACCAGTGTTTGTAATAACCAATGTTCCCTCTAATTTTTCATGTGTGTGAGCAAACGCACAAACTCCCTGAGCATTCAGTGGAGCACATGTGAGCAACATCAGACGTGCACACTGTGGCCACACCAACAGCGTCACACCTGTCCCAAACCTGACATCATAACAATTGAAATGTTTAAATAAAATTATTTTCTGATATAAGTGATTTTGCCCCCTTACAATGACAATAACAAAAAACATGTTTTTCATGACCTATGTGCTAGTATTGTATGTCTGGCTGCGGGTCCTGCCTTTAAAATAAATGTTACCCCTTTCAGAGATTACATTTAGTTCCTGTAACTTTCTGTCTGTAAAATACATCTTTTTATTAGCATTTATGAAATCTAGTGACAACATTTCATGAATAATATCCTTAGATTAACATCCTTAATAAATGGCAGTAAAATAAGCACACTGATTGAGGAGTCAGAGTGTTACAACCTGGCACTGTGTGGCGTTGGGGTTTTCCGACTTTTTGTGTGGCCATAAACGCAGCACTGGCTAAGTGCCATGAGTGCGTGTGTTGGTGCAGGTGAGACAGAGCGAGCGGCTTCTGTTGATATGACGGATGACAAAATTGGTTTAAGCCTGGTTTGTATGGCAGAAAATGACCAGTTTTTATAGATAAAAGTTTTTTTACTCATGTTTTTGGTGTGGTTTTTGCTCAATAAAGTGATTGATGGAATTCCTGTCCGTAAAGTGTCTCGACAGACTATAATTGAACTGTGTTGACAAAGATTGTTTTATTCATTGGGGCCACTCTTGTTGTCATCTGTCACTCACAGAGTTGCATTGCAAAATCATACAGAATAAATTGTAATGTTTGGTTTAGAGTTCAGATGGGATTTTTGATCTTCTGCACGGCATTAATTTGCTGTGCGCAGAGGACGCGTGAGCAGTGCGCAATTGCGCAGGCGCGCACCTTAGAGGGAGCGTTGGTAATAACAGCATTATATAATAACTATGGCTGTCAAAGTTAACACAATAATAATGCGTAAAGTATAAATTTCAACAATGGTAATCATTTTTGGAACGGCCGATTAACGCACCCTCGTCCTTTTTGACCCTTGGGCCGTGCTGTAGCGGGCCACAAGCGGGGAAATAGAGATCAAAAACGGATAATAAAAAACGGCTACGATTTGAAAATATCAGGTTCAAAGCCATGGCAAGTTGTTCTCCCGACTAAAAAGGACTATTTTTCGCCGTGAGACGAGGCTGGCTGAAATATTGTGTAAATTGTTTTATAACATGTTCTGACCGAGTCCTCAATTACAGAATGATTAGCAGGCTGAATATTACATTTTATCAAAAATTATAGAAGGTTAAAACATTGCCATGCAGAAATAAGACGAATTGTAACTTAAACTTGTACAATACGTACTATACAGAATATCAGAAGCATCCATTCAGAAATATCACAGATTACATGACCAAACATCTTTGACAATCAAAGCTTGATCGTCACAGACCACAGTTTGTGTTTTTATTGTGAGAAACCGATATCTAAACATGGAAGTGTAGCTCCTCCTCTGAATGCAAGTGCTTCTAAATCAGGAATACAAATTCTGTGTTTCTACAAAATACAAAATCTGACACACATTTTTGAATAGATGTCCTTGACAACAGCATCAAAAACATTAGCTTACAAGTAGAGATGTCCTCTACAACCTGTCGTCACATACGCTTTTCCTCCTTACAAACAGCGTGCCGGCTTAGTCACATAATACAGTATATGCGGCTTTTGCGGTAGAAAATGGATGGATGGATAAGTGAATGTAACGCATACTTGATCAACAGCCATACAGGTCACACTGAGGGTGGACATATAAACAACTTTAACACTGTTACAAATATGCGCCACACTGTGAACCCACACCAAACAAGAATGACAAACACATTTCGGGAGAACATCCGCACCGTAACACAACATAAACACAACAGAACAAATACCCAGATCCCCTTGCAGCACTAACTCTTCCTGGATGCTACAATATATATATATATATGTATATATATATATATATATATATATATATATATATATATGTATATATATATATATATATATATATATATATAGGCTAGTACATGGTTTAAGAGGGGACACAAAGAAGCTGCATAAATGTTGGTAGATGTGTAGTCATTTTGCTGGGAATAAGGCCACTGTGTCAGAGCAACAGCTAGAACTCCCACGATGGTCTGGTGACATAAAGACACTATACAGGCCGCAGCTGGAACACTGAACCATCCCAAGCTATGAGGAGATGCTGCTGGATGGCCAAACATGTGTGCAAGGGGTTGCTCTTTGAAGCATGTGGGATGCATTAAAGAACAACAAAGCCAAAAGGTCAGGAGATTCACAGTGCTGGGCCATGATCCGCCTGTTGCTGCTAACTCATTGAGATTGGTGGCAACAAGCAGAGGTTGGAAAGTCCTATTGTTGTACGAGGAGAAATGAGGGTGATTAGAGTTATAATGTAAAGTGCTTTGCAGGTTTGGTAAAGCGCAGTATAAATACAGACCATTTTAGCATTTAACGAAAAATGTTCAGTGTTTTTAGGGCTACTAAGCCCCCCATGTATCTCTAAGGTGTAATTACCTCCACCAAGGCGGCAATGTTTTCATTATCTGTCTGTAAGAACTAATAAAAGCACTTGTCGGCACTCGCCCGTCACCATGGCAACTACAGAGATGCTTTCCCCCAAGCCGGTGTGCCATTAAAATGATTTCCAAGCTGTTACTGTACGGTAAAAGGACTGCATATTGTCGCTCACACAGCAGGCGGCCGCAATAAGGTGTTTTAAAAAGTGCAATCAGTGTGCTGATTGAAAGAAATTGTGATGTTAATGTGTTTTACTTCGTAAAAGAAAGTCTGCGCTCAGGGATCTTTTTTTTTTTCCTCCCCCATGAAAAGGATCATGTGGTGCTGAGGAAGCAAACAAGGGCCGACCTCAGATTAACCACAATAATGTAAAGCAGCTGCTCGTGTCTCCTGGAACTTGGAGTGACCCTTCGCCTGGCTGTGGACGTGTAGCAAAAACGGCGGGGAGCGTACAGGAGGTGACGACCTGTTGCTAACAGTAGCACAGCCACTCTGGTTTGACTGTAAACTGCTGCATGCTGGGGAAAGTATTTGCACCAAGAGTCATGATGGAGAGAAGCAATGGAAGTGCTGAATGTTTTTATAGACTCTGCTGAGTGTCATGTATGCAGACACCAGGACCATGAATGTGTCAAGCAATTTTAGGATTAATGATGTGCATAAATGTCATAAAATCATCACTGCATTCCGTTTCAAGTTGTTTTTTTTTTTTTTTTTTTTACTGTAAATACCTTTACTATGTATAATGATCAGTGTTGCCGCTAGGAATTTACCCCATCAAGTCGTATAAATGGGGTCGCACAGTAAATTTTTGGGGTCCCACTTTTTTGTATGCATTATCCTGTTATTTCTCACATTCTATGTTGTGTTTTGGAAAAAGGTTGTCATGAACATTACTTAAAGGCCTACTGAAATGATTTGTTTTATTTAAACGGGGATAGCAGATCCATTCTATGTGTCATACTTGATCATTTCGCGATATTGCCATATTTTTACTGAAAGGATTTAGTAGAGAACATCGACGATAAAGTTCACAACTTTTGGTCGCTGATTAAAAAAAGCCTTGCCCCTGACGTCACAAGCTGGAGTGCTGCTCACATTTCCCCATTGTTTACACCAGCAGCGAGAGGGATTCGGACCGAGAAAGCGACGATTACCCCATTAATTTGAGCGAGGATGAAAGATTTGTGGATGAGGAAAGTGAGAGTGAAGGACTAGAGTGCAGTGCAGGACGTATCTTTTTTCGCTCTGACATAAACTTAGGTACAAGGGTTCATTGGATTCCACACTTTCTCCTTTTTCTATTGTGGATCACGGATTTGTATTTTAAACCACCTCGGATACTATATCCTCTTGAAAATGAGAGTCGAGAACGCGAAATGGACATTCACAGTGACTTTTATCTCCACGACAATACATTGGCGAAACACTTTAGCTACGGAGCCAACGTGATAGCATCGGGCTCAAATGCAGATAAAAACAAAATAAATAAATCCCTGACTGGAAGGATAGACAGAAAATCAACAATACTATTAAACCCTGGACCTGTAAATACACGGTTAATGCTTTCCAGCTTGGCGAAGATTAACAATGCTGTTGCTAACGACGCCATTGAAGCTAACTTAGCAACGGGACCTCACAGAGCTATGATAAAAACATTAGCGCTCCACCTACGCCAGCCAGCCCTCATCTGCTCATCAACACCCGTGCTCACCTGCGTTCCAGCGATCGACGGAAGGACGAAGGACTTCACCCGATCATCCGTGCGGTCGGCGGCTAGCGTCGGCTAGCGCGTCTGCTATCCAAGTCAAAGTCCTCCTGGTTGTGTTGCTACAGCCAGCCGCTAATACACCGATCCCACCTACAACTTTCTTCTTTGCAGTCTCCATTGTTCATTAAACAAATTGCAAAAGATTCACCAACACAGATGTCCAGAATACTGTGGAATTTTGAGATGAAAACAGAGCTTTTTTGTATTGGATTCAAAGGTGTACCAATACTTCCGTTTAACTACTGACGTCACGCGCATGCGTCATCATACAAAGACGTTTTCAACCGGAAGTTTAGCGGGAAATTTAAAATTGCACTTTATAAGTTAACCCGGCCGTATTGGCATGTGTTGCAATGTTAAGATTTCATCATTGATATATAAACTATCAGACTGTGTGGTCGGTAGTAGTGGGTTTCAGTAGGCCTTTAATTCATTATGTAAATATATTGAGTTATAAACATTTATTCACCTTCTTCTTTCCTTCATAGATCTAACCTTTACCGCTGCCGGTAGTTTTTTCTATATTTTTATTTAATAAGTTGTAGGTCAAAATTAAATAATAATGGATTAGATTTTATATCGCGCTTTTCTATTATTAGATACTCAAAGCGCTCACAGAGAAGTGGGAACCCATCATTCATTCACACCTGTGTATTTATTTCAGTATAAAAGTGTAAAAAGTTTTTTTTTTTGGTCATGAAATGATGATAATGGTGTGCCAGGGCATACATACATTATTTATTTAACGCTTAAATCTCCAGAGTCTACATCAACTTCAGATCTATCTGTCAATTTTCAGTTGTTTTTTTTATGTTGTTTTTGTTTGTTTGTTTGTTTTCTTCCCTTTTTGTCAAAGAAAACTGTTTTTTGTTTTTTTATGGCAAACACAAAAAATATTTTTGAAAGTGGAATATTTGATGTGAAGTAATCGGAGCCTTGGATGGTTCAATAATTCATAAAAACATATGATTTTGATTTAATATTATGTCTTGAGCGATGACAGTTTTAAAGAAAATAAACAGTTTTGTTTTATTAGTCAATATTGCAACTTTTTATAAACTACATTTCACCTGTAAGCTTTTTTATTCCACTTTTGTTATGTTTTTGTTTATTTTAATAGTATTTTTAGAATGTGCCGTGGGCCTTTAAAACATTAGCTGCGGGCCTCAAATGGCCTTCAGGCCACACTTTTGACACCCCTGCTATAGATAATAAAAAATTAAATCTGATAAGTCTATGGATAAAAAGCAGAGGCTGGCGATGCATGCGCGTTTATCATAACGCACAGTCAGCATCTCTGCTTCAGTAAACAATGACGGTGATGATGTCAGCGATGGAAGCGACACTTGCTAACTTGTAAGCCACTTCTCCAAGAGACTACTTTTCAACACTCCTCGCACATTAACACGCAAGCACGATGATGTCACGTTATCGTAGGGAAAATGCATTTTTAGACGATATGATTTGCCTGAGTGGCTAGGAGGCCCCGAGAGTAACAAGCGTTAGAAAATAGGACACTGGCGGGCCCGCGGACCGTAGTTTGGGGACCCCTGATCTAAATTTTACCGCTGCCGGGTATTATTTTTCTATATGTTTACTGTCATATTTTCAGAATGTGTTTGTTCTATATTTGGCCAAAGTAAGACAAAAAAAACAATCTGAAGATGTCTTTATTTTTCAGTTGTAACGCCATGATTTTAATAGTCCGGCCACCGTGTGCGCAGATTTCCCTCCATGCGGCCCCTGAGCTAAAATGAGTTGGACACCCCTGATGTACAATATTACAGTGTATGTAACATCCATCCATCCATTTTCTACCGCTTGTCCCTTTGCTGCAGCAAAAAAAAAAAGGGCAGCATGAAATAGAGAGTAGATCCATGAATTGATTAACGTGGACAACTACTTAAACAAGTTGAAAAACTTATTGGGGTGTTACCATTTAGTGGTCAATTGTACGGAATATGTACTGTACTGTGCAATCTACTAATAAAAGTTTCAATCAATCAATCAATCAATCAATCAATCAATCAATCAATCAATCAATCAATCAATCAATCAATCATTCAGCAGAAAATAAACATTATAAACAAAGAGAGGTAGCTAACATAGAAGCGGTCGGACAAATTTTAAAAAAACTTGAGACTTCCCACGGGCCGGATTTTGGACGCGGGCCATAATTTGGGGACCACTGATCCAGGTTAACTTTATTTTTCAACTCACATGTAAGCAAATACGCCGCAGTGTCAACAATCGCTTCAGAATCAAAATATATATTCATATATTACATATACCGGTAGCCTATTATTAGTGCACTTATGCATCTTTCCCCACGCACACAAATAACGTACAAACCCCGTTTCCATATGAGTTGGGAAATTGTGTTAGATGTAATTATAAATGGAATACAATGATTTGCAAGTCATTTTCAACCCATATTCAGTTGAATATGCTACAAAGACAACATATTTCATGTTCAAACTGCTAAACAATTTTTTTTTTGCAAATAATCATCTTTAGAATTTGATGCCAGCAACACGTGACAAAGAACTTGGGAAAGGTGGCAATAAATACTGATAAAGTTGAGGAATGCTCATCAAACACTTATTTGGAAAATCCCACAGGTGAAAGGGCAAATTGGGAACAGGTGGGTGCCATGATTGGGTATAAATGTAGATTCCATGAAATGCTCAGTCATTCACAAACAAGGATGGGGCGAGGGTCACCACTTTGTCAACAAATGCGTGAGCAAATTGTTGAACAGTTTAAGAAAAACCTTTCTCAACCAGCTATTGCAAGGAATTTAGGGATTTCACCATCTACGGTCCGTAATATCATCAAAGGGTTCAGAGAATCTGGAGAAATCACTGCACGTAAGCAGCTAAGCCCGTGACCTTCGATCCCTCAGGCTGTACTGCATCAACAAGTGACATCAGTGTGTAAAGGATATCACTACATGGGCTCAGGAACACTTCAGAAACCCACTGTCAGTAACTACCGTTGGTCGCTACATCTGAAAACCGTTTATCAACAACACCCAGAAATGCTGTCGGCTTCGCTGGGCCTGAGCTCATCTAAGATGGACTGATACAAAGTGGAAAAGTGTTCTGTGGTCTGACGAGTCCACATTTCAAATTGTTTTTGGAAACTGTGGACGTCGTGTCCTCCGGACCAAAGAGGAAAAGAACCATCCGGATTGTTATCGGCACAAAGTTGAAAAGCCAGCATCTGTGATGGTATGGGGGTGTATTTGTGCCCAAGACATGGGTAACTTACACATCTATGAAGGCGGCATTAATGCTGAAAGGTACATACAGGTTTTGGAGCAACATATGTTGCCATCCAAGCAACGTTACCATGGACGCCCCTGCTTATTTCAACAAGACAATACCAAGCCACGTGTTACATCAACGTGGCTTCATAGTAAAAGAGTGCGGGTACTAGACTGGCCTGCCTGTAGTCCAGACCTGTCTCCCATTGAAAATGTGTGGTGCATTACGAAGCCTAAAATACCACAACGGAGACCCCCGGACTGTTGAACAACTTAAGCTGTACATCAAGCAAGAATGGGAAAGAATTGCACCTGAGAAGCTTAAAAAATGTGTCTCTTCAGTTCCCAAACTTTTACTGAGTGTTGCTAAAAGGAAAGGCCATGTAACACAGTGGTGAACATGCCCTTTCCCAACTACTTTGGCACGTGTTGCAGCCATGAAATTCTAAGTTAATTATTATTTGCAAAAAAAAAATAAAGTTTATGAGTTTGAACATCAAATATCTTAAATTTGTAGTGCATTCAATTGAATATGGGTTGAAAAGGATTTGCAAATCATTGTATTCCGTTTATATTTACATCTAACACAACTTCCCAACTCATATGGAAACGGGGTTTGTAGAATGCCTAAAGCTGACGAAAAAGTCACAATCAGGTCGCATTGCGTTTAGACTGAAGTCACATTTGAAAAGATCAGATTCCAATCGGATTCAGACTACCTCCTGATGTGGGCCTGAATCTGATGCGAAAAGATCAGACACTTGGGAGCGTTAAGACCGTCAAAAAATATCCAATCTGTGTCACTTGAGGGCACAACAATTAGATTTGGCGTGCGGTGTAAATATGTGGCATCACCGCGATAGAAAGCTGCTATCTCACTTTTTCATGTGACGAGTTGACTCATCTGCTTGAAACGAGACCACTTCTGAATAATGAATGACGCTTTATTCCCTTCGAGATTACGGGCAAGGCCTTAAAAGAGAAACTGTCCACACATGAGGAGATTATCAGGCAAAGATTGGCGCCATAAAAAGGGGTTGAAAGACGAAAGTTTAAGTAATGCAGCATGGTCTGCATTAAGGACCATGCAGGGGCATTTTTTTTAACATTTTTTTTTTGTAACTCCTTGAACCCGTGCATAATGACCACCAGACAAGCGTTCACACCATAACACGCAAATCCCCATTCATTATCAATGGCAGATTACCCTGCTTAATAAGGCCAAGGCAGGGATCTGGGGACAGCCTGCAGACAAGAGGAGGGGAATAGAGTGTGCACAAATGTTCCCAGACTGGGACCTGGGCCACCTATGCTACTCAGGGTAAAATCTGCAAGTGGTTAGCTGACTAACACCCATGAGAAAAATAATCGGTGTTAAAAAACCACAATGTAAAAAAAAATAATTAAGGAGTCTGTGACTTTTAAATACATAAAGTGAAGATCATCACCCGGGATCTCTTAAAATTACTGCAGAAGCCATGAGATTGCAATGAATGCTTCCCCGTGTTGCGATAACATCCAATAAAATGGGTAATTGTTGGGTTTTATGGGAGTTGTAAGCAGCTCTGTTGTTAAAAGTTGGGCTATTTGCTGCATGACCCCTCATGAAAATAGTTAATACACGCTCTTCCAAAACAAGACAAAAGGTTGCTTCTCACTAAATTGCCAAATTGGACAACAACATACAAAACATTCCTCCTCCCGCAGCTCCACTTGACCCGTCAAACATGAGGTTTTGTGCATATCTCATGGCGTTTAACACTGGCTACACGCCCTTAAAGCAAATATTTCTACGGAGACAGCCAGAAGTGAGGGGCCTGCTCTTATTCGGCGAGTGATTAATGGCGTGTGTTGCCGTGAAACGCTCCGCCGGGGCTGAGCTGTGGTTTTTGCTCTCGGAGAGATTACCTGTTGAAGTGGGTGGTGCGAGGAAGGAGGGGGGTTGGAAATGAGGAAACATACAAGCTCAGACTAGATGTAACTCATGTTCATCAAGTTTATCCACAACAATCCTCCGCCACTCTAATGATGCCTGAGCCATTAACCACAGTGCAAACCCGCCGTGGTGTCTCCATCCGTCATTCTGTATCACTTCCTACAGCCATACTGGAGCACATTAAAGGTTTTAATCCACTTTGTCATCTCACTCGGGACCTTTTATGGCGTCCATGAAGACAAATCATGCAGCACGGGCGCTCAAATCCGAGAAGATGAAGAAGGAATGGGCAGACTGAAATGCATGTTTTTCTATAATACCTCCACCTAGTCTCAAATGTAGTGTTGTCCCGATACCAATATTTTGGTAACGGTACCAAAATTATTTCATTACTTTTTGGTACTTTTCTAAATAAAGGGGACCACAAAAAATTGCATTACTGTCTTTATTTTAACAAAAAATCTTAGGGTACATTAAACATATGTTTCTTATTGCAAGTTTGTCCTTAAATAAAATAGTGAACGTACAAGACAACTTGTCTTTTATTAGTAAGTAAACAAACAAAGGCTCCTAATTTAGCTGCTGACGTATGCAGTAACATATTGTGTTATTTATCATTCTATTATTTTGTCAAAATTATTAAGGACAAGCGGTAGGAAATGAATTATTAATCTTACTTTCTCTTTTAACATGTTCTGTCTACACTTCTGTTAAAATGTAATAATCACTTATTCTTCTGTTGTTTGATACTTTACATTAGTTTTGGATGACACCACAAATTTGGGTGTCAATCCAATACCAAGTAGTTACAGGATCATACATTGGTCATATTCAAAGTCCTCATATGTCCAGGGACATATTTCCTGAGTTTATAAACATAATATGAATTTTTTAAAAACTAAAGATGTTGTGATGCCAAAAAATATCGACGTAATCATAGTAGTATCGACTAAATACGTGCCTGTATTTGATATCATTACAGTGGATGTCAGGTGTCGATCCACCAATGGCGTTTGTTTACATTTTGATGCCGGTGAGCTACGGTGTGTAGTGAAACATGTTTAGCTATTCCTCGTCCTGCAGGGATGATACTTGTAAGAAACTTACTTTATTTGTCACCATGGAGACAAGAATTAGTGATTTAGAAGTAGCTAAAACACTGCAGACTGGGGCTGGATGTTAGCCGCTAGCTCGCTAGGCATGTCTTAAAACACCTCTTACGGTAGGCGTTTCAGTGTTATAACTTCACCTTTATCTTTAGTTTTTAAAGCCAAATGCGTCTGTTCCCCCTTTTCTGTCTAGACACCGTGTCTGCTTGTAAGTACTCCGTGTGTGTGCACTGACGAACATGTTCCTCTGCTCGTAAACCAGCAATGACACGACGTGACGATGACGGAGGAGCGGGGGTGTGGTGGTGGACCGGTACTTTTCAGAGGCGGTATAGTACAGAATGATTCATTAGTATCGCGGTACTATACTAATACCAGCATACCGTACAACCCTAATCCAATGTTAAATTCTGGATGTGTGTTTTGCTTTTTTTTTGCCTTTTTCTGGCTGCAAAAAAGTCAGAAACTGAACAAGGGGTTTAAGAGAACATATCTTATAATTTACTTTACAGCCCGTGAAGCATCAACATATGTGTCATTGTCAAAATCAAGTTTTGCTGTTGCTACGTTACGTACAACGGTTAGTGTTAGGTTAGGTTAGTGTCCTGGGCATGACGTTAAAGTGCATCCGGCAGTGAAGGCTCCTCCATGGGGTCTTGGGGCACTAGGAGGTTAACCCCTTTACTATTGTTATTAGTGATTCCCAGAGCCCAAAAAAAGTCTGCGGGCTATAGAGCGTTTTCTATTCGGGCTCCAATACTATGGAATGCCCTCCCGGTAAAAGTTAGAGATGCTACCTCAGTAGAAGCATTTAAGTCTCATCTTAAAACTCATTTGTATACTCTAGCCTTTAAATAGACTCCCTTTTTAGACCAGTTGATCTGCCGTTTCTTTTCTTTTCTTTTCTACTCTGCTCCCAACCCGGGGTGGACCGCTAGCCTGTGCATCGGATGGGGACATCTCTACGCTGCTGACCCGTCTCCGCTCGGGATGGTTCCTGCTGGCCCCACTATGGACTGGACTTTCGCTGATGTGTTGGACTTTCACAATATTATGTCAGACCCACTCGACATCCATTGCTTTCGGTCTCCCCTAGAGGGGGTGGGGGGGTTACCCACATATGCGGTCCTCTCCAAGGTTTCTCATAGTCATTCACATTGACGTCCCACTGGGGTGAGTTTTCCTTGCCCGTATGTGGGCTCTGTACCGAGGATGTCGTTGTGGCTTGTACAGCCCTTTGAGACACTTGTGATTTAGGGCTATATAAATAAACATTGATTGATTGATTGATTGATATTGTTACCCCAGGTGGCCCTTGGCAAAGGCCTAGTACCTGACTGCCCCCTAGCCAGGGATACGGTGAAGACCACAACGGCTGCGATGGCGGAAGAAGGCACCCTCACACCCATGTGGGCCCAGTTATGGGGAAATAACAACCCATGCAGCAGAAAAGGGTCCCCAGTCGTCTTGGACTCCATGCCACTGGACTCTGACCCGGATCTGTCAAGGATCGTGTGGTGACTGTCTGTGTCGATTTTTGAGAAAATGAAAGGATTTTAAGTGCGCCTTATAGTCCGAAAAATACGGTACGTGAATGAAGTATTGTTGCTGGTTTTAAGATGCATTTGTAAAGTGATTTAGAGGCAAAATGGATTGCTTTCATTAGCGGCATTCCTAGCCACCTTGAAAGTAACCTTGAATACCTACTCAGTGGCCTAATGGTTAGAGTGTCCGCCCTGAGATCGGTAGGTTGTGAGTTCAAACCCCGGCCGAGTCATACCAAAGACTTTAAAAATGGGACCCATTACCTCCCTGCTTGGCACTCAGCATCAAGGGTTGGAATTGGGGATTAAATCACCAAAAATGATTCCCGGGTGCGGCACCGCTGCTGCCCACTGGTCCCCTAACCTCCCAGGGGGAGATCAAGGGGATGGGTCAAATGCAGAGGACACATTTCACCACACCTAGTGTGTGTGTGACAATCATTGGTACTTTAACTTAACTTAAATTAGAATGCCAAAAAAAACTAATAACGTATGTGTTCTTGTATCTCTTAAGGCAGTGTTTTTCAACCTTTTCTGAGCCAAGGCACATGTTTTTCATTGAAAAAATCCAGAGGCACACCACCAGCAGAAAACATAAAAAAATTAAACTCAGCAGCCGATATTGACAGTAGAAAGTCGTTTTCTCAATTGTTGGATATAAATTCAAACCATAACCAACCATGCATCACTATAGCTCTTGTCTCAAAGTAGGTGCACTGTCACGACCTGACACATAACGCCTTGACTTATTTTGAGTTTTTTGCTGTTTTCCTGTGTGTAGTGTTTTAGTTATTGTCCTGCACTCCTATTGTTGATTGTCATGTACAGATGTACTTTGTGGATGCCGTCTGCTCCACACGTTGTAAGTCTTCTGTTTTTGTTTACGTTGCAGCCAGTTCAATTTTTGTTTCGTTTTGCATAGCCATCCCAAAGCTTCAATGCCTTTTGTTTATTTTTGGTTTAAGCGTTAGATACCTTTTTACCTGCACACTGCCTCCCGCTGTCGTCTGCATATCGTGATCACGACAAACCATGTTCCCGACATCTACAAAGCAATTAGCGACCTGCTGCCACCTACTGATATGGAAGACTATTACACAGTTACTCTGCCGAGCTCTAGACAGCAGAGACACTTAACAACGGCACAATATTTGCAGATTATAATTACTGGTGCGCAAAAAATATTTTTAACCCAATTAGGTGAAATTACATATTCTCCCACGGCACATTAGACCAGTGTTTTTCAACCTTTTTTGAGCCAAGGCAAATTTTTTCCATTGAAAAAATCCAGGGGCACACCACCAGCAGAAAATTTTAAAAATGTCAATAGCCTATATTGACAATATAAAGTTGTTCTCATCAAATACCTGACGCAATTGTGCATAACCATCCACACATCATGAATTCTCTTGTCGCAAAGTAGGCTTACAAAGCTATTAGCTACCTGCTGCCACCTGCTGATATGGAAGAGTATTATTTGCGGATTATAATTATTGTTTGGCAAAAAATATTTTTCCGACCACTTACAGTGTTTCCCATAAACTGCCAAGATACCTGTGGCGGTGGGGGCGTGGCTATGGGCGTGGCTATGGGCGTGGTCGCCATGACATCATCGAGTAATTTGCATAATTTACTACAATGATATGATTTTCTCTAAAACGGCTCAAAAAATGTATACTTACTAATTAATAATAACAGTTTTGTTTTAAACGTCCATCCATCCATTCATCCATCCATTTAACAATATAATTACAACACTTTATGTACATTTATGTAACAATACGTTATTCACTGAAATATATTTATTAATTGTGGTTCTTACAAAAAATATATCTTATAAAATATAAAAGCTAAAATGTATCTTAAAGCTCTGCCCCTTTAATTAGTGCATACTAAATAATTTAACTTTAGCCTACTACTACAACCATATTATTTACCAGCAACATAAAGTGAAACAGAGGCAGATATGTCCTGCCACAGTCAGTAACAAATAAACAGAAAACAGTAGTGGTCAAATACAAATAAGGCAACAAGAGAAGTATCCTACACTTCTCTTTTGTAAAGTAAATCTGAACAGCCTATATGGGCATCTACATCAACTATATGATTTGCCTGAGAAGCTGGACAGGACCAAAGAAAAAAAAAAAAAAAAATCTATTTGTGTCGGACATAATTCTTTCGTGGCGGGCCGCCACAAATAAATGAATGTGTGGGAAACACTGAATTAGGTAAAATTGCATAATTCCCCAAACAATATCTCATGGTACACTAGTGTGCCACGGCAGAGTGGTTGAAAAACACTGCATTAGACTGTATATCTCACGGTACACAAGTGAGCCGCGGCACAGTGGTTGAAAAACACTGTCTTAAGGGTTGTGAATGATAGACAAAATTCAGTTCCCCTTTAACTTATTTCCACACTGGTATGACTGCCAATAATGTTAATGAATAACTACTGCACATGTACAGTGACTTTCCAATCAAAACATCCATCCATCCATCCATCCATCCATTTTTCTACCGCTTGTCCCTTTTTGGGGTCGTGGGGGGTGCAGGAGCCTATCTCAGCTGCATTCGGGCGGAAGGCGGGGTACACCCTGGACAAGTCGCCACCTCATCGCAGGGCCAACACAGACAGACAAATTAAGCAGAGCATAAAACTCCGATTCTACCTATGTTGTGGTTGCCATGGTGATCGCAAACATGATCCTTATAACAAGTTCCGTGTTACGCTAATGTCATATGTCCTCCTATTGTGTGCAACATGACACCCACTACTAGAGGTTCTTCACACAAACAAACAGTGCACCTGAACACCTCCACGTGGAAGCGCCGTAAAGTCAACAAACATCCAGTTTGCCGAGTTCTGCTATTCACATAAAAACCCTGTAGGGGACTCGAGACACTCCCAAAGCCAACATTGCTTGGGTTTAGTGGGACTTAATGACGCTGTCATTTCTTTACATGCGTACGACTCGTACAATGTCGGCCTGCAATGCACATAATAACAACGAAGCGGGCTACTTACCGTAAGAGAAGGTGAGGCGTGGAGTGACGTCATGCTCAGCAGCCGCCGAACGGAGAGAAATAACAAGTAGAAGAGTCAAGACTTGGAGGCGGAGAAAGGCCATACTCATTGTCCACGTGTCTCCTCTGGACCGGCAGCCTCTGTTTGACATTCAGGTTTTGGTAGAATTCATCAAAAGGATCCGTGTTTTTATTTTTCCTTTCCTCACTTCCTTCTCGCTCCTCACAGAGCTCCAGGCTCCTTGAAAGGAAGGCCTATGCTGTTTCGGGCACACCCTTGTGTTTGCAAGAGATGCTGGTTTGGAGGGACGGCCTGTACCTCAGCTTCCTCCGGGCGGACTCCATGCATACACAACAACGTAGGCTCCCTCTGAGATCTGCGGGGAAATAAACAACATCGGCTTTAGATAAATGAGCGTGCAATGGGGGCTAAGCAGAGTCATGTCTGTTATTATTACATCAACCAAGAATATTTTGTTCTCATTACAGTTTGTTCCTTGTGTTTTAGCATAATACAGGTGGAACTTTGGTTTATATTTCTGTTACAGTCCAAGTTTTGTATTAGTTTTTTTTATGTAATAAAAAAATATTTAAAAAAAAAAAAACTAATTAAAAATGTAATGTACTGTAATTACTAACCAACCAATCTTTTTATTAAAAAAATATAATAAAAACAAATATGGGTACATGATGACCAGTGCATATTTGTGTTTTTGCAGATTTACAGCTATTTGTAAAAAAAAACAAAAAAACTATTTATTTTCTATCAAATATGTCATTTTTAAAAATCTGAAAATATGTCATTTTATACACAGAAAATGTCTTATTCACCTAGGTCCATAATGATTTAATGCGTGATATATACATATTTTTTATTTATTTATTTTTTAATTTGTTTTCATAAAAAAATACAATCATGTGTGCTTACGGACTGTATCCCTGCAGACTGTATTGATCTATATTGATATACAATGTGTTTTTTATGTTGATTTAATTAAAAAAAAAAAAAAAAAAAAATTACATTTCTTGCGCGGCCCGGTACCAATCAGGGCCGCGGCCCGGTGGTTGGGGACCACTGCCTTAACACATTCATGGGAAATAAATTGTTTGATAACAATCTTTTTAGTGCAAAAGAATCATTTTACATAATCAAAACATGAATTTTGCACACCTTACTAGTACAACTGTCCAATGTTATATGCTATTTTATTCTTATCAGTCACAGAGCAGGAAGGGGCTAGGAATATGTTTGCGCTAAAATTTAATTCATTCTCATTAATTTGTTGACATTTTCATGCGCTGTTTTATGCAGGACGTGAATTTGGGGCCCTACACAGAAATGCGTGATCTGTGTATAGGGAGGTGCCAAGCTAACCTTAGAGGAAAATCTAATTTAAAACGTACAACACTAAAGACCTTTAGCATATCAGTATGTGGAATTAAATTATGGAATGGATTAATTAAAGAAATCAAACAAAGCACTAATATGATTCAGTTTGAGAGACTGTTCACAAAGTACAAAGAACAACAATTATGATGAACATCTTGAACTTTAAAAAAAATAGATATTGATTATTTATGTATTTAATATTTGTTTACTTACTTATGGTATCCGTATTTATTTATTATGTATTTAGTATTTATTTATTCACTGTTCTGATATAAACAGAGAACAAGGAAAAGGGATAAAACTTGTATGATATGAAAAGGGGTAGGATTAAATCATCTCTGCTTCTTCCTACTCCTTTTCCGACGTGCTGTAATGAAACAACTGGAAAGATGTGATGCATTACATTGTACCGTGTGCATGTTCCAAATAAACTGAAACTGAACAGAAACGTGAAGATTTAGTATACGGTGGGGCTTTAATGCAGCCTCATAGTCCTGGCTTTATTAATGTGAAAAATATTTTTTTTTATGGCTGACTCATCTGTTCCTGCTCTTATTTGTGGGGATCTATTGTACACACAGGAGAAGCTAATCTGCGGATTATGTGTTCTACAGAGTGCCACTTTAATTCTAAAACCTATATTTCAAACCGGTTCAAGATAAAAACTGCAAAAAAACATTGAACACACCAGCGAGGAATGTGACTGTTAACGTTTCAGTGTTTGTCAGGACCCCGGGAGACAGAGATAACAAGCAAGTGCAGAAAATAAGTCTGTTTTATTAGGGAAAATGCAAGCAACATAAGAAACAAGGATGTTCAGCTGGGAAGTGCACAAAGACCAAACTATAAAGCACACTGCCGATGAATGGTCTATTTTTTATCTTTTTTCATATATTAGGCGCACCGGATTATAGGGCGCATTAAAAGATTTATATAATTATTATTTTTTTCTACATGGAAAACACTCCCTTGTGGTGTACATAACATGTGATGGTGGTTCTTTGGTCAAAATGTTGCATAGATGATGTTTTACAGATCATCTTCAAGCCGCTTTCTGACAGTCGCTTGCGGATGCGCCATTTTGTGGGCGGTCTTATTTACGTGGCTCACCTTCGACAGCGTCTTCTCCCCGTCATTTTGTTGTAGCGGTGTAGCGTGCAAGGACGGGAATGGAAGAAGTGTCAAAAGATGGAGCTAACTGTTTTAATGACATTCAGACTTTACTTAAATCAATAACGGAGCAGCATCTCCTTATCCGGAAACAACAACTCAGGAAATGTGTCCCGCGAAAAACCTAACTCTAACAACTAAAGTTCCTCGGGTGAATAATGTAAACTCACTACACCGGTATGTTTTAGCGCTTTCATGGCGAGTTTACTGACAGATATAAGTAAGAACTTTACACTACTTTATATTAGAAATGGCAACAGCGGAGGATGAATGTCCCATAACAAGAAGAGGAAAAAGAAGAAACTTATCGACTCGCGGATGCATGCAATTTTTCAGGATTTATGCAGATCCCAAATACAGATCAGCAGGTACCAGAAGGTAAGAAAAGTTGCTTTTGCATAAAATTAAGAAACAAAACACCAGAAATATGTCTTACCTTATACACACACCATAATAATACTTGTATGTTTAATGCGCCGACAATCCTTCAAGCGGTGTGGCTTCATAGCTCACCAAAGTCGTAATAAAACATTTTGATAGATTTTTGAGCGCCGTGTGTAATATTCTATATATTCAATTCAATTCAAAATGTTGGTATTGTTTACTTGAGACATATTGCAATCATGGTGCTGTCTACACTTAATTCTTATGTTTGACAGTCATCTACTGGTCACACTTATCATTACACCATGTACCAAATAAAATAGCTTCAAGGTGAGTAAGCTCAACCAAACTTATTCCTTACATTAGGCCAGGGGTCGGCAACCCGCGGCTCTAGAGCCGCATGCGGCTCTTTAGCGCCGCCCTAGTGGCTCTCTGGAGCTTTTTCAAAAATGTATGAAAAATGGAAAAAGATGAGCGGAAAAAAATATATTTTTTGTTCTAATATGGTTTCTGTAGGAGGACAAACATGACACAAACCTCCCTAATTGTTATAAAGCACACTGTTTATATTAAACATGCTTCACTGATTCGAGTATTTGGCGAGCGCCGTTTTGTCCTACTAATTTTGGCGGTCCTTGAACTAACCTTAGCTTGTTTACATGTATAACTTTCTCCGACTTTCTAGGACGTGTCTTATGCTACTTCTTTTTCTGTCTCATTTTGTCCACCAAACTTTTAACATTGTGCATGAATGCACAAAGGTGAGTTTTGTTGATGTTATTGACTTGTGTGGAGTGCTAATCCGACATATTTGGTCACTGAATGACTGCAAGCTAATCGATGCTAACATGCTATTTAGGCTAGCCTTATGTACATATTGCATCATTATGCCTCATTTGTAGCTATATTTGAGCTCATTTAGTTTCTTTTAAGTCCTCTTAATTCAATTTATATCTCATGACACAGTGAGACACACAATCTGTATGTAATATGGCTTTTAATTTTTGCGGCGCCAGACAGATTTGTTTTTGTATTTTTGGTCCCAATATGGCTCTTTCAACATTTTGGGTTGCCGACCCCTGCATTAGGCGCACCGGGTTATAAGGCGCACTGTCGACTTTTGAGAAAAACATATTTTAAGTGCACCTTATAGTCCGGAAAATACGGTAAGTAAAGCAGTCCAGAGGACAGGGCTGTCATAAGAAAAAAAAGTTAAAGTTAAAGTACCAATGATTGTCACACACACACTAGGTGTGGTGAAATTAACCTCTGCATTTGACAGATCCCCTTGTTCACCCCCTGGGAGGTGAGGGGAACAGTGAGCAGCAGCGGTGGCTACGCCCAGGAATCATTTTGGTGATTTAACCCCCAATTCCAACCCTTAATGCTGTGTGCCAAGCAGGGAGGTAATGGGTCCCATTTTTATAGTCTTTGGTATGACTCGGCCGGGGTTTGAACTCACGACCTACCGATCTCAGGGCGGACATTCTAACAAGAAGCGCTCAAACCAAAGGAACTGTGGCAAATGGAGACAAAAAGGAAGTGGAATGAAACATAATAGCGCTGGATAGGAAATAATACAAGAAACTAAAAACAAAATAGCTGTCATTTAAGGTCACGAGCGGGACATGCGAAAGAACAAAAACCAACTAAGGAGGAGAACAATGGTCTTCTGTATTTACTTTTGGAACTCTGGTAAAGAGACAAATTGTATCAAAGAGGAGACTGAGGGCAGCAAAGAAAAGGACAAAGGCACAACAACTGTTTGCTGCCAATGGGAAGCATCTATAGCAGGGTTGTCAAATGTACGGCAAACAGGTTTTATCCCGCCCGTGGGTTAGTTTGCTAAGTATAAAATTGAAAGAAACCACTGTTCTAAATGTGTCCACTAGATGTCAAAATAGCAATTCTTTGTATCTTTGTAGATTATGCTACAAATGTAAAAAAATATAAACAACATGATGTGAGCAAACTACATTAATAGCACCCTGTAATTTGATTTTGATATTATTTTTTCATCTTGATAGATTGAAAATTAACACCAATGCGTTGAATGATGAACATTATCACATACTTTATTCAGAAAGTATAAATAACGACAAATAAAGATAGAATACTAATAACTAGGGATGTCCGATAACACCGGACTGCCGATATTATCGGCCGATAAATGCTTTAAAATGTAGTATCGGAAATTATCGGTATCGGTTTCAAAAAGTAAAATTTATGACTTTTTAAAACGCTGCTGTGTACACGGACGTAGGGAGAGGTACAGAGCGCCAATAAACCTTAAAGGCACTTTCTTTGTGTGCCGGCCCAGAGACATGATATCTACGGCTTTTCACACACACAAGTGAATGCAATGCATACTTGATCAACAGCCATACAGGTCACACTGAGGGTGACCGTATAAACAACTTTAACACTGTTACAAATATGCGCCACACTGTGAACCCACACCAAACAAGAATGACAAACACATTTCGGGAGAACATCCACACCGTAACACAACATAAACACAACAGAAGAAATACCCAGAACCCCTTGCAGCACTAACTCTTCCGGGACGCTACAATATACACCCCCGCTACCCCCCACCCTAAAACCCCGCCCACCTCAACCTCCTCATGCTCTCTCAGGGAGAGCATGTCCCAAATTCCAAGCTGCTGTTTTGAGGCATGTTAAAAAAAATAATGCACTTTGTGACTTCAATAATAAATATGGCAGTGCCATGTTGGCATTTTTTTCATAACTTGAGTTGATTTATTTTGGAAAACCTTGTTGCATTGTTTAATGCATCCAGCGGGGCATTACAACAAAATTAGGCATAATAATGTGTTAATTCCACGACTGTATATATTGGTATCGGTTGATATCGGAATTGGTAATTAAGAGTTGGACAATATCGGAATATCGGATATCGGCAAAAAAGCCATTATCGGACATCTCTACTAATAACCACAACATGTAAGTGTAAAGAAACCCAAACAACATTATGATTTGTAAATTTTCAGAATGTTCTATTTTCAAACAAAGAAAACAATCTGAAGTTATCTTTATTTTTAAGTTATCGTGCCGTGATTTTACCAGTCTGGCCCGCTTGGGAGTAGATTTTTTTCCATGTGGCCCCCGATCTAAAATGAGCTTGACACCCCTGATCTATAGGGACTGTGCACCTTTTCTGACATCTGGCTACATTACACCACAAAATAAAAAGAACCTCTGTGTAAAATGCAGCTGTGCTGACATGAAGTCATATTAGAACATTTCAAGCTGCCCTTTTTATCACACACAACAAAAGGTCAGGCTACTGATGTAATAGAACTGCTGTGATCAGTGTCAGATTGGGTGTTAAAACATGGCTCCGGGGTGTTTTTCCGGTCAGGTTCATTTGACAGAGTCAGCTGCTGACGACTCCATGCCACCAGCAGCACCTCTTATCTGCTCCTGCCTGCACCATTGTGCACTTCACTGCCTCAGACATACAATCTGCAAATTCCTGCAAATGTTTGTTGAAAGAAAATGTGTTCTTCAGATAAGACAAACTGGCCGCACATTGTGGAGGAGCAAAAATGCATTATGGTCGCTGATTCCAGTTCTGGGCTGCATGGGTGATGATGGAGTTACAGGGCAATTTGCACACGTTAATTAACCGACGGCTGCGGGATATGGAAGGAAACTCAATACGGACATCCCGGTTACAACTGCAAACACTCCATTACCGCGGCCTCGGGGAGAACCTAATTAAATGCAACCGACGGGAGGTTGGGTTTTATGCGAGGCGCGGCTATCGATTGCAAAAGGCGTCAAGCAAGGCTATTCGGAGTGCTTTCGAGACGCAAACACAGACATCGCCGCAGACGTCTGAGTCCGGAGGAGGACAGATGTTACGCGGGCTGAAATAAACACCGGTGACGTTGCGAGAACCAATTTTAGACAGTGGCACTTGCAGGATGATTTTTACAGACGAGATGCCACACATGCAAGAGGCCGTCAGGCTGAGCGAGAGCTGGAGTCAGCGAAAGTGAAGGCGAACAAGGCTCCCTCTGACAGCATAACAATCTATATGCAACTCTGCACTTGGCTGCATCATGCATCAACTGAATCATCCCTTTCACTCCCCACACAGGCCTGCTAGTGTGCTAAGCTACGCTCTGCCCTGAGCTTAGATCCTTCCTATAGCACCTCCAGGAGCATCAACATCATCCACGTAAGCCACGTTCACATGGCGGGGTTGGATGTCCGATTCGGATTTTTTTTTGGTCAAATTCGATCTTTGTAACAGTCGTTCACATTAAAAAAAAAAAGAAAAAAAAGTGATTTCTAATTTAAATGCAATCTGACCCGCATGCGGACATGATGGATCCACCTCCAAATAAAAACTTTTAAAATAGTTTTTATTAAGACATTAGATTTGTTTCTTGTTGCGTGTTTTTGTGTTTGTGTTGTAAATAGGGTTGTCCCGATACCAATATTTTGCTACCGGTACCAAAATGTATTTCGATACATTTCTAAGTAAAGGGGACCACAAAAAAATGACATTATTAACTTTATTTCAACAAAAAAATCTTAGGGTACATTAAACATATGTTTCTTATTGCAATCAAAGAACATTTTTGTCCTTAAATAAAATAGTGAACATACGAGACAACTTGTCTTTTAGTAGTAAGTAAACAAACAAAAACTCCTAATTAGTCTGCTGACGTATGCAGTAACATATTGTGCCATTTATAGAGATGTCCGATAATGGCTTTTTTGCCGATATCCGATATTCCGATATTGTCCAACTCTTAATTACCGATTCCGATATCAACCGATACCAATATATACAGTTGTGGAATTAACACATTATTATGCCTAATTTTGTTGTGATGCCTCGCTGGATGCATTAAACAATGTAACAAGATTTTCCAAAATAAATCAAATCAAGTTATGGAAAAAAATGCCAACATGGCACTGCCATATTTATTTTTGAAGTCAAAAAGTGCATTATTTTTTTTAACATGCCTCAAAACAGCAGCTTGGAATTTGGGGCATGCTCTCCCTGAGAGAGCATGAGGAGGTTGAGGTGGGCGGTGTTGAGGTGGGGGAATGTGCTATATTGTAGCGTCCCGGAAGAGTTAGTGCTGCAAGGGGTTCTGGGTATTTGTTCTGTTGTGTTTATGTTGTGTTACGGTGCGGATGTTCTCCCGAAATGTGTTTGTCATTCTTGTTTGGTGTGGGTTCACAGTGTGGCGCATATTTGTAACAGTGTTTAAGTTGTTTATACGGCTACCCTCAGTGTGACCTGTATGGCTGTTGACCAAGTATGCTTGCATTCACTTGTGTGTGTGTAAAGCCGTAGATATTATGTGACTGGGCCGGCACGCAAAGGCAGTGCCTTTAAGGTTTATTGGCGCTCTGTATTTCTCCCCACACAGCAGCGTTTTAAAAAGTCATAAATTTTACTTTTTGAAGCAGATACCGATAATTTCCGATATTACATTTTAAAGCATTTATCGGCCGATAATATCGGCAGTCCGATATTATCGAACATCTCTAGTCATTTATCATTCTATTATTTTGACAACATTATGAGGGACAAGCTGTAAAAATGTATTATTGATCCACTTGTTCGTTTACTGTTAATATCTGCTTATTTTCTGTTTTAACATGTTCTATCTACACTTCTGTTAAAATGTAATAATCAATTATTCTTCCGTTGTTTGATACTTTACATTAGTTTTGAATGATACCACAAATGTAGGTATCGATCCGCTGAGATTGGCTCCAGCACCCCCCGCAACCCCGAAAGGGACAAGCGGTAGGAAATGGATGGATGGATGGATCCTATACCAAGTAGTTACAGGATCATACATTGGCCATATTCAAAGTTCTGAGTTTATAAACATAATATGAATTTATTTAAAAAGAAAAGGATTTTGCGACGATAAAAAATATTGATGTAATCATAGTAGTATCGACTAGATACGTTATTGTACTTGGTATCATTACAGTGGATGCCAGGTGTAGATCCACTCATGGCATTTTTTTACATTAAGGAGCGCTCGCTATCTTTTGTTAGCGGTGACGCCGGTGAGCTCTTGTATCCTCCTACGGTGTGTAGTGAAGCATGTTTAGCTATTCCTCGTCCTGCAGTACTTGTAATAAACTTATTTTTTTTGTCGCCATATAGACGAGGATTAGTGATTTAGAAGAAACTAAAACACTGCTGACTGGGGATGGACGTTAGCCGCTAACTAGCTAGCCATGTTTTAAAGCCTCTTTTGCTGAGCGGCGTTTCAGTGTTATAACTTCACATTTATCATTAGTTTTCAGGCCGAAATGCGTCCATTCTCCCTTTTCTGTCTACACACTGTGTCTGCTTGTAAGTACTCCGTGATTGTGCGCTGCCGAACATGCTCCTCTACTCGTAAAACCAGCAATGTCATGACCTGACGACGGCGTGCCGCCACGGCCGTTAAAAAAAACAGGGAACCGGTACATTTAAACAGAGTATAGTACCGTTTTTTATTCATTTGTACCACGATACTATACCGTACAACCGTAGTTGTAAGTAATTTGTACTTTTAACTACAGTTAAAAGTGATTTTTTGTTGTTTTTCTATGTATTAATAAAAACATTTTTTTTTGCCTTCTTGGCCAGGTCACTCATGCAAAATAGATTTTAATCTCAATGAGATTTACCTAGTTAAATAAAGGAAAAGGAATTAATGAATTTTGCTGGCCTTGATAAATTGCAATGTGTATGCGTGTTTATGGGCTGCAAGAGCGGTCACTCTTTGCATTCGTATTAAAATAAGCTAGCTAATATGCAAACATAAAAAAAGAGACATTAACGTCTTTCCCAATTAAGAAACGCTGAACCCCAATTTAAACTTGTATAAACACATTTGTTTCCAAATAACTAAGATACAGTATCCATTAGGGCTGTGAATCTTTGGGTGTCCCACGATTCGATTCAATATCGATTCTTGGGGTCACGATTCGATTCAAAATCGATTTTTTTTTTTCAATTCAACACGATTCTCGATTCAAAAACGATTTTTTTCCAGATTCAAAACAATTTTCTATTCATTCAATACATGGGTATCCTCGGTCTGCTGACATGCTAGCAGAGTAGTAGATTTTTGTAAAAAGCTTTTATAATTGTAAAGGACAATGTTTTATCAACTGATTGCAATAATGTAAATTTGTTTTAACTATTAAATGAACCAAAAATATGACTTATTTTATCTTTGTGAAAATATTGGACACAGTGTGTTGTCAAGCTTATGAGATGAAGTGAATTGAAGTGAATTACATTTATATAGCGCTTTTTCTCAAGTGACTCAAAGCGCTTTACATAGTGAAACCCAATATCTAAGTTACATTCAAACCAGTGTGGGTGGCACTGGGAGCAGGTGGGTAAAGTGTCTTGCCCAAGGACACAACGGCAGTGACTAGGATGGCGTAAGCGGGGATCGAACCTGCAACCCTCAAGTTGCTGGCACGGCCGCTCTACCAACCGAGCTATACCGCCCCATGTGATGCAAGTGTAAGCCACTGTGACACTATTTTTATAAATGTCTAATAATAATGTCAATGAGGGATTTTTAATCACTGCTATGTTGAAATTGTAACTAATATTGATACTGTTGATAATATTCATTTTTGTTTCACTACTTTTGTATTGTTCTGTGTCGTGTTTGTGTCTCCTCTCAATTGCTCTGTTTATTGCAGTTCTGGGTGTTGCTGGGTCAGGTTTGGTTTTGGAATTGGATTGCATTGTTATGGTATTGCTGTGTATTGTTTTGTTGGATTGATTAATTTAAAAACAAAACAAAAAAAACCACAAAAAAACAATTTAAATAAATGAATAAAAAATAAAAAAATCGATTTTTTAAAAATGAGAATCGATTCCGAATCGCACAACGTGAGAATCGTGATTCAAATTCGAATCGATTTTTTCCCACACCCCTAGTATCCATATTGAACATAAAGGCTGTGCTGTCTTTGCACAAAGTGATCAACGTATACTCGACATTGATTGATTGATTGAAACTTTTATTAGTAGGTTGCACAGTGAAGTACATATTCCGTACAATTGACCACTAAATGGTAACACCCGAATAAGTTTTTCAACTTGTTTAAGTCGGGGTCCACGTTAATCAATTCATGGTACAAATATATACTATCAGCATAATACAGTCATCACACAAGTTAATCATCAGAGTATATACATTGAATTTTTTACATGATTTACAATCCGGGGGGGTGGGATGTGGAGGGGGTTGGGGCGGGGGCGGGGGGGTTAGGTTTGGTTGCTATCAGCACTGCAGTCATCAACAATTATATCATCTGAGAAATGGACATTGTAACAGTGTAGGTCTGACTTGGTAGGATATGTACAGCGAGCAGTGAACATAGTGAGCTCAGAAAGCATAAGAACAAGTATATACATTTGATTATTTACAATCCGGGGAGGTGGGATGTGGTGGGGGGAGGGTGTTAGTCAAGAGTTTAAGTTGCCTGGAGGTGTTCTTTTAGTGCGGTTTTGAAAGAGGATAGAGATGCCCTTTCTTTTACACCTGTTGGGGGTGAATTCCATATTGATGTGGCATAGAAGGAGAATGAGTTAAGACCTTTGTTAGATCGGAATCTGGGTTTAACGTGGTTTGTGGAGCTCCCCCAGACAAAGGTGTCTAACAGGAAGTGATCTCGCGTGACGTTACATAAATCAGAAGTGACGCAAAGTGATCACCCTATTTGTATTTATTAGAAAAAAATTCAAAATTGTTGACAAACTAAAATGGAGGATAACATTAAAACACACAAATGAAAATAATATGGCTCTTTGGAACCCAGAACAATATTCAATGTTTCCTCTGCCAAGAAAGTATATTGTGTGTCTATTTATTTTAGTTATTACAAAAGTAATGAAGCGGATTAAATTGGATTGACTTGAAATGTATCACACAGACACAAAACAGCCATTTGTAACTTTAGAAGGTTCAGCTGAAGTACAACAAAACAATTAATTATGTCTGCTTTCATGGGACTGACAAGCGCATGTGTGTAAACTTTGAGCAAGATTGGTTAAAAAACATGGCCGTTGTCTTTGCAGGAGCATGGAGCTGTGGGACTAATCAACATTGCACCAACTGACAATCCTATTTTATTGTGTTTTATGATGTTTTTATCTTTAGTCTTTTATTGTGTATATAACGGTGCACTAATTAATTTTTATTTTCACTATATTTTTATATATGATGTTTCCTGGAACATGATCATTTCGTTATTCATGTTTTTTATGTGAGATTGACCTTGATGGGTGCAACTGCTTGTGCATAAATCATTGACCATTTGTCTAATGATCAAACAACTTTAAGGATATCTGTATTACATCTTTTGCACAACTAATAGAGGGCATTATAGACATTATATGAAAACATTTAAACATTATACACGTGACGGTATATAAGTGCATTGCTGGTGAGAATAGGAAACATAAAAATTAGGCTCCCAACTACAAGATGGCATGTTTTTTATGGAGTACTGTGCAAGTATAACTATATATATATATATATATATATATATATATATATATATATATATATATATACACATACAGCAGGGGTGTCCAAACTTTTTCCACTGAGAGCCGCACATGGAAAAATTAAAGCATGTGGGGGCCATTTTGATATTTTTCATTTTCAAAACATACCAAAATATATGGATTTTTTATTTATTTTACTTTTAGGGGTCCCGGGGACCATAAAGGGTCTCAGTCATTAAAATGTTAAAAATAAGTAAAATTATAATTTTTTATTAAACACTTACAGTTAATCTCTATCAACTTCAAGTTCAAATAAAGTAATTAAAAAAAAAAGGTTTTATGGTTTTCTGTCAAAAACAACTTAGTTTTTTATAGTAAAACTGAAATATGCAGTATTTAGTAATTAGAGCCTTAAAAGATCAATAATGCAGGACACCATTGATTTTAATTCTTTAATAGTTTTGAGTACGGTAATCACAGTGAAAAGATAAATACAATACCACTAAATATATTTGGGATCCAAAAGGTGCCCCACTCATAAAGTGATACATTTTTATTAGGTTTTTCTTTTACTTTCAACACTTAAGTTACAGGATCAACTTCAGATATATCTGTCCATTTTACATTTAAACTATTATTTTTTTGTTTTATGCTCTTTTGTCAAACAAAACTTTGATGTTTTTATATGGCATCTACACAATATATGCAATATTTACCGCATAAGACGTTTTAAAGTGAAATATTTGAAGTAACTGGAGCCTTGAAAATAATTCATTATAACATGGATTTTTTTGTCATTATTTTTTTTTTTAAACAATGGCAAAAAAAGAAAAAAAGAAAGACAAAATTTGAAAAAAACAGCCTGCATGGCAGCTTTGTGTCAACTTTTTCTCGTTAGATTTCACCTCATTCCACTTTTTTGAATTTTCTTTGTTTATTTTTGCAATAGCATTTCCAGAATGTGTGGCGGGCCGGTAAACAATTAGCTGCGGGCCGCAAATGGCCCCCGGGCCACACTTTGGACACCCCTGACATACAGGTATATAGTCACATATATATATACATAAATACATACATATATATGTATGTATATATATATATATATGTATATACAGTATATATATATATATATATATATATATATATATATATATATATATATATATATATATATATATATATATATATATATATATATCCAAATATATGTTTTTAAATCCTCAATAGCCCTTTGAGACACTTGTGATTCAGGGCTATATAAATAAACATTGATTGATTGATTGAATTGGCTTTCGGTAGAATTCCAAAACCAGGCAGACCAACGACCATCTTTTCACAATACGATACTCAAATTGGAGCCTTTAATATTGATGCAATACGATCTCAGCATGAATCATACAGACTTTTATTATTTTGTGGTGTGGAATGTTAGAAAAGGTGCGATCAAGAGAAATCACAATGGTAATCTATTTATTATTAACACTAACCTATTTATTATTAACCGTCTGGAATGGACTTATGCTGTCTTTGAGTTAAAGTGGGGTGGCAAATATATTTGTGACACTTAGTGGCCACAATAATTCATCAAGTTAAGCTTATGCTGCAGTAAGTTGAATGATGTGGACACTTTTGTTACTGGATTCTTTCTAATACACTTCTACCTTGGAGTATTTGTATGTGTAAGTGGTTTTCAACTATAATTATTTGATACTTGTTTATATTGCCAAATTTGGTGTTTTGGACTGCAATATTAAAGGTGGGATTACTAGAATCTTGAGTCACCAGACAGAATTCAAACTGTAAATCCTGCCCCCCACTCTGCGCACCTTGCTGTAATTGCGCACAAGACGTGCACACGCATAGGTTGTTGACGGTCTAAAGTTGCATGGAAAGATCCCCGAGTTCGTAATTTGTTGCAGACTATCAGTAACACACGTCGCCTTGCAAAATAATACACACAAACTATAGGAAAATGGAACATTAGATTACCTGTGTAGAAGGAAAACAGCTTCTTGCACGTCCAGAGTTAGTCCAAAACTGGCCTTCATCTTGAATACGCCGGACCAATATTTTTTCTTTGTTTTTTTGTACAGCGTCTTTCATTTCTGCCTTGAAATTTCCTCTTTTTGTGTTCTTAGCAGCATATGCTGTAACAACAAGCGCAGGTATTGCCATCTTTCCAGGTGGTTGAACGGCAGCCGTGCTTTACTAGAAACAATTTCGCACCGTTTATCTATCGCGTCAGCCAATGAGGAGGCTCCTTCGTGGGCTCTGATCACTCCTCCTTTCTCTAAATCCTGTGGTTAGATCTGGAGGGGTTGACCGCCAGGAAAGGAAGACAAATAATTTCATCCTCCGGTGTTTTATTTACTAAAATACTTTATTATAAGGCACAGACCGCACACAGACGTACACTTTTTTTTTTTTAGTTAAAGAATAAACCTTACCGTATTTTCCGGACTATTTTTTTTCTCAAAACTCGACTGTGCACCTAATAACCCGGTGCGCTTAATGTACGGAATAATTCTGGTTTTGCTTACCGACCTGGAAGCAATTTTATTTGGTACATGGTGTGATGATAAGTGTGACCAGTAAATGGCAGACAAACATAAGAGATACGTGGTAAGAGGTATGATTGCAATATGACTCATGTAAACAACACCAACATTTTATATGTTCCATTGAAAATATAGAACATTACACACTGAGCTCAAAAATCTATCAAAATGTTTTAGTACGACTTTGCTAAGCTATGAAGCCGCATACAGTATGTCAGCGCATTAAACATACGAGTATTATTATGGTGTGTGTATAAGGTCAGACATATTATCTGACGTTTTGTTACGCAATATTATGCAAAAACAACTTTTCTTAACTTCTGGTACCTGCTGCTCTGTATTTGGGATCTGCATAAGTCCTAAGAATTTGCGCTCGTCCGCCTTTGTAGTCTGTACCGACAACGTAGTCGATAAGCTTCTTCTTTTTCTCTATCTTCTTGTTATGGGACATATGTTGCCATTTCTAATATAAAGTAGTGTAAAGTTCCTACTTATATCTGTCAGTAAACTCGCCATGAAAGCTCTAAAATGTACCGGTGTAGTGAGTTTACATTATTCACCCGAGGAACTTTAGTTATTAGAGAGTTCCGGTCGGACGGTTTTTCACGGGACACATTTCCGGCCTTGTTGTTGTTTCCGGATGAGAAGATGCTGCTCCGTTATTGATTTAAGTAAAGTCTGAATTTCATTAAAACAGTTAGCTCCATCTTTTGACACTTCTTCCACCCCCGTCCTTGCACGCTACACCGCTACAACAAAGATGACGGAGAGAAGACGCTGCCGAAGGTGAGCCTTGTAAATAAGACCGCCCACAAAACGGCGCATCTGGTAGCGACTGTCAGAAAGCGGCTTAAAGATGATCTGTAAAACAGAATCTATGCAACATTTTGACCAACGGACCACCATTGCATGGTATGTACACCACAAGGAAGTGTTTTCAACTTAGAAAAAAAACCAAAACGATATGACTCTTTTAATGTGCCCTGTAATCCGGTGTGCCTTTTATATGAAAAAAGATCAAAAATAGACCATTCATCGGCAGTGCGCCTTATAATCCGGTGCGCCCTATGGTCCGGAAAATACGGTAGGTACCCCAGCCTTAAAGGCACTTATCTAGCTTGTGTGCTAGTGTGTGCTTAGCTGTTGTGTAGCTGTTAGCTCTGAATAGCCTATAGCCTACCATGTTTCTTGACTATAATTCAAGAAAAGCCCAAACTTGTGTGCTTATTAGAGGACATTTAGATGTTAACTAGTTGTCCAGCTTTGCACAAGTAAAACCTTCAGATGCAAGTGGATACCATCCGATATATGCTAATATCGGACCGATATCTGATATCAACATCGGATCGGGAAGCCCCAACAAACGACATAGAGCCACTATTGCAATTGAACAATGTGCTTTTGAGTGTGAGTAATGCCAATCCCAATTGATGAGCAGAAATCAGCTCAGCCAGTCCATCACTGGGGAGTATCAGCATGAGACTTAAAGGCCTACTGAAATGATTTTTTTTAATTTAAACGGGAATAGCAGATCCATTCTATGTGTCATACTTGATCATTTCGCGATATTGCCATATTTTTGCTGAAAGGATTTAGTAGAGAAAATCGACGATAAAGTTCGCAACTTTTGCTGGCTGATAAAAAAAAGCCTTGCCTGTACCGGAAGTAGCGTGACGTCACAAGAGTTAGTATTCCTCACAATTCCCCATTGTTTACAATGGAGCGAGAGAGATTCGGACCGAGAAAGTGACGATTACCCCATTAATTTGAGCGAGGATGAAAGATTCGTAGATGAGGAACGTTACAGTGAAGGACTTGAGAGGCAGTGATGGACGTATCTTTTTTCGCTCTGACCGTAACTTAGGTACAAGCTGGCTCATTGGATTCCACACTCTCCTTTTTCTATTGTGGATCACGGATTTGTATTTTAAACCACCTCGGATACTATATCCTCTTGAAAATGAGAGTCGAGCACGCAAAATGGACATTTAAAGTGACTTTTATCTCCAATATAATACATCGGTGACACACTTAGCTACTGAGCTAACGTGATAGCATCGTTCTCAAATGAAGATAGAAACAAAATAAATAAACCCCTGACTGGAAGGATTGACAGAAGACCAACAATGCTATTAAACCATGTACATGTAACTACACGGTTAAAAATTCTCAGCCTGGTAAGGCTTAACTATGCTGTTGCTAACGACGCTAAGGCTAATTTAGCAACTTAGCAACCGGACCTCACAGAACTATGTACTCTCTCCTTTTTCTATTGTGGATCACGGATTTGTATTTTAAACCACCTCGGATACTATATCCTCTTGAAAATGAGAGTTGAGCACGCGAAATGGACATTTAAAGTGACTTTTATCTCCAAGACAATACATCGGTGACACACTTAGCTACTGAGCTAGCGTGATAGCATCGTTCTCAAATGAAGATAGAAACAAAATAAATAAACCCCTGACTGGAAGGATAGACAGAAGACCAACAATGCTATTAAACCATGTACATGTAACTACATGGTTAACAATTCTCAGCCTGGTAAGGCTTAACTATGCTGTTGCTAACGACGCTAAGGCTAATTTAGCAACTTAGCAACGGGACCTCACAGAACTATGTACTCTCTCCTTTTTCTATTGTGGATCACGGATTTGTATTTTAACCCTTGTGTGGTGTTCATATTGTTGTTACTCAGCCAGTGTTTGTGGGTCTGATGGACCCGTTGCATTTTGTGGCTTTTAATGCCTCACAATAAAACACTTTTATGTTAAAATACTGACTTATCCCAAAAAACATCTGTAATGAAGTGCTTCGAGAGGCTGGTAAAGGAATACATTGTCTCCAGACTTCCCCCCACATTCGACCCATACCAGTTTGCTTATCGCCCTAACCGCTCCACAGAGGACGCCATCTCCTCTGCACTCCACCTGAGCTTAGAACATCTGGAAGGAAAGGACACACACGTGCGGATGTTGTTTCTGGACTTCAGCTCAGCATTCAAAACCATCATCCCGCAGCACTTGGTGACAAAACTGGCCCCCCTTGGATTCAGTACCCCCCTATGCAACTGGCTGCTTGACTTCCTCACAGACAGACCGCAGTCTGTGAGAGTGGGCAACAACACCTCCAGTGCCATCTCCCTGAGCACCGGCTCCCCCCAGGGCTGCGTCCTGAGTCCGCTGCTGTTCACGTTGATGATCCATGACTGCTGCACCAGGTCCACTACTAACCACATTGTGAATTACACGACAGTAGTGGGCCTCATCCGTGACAACAACGACATGGACTACAGGGAGGAGGTGAAACATCTGGTTGACTGGTGCAGAACCAACAACCTGGTCCTGAATGTCAAAAAGACCAAGGAGATCATCGTCGACTTCAGGAAGCACCAGTCCAGCCACACTCCACTCTTCATCAACGGCACAGCGGTGGAGATGGTAAGCAGCACCAAGTTCCTGGGGCTGCAGATAACTGACAATATGACCTGGTCCCTACACACTGGAGCTCTTGTAAAAAGAGCTCAGCAGCGCATGCACTTTTTGCGTCGGATGAAAAGAGCACAGCTCCCTCCCCCCATTCTGCAGAGGCACTATAGAGACCACCTGCTGACCAACAGCATCTCTGTCTGGACTGGAGCCTGCAGTGCCTCAGACTGGAAGTCTCTCCAGAGAGTGGTGAGGACTAAGGCTGAAACGACGCGTCGACGTAGTCGACGTCATCGACGTCATCGGTTACGTAAATACGTCGACGCCGTTTTTGTGCGTCGACGCGTCGCATATTTACGTCACACTACCGTCATGGCGGAGCGCAAAGCAGACTGTGCGAGCGAGGGGAAAAACGCACGCCAAAAGTCGTCAAAAGTGTGGGAGTATTTCAATACACAGCCTAATAATGTTGTTGTATGCACACTGTGTCGAGCGGAAATGGCCTATCATAGCAGCACAACGGCTATGAACGAACATTTGAAAAGAAAACCATCAACCATCAACTAGTCAATCGTCCGCGTTAGCATACGTTGTCATCATTACACAAAAACATGAATGTGTCATTTGTATCTGCTAGGGGTGTAACGGTATGTGTTTTGTATTGAACCGTTTCGGTACGGGGCTTTCGGTTCGGTACGGGGGTGTACCGAACGAGTTTCTTTGCTAAAGCTAACTTTAGCTGCTAAAGTCTTAACAAGTTGCTTTGCTCCTCTGCCTCTGTCTCAGCACGCAGCATTGTCCCACCCATACAACCATCTGATTGGTACACACGCAGCATTGTCCCACCCACACAACCATCTGATTGGTACACACGCAGCATTGTCCCACCCATACAACCATCTGATTGGTACACACGAAGCATTATCAGCCAATCAGCAGTGCGTATTCATAGCGCATGTAGTCAGCGCTTCAGCGTCGAGCAGATAGTGTTTAGCAGGTGAGCATCAGGCAGCGGACTCTCCCCAAATGATAATAAACACCTCCCAGTCAACTACTAGTAACATCACTATGAGCCCGTTGACCTACTAGAAACTTAAAGGCCTACTGAAATGAATTTTTTTTATTTAAACGGGGATAGCAGATCTATTCTATGTGTCATACTTGATCATTTCGCGATATTGCCATATTTTTGCTGAAAGGATTTAGTATAGAACAACGACGATAAAGATTGCAACTTTTGGTATCTGATAAAAAAAAGGCTTGCCCCTACCGGAAGTAGCGTGACGTAGTCAGTTGAACATATACGCAAAGTTCCCTATTGTTTACAATGATGGCCGCATGAAGTGAGAGAGATTCGGACCGAGAAAGCGAAAATTTCCCCATTAATTTGAGCGAGGATGAAAGATTTGTGGATGAGTAAAGTGCAAGTGAAGGACTAGTGGGGAGTTGAAGCTATTCAGATAGGGAAGATGCTGTGAGAGCCGGGGGTGACCTGATATTCAGCTGGGAATGACTACAACAGTAAATAAACACAAGACATATATATACTCTATTAGCCACAACACAACCAGGCTTATATTTAACATGCCACAAATTAATCCTGCATAAAAACACCTGCGTGTTTGTTATGCTAGCTCCTAGCTCCTCTGCTAGCTCCTAGCTCCATAGAACACGCCAATACAATTCAAACACCTGATCAACACACACAATCACTCAGCCCAAAAGACCGTTCACCTAACCCAAGGTTCATAAAGCTTATATATTTTTAAAAAGTTACGTACGTGACGCGCACATACGGTCAAGTTATCAAATGTTTAGCAGCCAAGGCTGCATACTCACGGTACCTGATATTCAGCTGGGAATGACTACAACAGTAAATAAACACAAGACATATATATACTCTATTAGCCACAACACAACCAGGCTTATATTTAATATGCCACAAATTAATCCTGCATAATAACACCTGCGTGTTTGTTATGCTAGCTCCTAGCTCCTCTGCTAGCTCCTAGCTCCATAGAACACGCCAATACAATTCAAACACCTGATCAACACACACAATCACTCAGCCCAAAAGACCGTTCACCTAACCCAAGGTTCATAAAGCTTATATATTTTTAAAAAGTTACGTACGTGACGCGCACGTACGGTACGGTACGTGTTATGCTAGCTCCTAGCTCCTATGCTAGCTCCTAGCTCCATAGAACACGCCAATACAATTCAAACACCTGATCAACACACACAATCACTCAGCCCAAAAGACCGTTCACCTAACCCAAGGTTCATAAAGCTTATATATTTTTAAAAAGTTACGTACGTGACGCGCACGTACGGTACGGTACGTGTTATGCTAGCTCCTAGCTCCTATGCTAGCTCCTAGCTCCATAGAACACGCCAATACAATTCAAACACCTGATCAACACACACAATCACTCAGCCCAAAAGACCGTTCACCTAACCCAAGGTTCATAAAGCTTATATGTTTTAAAAAAGTTACGTACATACGCAAAAAAAAGTTGCGCACATACGGTCAAGCGATCAAATGTTTAGAAGCCAAAGCTGCATACTCACAGTAGCACGTCTGCGTCTTTGTCATCCAAATCAAAGTAATCCTGGTAAGAGTCTGTGTTGTCCCAGTTCTCTACAGGCGTCTGTGTATCGAAGTCAAAAGTCCTCCTGGTTAGAGTCTCTGTTATCCGAGTTCTTCCATCTTGACTGCATCTTTCGGGAATGTAAACAAAGAAGCGCCGGCTGTGTACTGTTGTGGCTGACTACGTTCGAAAAATACGTCCATTTCGCACCGACAACTTTCTTCTTTGCTTGCTCAGCTTCCTTCTCCATAATGCAATGAACATGATTGAAACAGATTCACGAACACAGATGTCCAGAATACTGTGGAATTATGAAATGAAAACAGAGCTTTTTCGTATTGGCTTCAATGTGGAAGGCATACCCGTGTTCCCCGGTCTACGTCACGCGCATACGTCATCCTCAGCGGCGTTTCGAACCGGAAGTTTAGCGGCAAATTTAAAATGTCACTTTATAAGTTAACCCGGCCGTATTGGCATGTGTTATAATGTTAAGATTTCATCATTGATGTATAAACTATCAGACTGCGTGGTCGGTAGTAGTGGGTTTCAGTAGGCCTTTAAACTGCAGCTCAGCTCGCTCGCAGTCCTGGCTTGAGGTGAAGGCTAATTACCTCTCAGTTCCAGCCACATCGACCCCGTCTGAGCGCCTACTTTCAGCTGCTGGGAATATTGTAAACAAGAAAAGAAGCAAAGCAAGTAGACATGCTAACCTTTCTTCATTACAAGTGTTAGTCACTCACTGGAATGAGTAGAATTGGTTATTGTGTACTGTGTTGGACTGGATGTTTATTTTGCACATTTTAAAAGCAATACTTAATGTTTACAGTGCTCCAGAATATTTAGATTGGCACTTTTTTGTATTGGATGTTTATCTTTATTTTTGCACATTTGAGCAAATAAGCAATACTTTCACTTTTGTTGAAATGTTTACACTGTTGTTACAGAATATTTCGTTTTGCACTTTTTTGTATTGGATGTTTATCTTTATTTTTGCACATTTTAAAGCAAAATAAGCAATACTTTTACTTTTGAAATGCTTATACTATTGCAAAATATTAAGATTTGCACTGGATGTTTACTTTTATATTTGCACATTAAAAAGCAAATAAGCTACTTTTAATTTTGTTAAATGTTAAAAGTTTTAAATGTTTACATTGTTACAGAATATTTTGTCATGTTGTTGTCAATGTTACTTTTTTTTTTGTAAATAAAAGCCATACCTTTTGAAAAAACTGGCCTACTTTTATTTTTTCATCTTCAGTTTAAATAAAATAAAATAAAAAATAATCGGTAAAAGGAAAAATAGTCTATAGATGAATCGAAAAAATAATCTATAGATTAACCGATTAATCGAAAAAAATAATCTATAGATTAATCGATAGAAAAATAATCGTTAGCTGCAGCCTTAGTGAGGACGGCGGAAAAGATCATCAGGACTCCTCTTCCTTCTATCCAGGAGATCGCAAAAAGCCGCTGCCTGACCAGGGCTCAGAAAATCTGCAGAGACTCCTCCCAACCCCACCAACGACTGTTTTCACTGCTGGACTCTAGAAAGAGGTCCGCAGCCTCTGTAGAAGAACCTCCAGGTTCTGTAACAGCTTCTTCCCTCAGGCCGTAAGACTCTTGAACGCATCATAATAATCCCCTCAATTCCCCCCAAAAATGGATGAACTCGCTGGAATATAAAGACAATATAACATACATCCATAAACGTGGACGCATATGCAAAAGTGCAATATGTTTATCTTTACAGTAATCTATTTATTTATATCTGCACCTTATTGCTTTTTTATCCTACACTGCCAACCAGCTAATGCAACAAAATTTCGTTCTTATCTGTACTGTAAAGTTCAAATTTGAACGACAATAAAAAGTAAGTCTAAGTCTAGTCTAAGACCCACAAACACTGGCTGAGTAACAACAATATGAACGTATGAAGGAAATTTCTCTGCCAGTTTCTGCATCCCACAGGGATTCTTATTTTGTGTTTCTGCACCTGCGCTTCCCACACAAGGTTGCAACATTGTTTGTCAACACTATCTGCTCTCATTTTGTCGCACATTTGACCCTCTAATGTTCTGTGTACCTACACTCTGTCCTGCTCCTGTCTAGGCCTGCTGTGTGTGCGTGTATGTATTTGTGTGTGTGTGTGTGTGTGTGTGTGTGTGTGTGTGTGTGTGTGTGTGTGTGTGTGCGTGTGTGTGTGTGTTTGTGTGTGTGTGTGGGCGTGTGGTACACAGAACATCAATTTCCACACTTCTATTAGCCCCGGGTCCAGTGGACCCCGGACATCTTATATGTAATAGAAATGTGTAGGGGGGGTGTATGGTGTGTGTTCATTAAATATGTATTCTGATTTATGTTCTTCACAGAAAATGAGCCAAATCCAGTGAGTCTCAGTTTGAAAAATGTATTAATTGTATAATTTTTCTTTTAATAAAAATCGAAAACGGGTCCCACAGACCCGAACACCACACAAGGGTTAAACCACCTCGGATGCTATATCCTCTTGAAAATGAGAGTCGAGCACGCGAAATGGACATTTAAAGTGACTTTTATCTCCAAGACAATACATCGGTGACACACTTAGCTACTGAGCTAGCGTGATAGCATCGTTCTCAAATGAAGATAGAAACAAAATTTAAAAAAACCTGACTGGAAGGATAGACAGAAGACCAACAATGCTATTAAACCATGTACATGTAACTACACGGTTAAAAATTCTCAGCCTGGTAAGGCTTAACTATGCTGTTGCTAACGACGCTAAGGCTAATTTAGCAACTTAGCAACCGGACCTCACAGAACTATGATAAAACATTAGCGCTCCACCTACGCCAGCCAGCCCTCATCTTCCCATCAACAGCCGTGCTCACCTGCGTTCCAGCGATCAACGGCGCGACGAAGGACTTCATCCGTGGGTTTGGCGGCAAGCATCGGCTAGGCGTAGTAAGTAGTCCTTGTTGTGTTGCTGTAAGTATTGTACTTAGCCGCTAATACACCGATCGATCCCACCTACAACGTTCTTCTTTGCAGCCTCCATTGTTCGTTAAACAAATTGCAAAAGATTCACCAACACAGATGTCCAGAATACTGTGGAATTTTGTCGAAGAAAACAAGAGGCTTTTCTATCGGGTCCGATGGGGTCCAACCACTTCCGTTGCTTTTGTGACGTCACGCGCATAAATCATATCCAAAGGAGTTTTTCAACCCACTACTACCGACCACGCAGTCTGATAGTTTATATATCAATGATGAAATCTTAACATTAGAACACATGCCAATACGGCCGGGTTAACTTATAAAGTGCAATTTTAAATTTCCCGCTAAACTTCCGGTTGAAAACGTCTATGTATGATGACGTATGCGCGTGACGTCAATCGTTGAACCGGAAGTATTGGTACACCATTGAATCCAATACAAAAAGCTCTGTTTTCATCTCAAAATTCCACAGTATTCTGGACATCTGTGTTGGTGAATCTTTTGCAATTTGTTTAATGAACATTGAAGACTGCAAAGAAGAAAGTTGTAGGTGGGATCGGTGTATTAGCGGCGGACTACAGCAACACAACCAGGAGGACTTTGAGATGGATAGCAGACGCGCTAGCCGCCGACCTCACCTTGACTTCCTCCGTCTCCGGGCCGCCGACCGCATTTATGATCATCGCTCCGTCGATCGCTGGAACGCAGGTGAGCACGGGGGTTGATGAGCAGATGAGGGCTGGCGCAGGTGGATAGCTAATGTTTTTAGCATAGCTCTGTAGAGGTCCCGTTGCTAAGTTAGCTTCAATGACGTCGTTAGCAACAGCATTGTTAAGCTTCGCCAGCCTGGAAAGCATTAACCGTGTATTTACATGTCCATGCAGTGTTTCCCATAAACTGCCAATATATCTGTGGCGGTGGGGGCGTGGCTATGGGCGTGGTCAACATGACATCATCGAGTAATTTGCATAATTTACTACAATTATATGATTTTCTCTAAAAAGGCTCACAAAATGTATACTTACTAATTAATAATAACAGTTTTGTTTTAAACGTCCATCCATTCATCCATTTTACAATATAATTACAACACTTTATGTACATATTTATATACAGATTTGAACAATAAGTTATTCACTGAAATATATTTATTAATTGTGGTTCTTACAAAAAATATATCTTATAAAATATAAAAGCTAAAATGTCTCTTAAAGCTCTGCCCCTTTAATTAGTGCATACTAAATAATTTAACTTTAGCCTACTACTACAACCATATTATTTACCAGCAACATAAAGTGAAACAGAGGCAGAGGTGTCCTGCCACAGTCAGTAACAAATAAACAGAAAACAGTAGTGGTCAAATACAAATAAGGCAACAAGAGAAGTATCCTACACTTCTCTTTTGTAAAGTAAATCTGAACAGCCTATATGGGCATCTACATCAA
>NC_084733.1:67956919-68041919 GCF_033978785.1 Entelurus aequoreus | reverse complement strand
TCAAATAAATTAACTGCAAGTAAGTATAAGGAAACTTGGAGCAAAATCACTTTGCAGAAAAAACCCCACCTAAAAGTAAGTAATGCAACCAGACCAAAGACTTTTGACAGCATCTTTAATTCAGTGCTTTGTATATTATTTGTTGATGGCATTAAGTGGAAGTCCCTGTCAAATGGGGCCCAAACCGGGATAAAAACGATTTTTCTATACTTAAAAAAAACAACTAAAAGGACATGAGTCGTAACTACGGATGGGTACTTTTTACACATTTGAATGGATACGGTACTCGGGAATTGATACCAGTTTAGTTTTTTTTGTGTGTATTCCAATTAAAAAAATAGAGATGATTAAAAATTATGAGATAAGAAAGTTCAAATTATAACATAAAACATTGAAATTATGACATAAAAGTCCAAATCATGAGCTAAAAAGTCATAATTATGAGATAAAAAAATCAAAATTATGAGATAAGAAAGTAAAAAATATGAGATTAACAGTGTATGTGCAATCCATGTGTGAACTGGAGATCTCATGCCAAAGCACTACTGTGACTGTTGTGTAACATATCTCATAGTTACGACTTGTTGTCTCCTGATTATGACATTTTATGTCATAATCATGACTTGATATGATAATTATGACTTTTATCTCATAAATATGACTTTTTAATCTCACAATTAAACATTTTTAACTTAATCAAATGTTTTATCTTGTTATATAATACATTTTATATAATAGAATAGAATAAAATAGAATAGAAAGTACTTTATTGATCCCTGGGGGAAGTTCAGCACCACAGTTTGCTCACAATAGACAATAAACACTTAGGTATTTTTTTACATGTGAACAATATAAATATGGTATTAATTAATACTTAATAATCTGATACTTAATATCTTAAACCTCTAAAGGCTTGGTGGCCACATGCGTGGACAGCACCTTTTAGCTCTTATTTCCAAAATTGTGTACACTACTGAATTTGGGTCTTATGGCCACTTATGTGGACACTTATACTGCCATCTGGTGGTGTTAGAAGAGTATAACCCATCCATCCATTTTCTACCGCTTATTCCCTTCGGGGAGCCTATCTCAGCTACAATCGGGCGGAAGGCGGCGTACACCCTGGACAAGTCGCCACCTCATCGCAGGGCCAACACAGATAGACAGACAACATTCACACTCACATTCACACACTAGGGCAATTTAGTGTTGCCAATCAACCTATCCCCAGGTGCATGTCTTTGGTCACGGCATACAATGGAATTTGGAAAAAAAAGTGTAAAAATAACAATTAGCATGTCGCTAAACATGAAGTACACGTGTGTGCACTTATGGATTAAGTACATCATATCAAAAGATGATTCTTAGTTTTTATTCTAATTAGGGTCCATTAAGCCCAAATAGCAAAGAGAAATTAAAAAAAGCATGTAAACAAACAGCTTGGGCCTTAATAGGTATGACTTTTTATTTAATAATTTCTACTTTTTATCTCATAGTTTTGACATTTTACCTCATTATTCTGACTTTTTATTTAATGATTTTGACTTTTTATCTCAAATTTCTAACTTTTTTATAAAATCATTTCGAGTTTTTATCTCATAATTTACATTTTTTTAAATCTCATAACCATGACATAATTACGTCTCTCTTACATCTCATAAATTTACATTTTTATCCAAAAACTATTTAGATTTAGATTTATTGGTCCCCGTAGGGGAAATTCATTTTCACTGCCGTACATTTGAACAATAGACATTACACATCACGAAACAAAAATAACAAAAAGACATCATACATGACCAACACACATTTACAGGCTTGTCAGACAGGTCGGACGGACCTGCTGTTAAGGGCGGCTATAGCTGCAGGGATAAGGCTTTTCCTGAGGCGGGCCCTCCGGAATTTGATGGTTCTGTACCTGCGCCCTGATGGTAGTGGGATGGTGTATTGGTGTAACTATACATTTTTATCCAAAAACTACACATTTTATTTAATAATTTCAATTTCATCTCGTAATTTTGACTTTTTATCTCATAATTGTGGGCTTAAACCTGGATTAAAACTCTTATTTAACATACTTATTTTAAAAAAACTAACTAAACTGACACCAGTCGTAACTAAGGATGGGTACTTTTAACATTTGAATCAATACGTACTAGGAAATCAATAACAGTACTCAACTGTAACAATTTTCTGTACTTGTGTGTGTATTTAATTGAAAAAAAAACAAAAACATAAAAATGTATTTATTTATTTAACACTGAGCTGTGCTATTCAGTTGTTATCTTGTTTTCGTACACTTCTGTGTCTCATTTACAAGTGCTATACTGTACCGTTGTACACAGTAGACTTTGTATGCAGTTACAATTGTAAGACATCAAATGGCAGTAGTGTCTACTGTAGACTACGATGGGTGTTGCCTTAGTCAGGAAGTAGTCTTTGCATTTAAGTTGAATGTGCCAGTTTTCTTTTGTACAAGTGTTATTAATATTGTAAGTACTGTATTAATTATACACCAGCTAATTGTTTGTAACGTGCATCTTAGTTGTAGTTTATATTACCAAATTTGGTGGTTTTATAATCACCATGTAAAATCGGTAATTCTAATCGGCAGCATGTCTATAACAAATCCAATAAAACATTAGCATCAAGTTAGCACATTTTGAAAAGTAGACTTTTGAGCCCTTCTTGCTTTGTTGGCATGGAAAGTTGTAATTGTATTGTCACATTTGAATCAATAATGTCAATTCCTGGTACCTGGGAATCAATACTGGTACCAATGTTCAGTACTACTGTGTATGCTCATGTGTTGATAAATGCTAATTTGTTTAATTATATATATATATATATATATATATATATATATATATATATATATATATATATATATATATATATATATATATATATATATATATATATATATATATATATATATATATATATATATTAAATATATGTATATATATATATATATATAGTTATTTAAAAAATAAGTTTTTTATTTTTGTATTATTATTATATTATTTTTATATTTACCAGTGATCTGATATGATTAGAGTACTGTCCATTTTACTCTTCATTTCTTGTATTTCCGAGTTGCATTTGCAAGTATTATAAAGTAGACTTTGCATGCAGTTTCAATTCTAAGACATTAGATGGCACTAATGTAGAAACTACAGTGTGTTGCCTAGTCAGGGAGTAGTCTTTGCCATGAAGTTGAATTTCGTCTTTTTCTGCACCCTAAACAGTGTTTAAACTATAAGTTGTGTACGTACTACACAACAGCTGCTTAATTGTAAATTGCATCTAAGTTGAAGTTTTCATTACCGATTTTGGATGTGTTGATAAAATGCCATGGAAAAATCGCTAATGCTAATCAGTAACATGTCTATGGCAAATCCAATGGAAATTAGCATTGTGCTAGCATATATTTTCAAAAGTGGAGCCTTACTGTACATTGGAGTGTTTTCTCTCCATCTTTTTCTTTGTTGGCATAGAAAATTGCAATATTACCTGGAGAGTAAGTAATTTGGCTGAGTCCACTCTGAGTGCTGCTTGAGTGCAACAAAAGTACCATTTAATTTTACGTAAATTGTTAGCCGGTAGTACTGACATAATTTGGTCGGGGCTTATAAAAGTACTGAATTCAATACCCATCCATAGGATGACAGAGCTGGAATGATCTACTTCTCAATCACCACCTATGTCACTAAACCTGCCACCACTTCATTACACATAGCATGTTTATTCTATAATACAAATATACACAATAATTAATAATACTTGAGCATTTTTGCATTTGCATGTAGTGTATCTCTTTGTTGCAACAGTCAGATTTTGTACATATTAATTTTTTTCTAATCCTCTTTCCTGTAAAAAGCAAGTTTATCACTCACTAATGAATCTGCCATGACCTGCAAATGGATGTTAAATCCCTCAATGCGACATAAGTAAAAAAATTTAAAAAAATCCACTGGCCATCCCAATAAGTACAACAAAACAGAATGTGCATTGTGCAGCAGCATCAGAGAGTGACATTTGTGAGGACGCTCCCATGTCAAAGTATTCTCCAGAGACGGAAAAGAGGCCTTAAGAGTGCACTGTGATGAGATGCACAGATGAGATTCTTTCCATTGCACAAATGGAGAAAACACTTGCAGAATTAATAAGAGGTCTTCTATATTTATACAAGTCGCTACACTTTTTGTGCTTCGTTCTTTGTCAAACTCAGCACGCCAACAGGTGCTGAACAAACCGTGGCCATATGTAGTCCAGTCAGACTGGACTATCTTTGGGGGGGAAAGACAAATATACACAGTCTTATGCTGTTTTACATGTTGAAGGTCTATGTTTTAAAGGAAGGGTCATGTGACTGCCAGGTGAAACTGTAAGTAGGTCAGGTCCGTGAAAACACTCCCACTTTCAATGTTTACCCTATAAACCTGCTTACTGGAGTGAAATATTGACAGCAATGAGGGCGGCGATAATAACATGGCATCAGCCCCTTGGGCACTTTATACAGAGTGTAAACCAAAACAATGGGCCGAAGTCGGTTTTAAAGAATGGTATATTAAACATTGTTGGGACATGTTCATACTTACATTAAAACATACTCTTGCATGGTTTGATGGCTTCACTATTACATTGCACATGCACATTACATTACAGTCATCCTGCGCTGCATTCCAGTTGAAAATATAAACAAATTAAAAATTCCACTTTTTTTTTTAAAGCATACTCTACATCACATATGTCAGAGTCAAGGCCCGCGGGCCATATCCGGCCCGCGAGAAGGTTTTTTACGGCCCTTGGGATGATCTTGATTTATTATTAGAACCGGCCCGCAGACCGCAGATCTTTTACACGCACCAAGCGGATGCCGGTCCAAGGTTCCGAAAGGGGGCGAGCGGCCCGCCGGGACGCGCCTGCCGGCCGAAGGGCTGCAGCCCGGCCGTCAGTCGCGGAGCCCGCCGTGCCACGCGCGCCAAGGGGGCGGGCCGAAACCCGGCCCCGAGGCCCTGAGACTTCTGCTTTGTTTCCCCAAACCGCGCGTCACCGCCGGGCCCGCACCACCGTCGGGCTGCAGCCCGAGCGTCGGTGGCGGAACCCGTCATGTGCCGCGCGCGCCAAGCGGAGCGGGGGGGTCAAGCGGGCCGAAACCCGCAGGCCACCCCCTCACCACGAGGCCCTGAGACTTCTGCGTTTGACCCCTACGCGCGGCCCGTCGGGACGCGCCCGCCGTCAAGCCACGAGGGCCAGCCGTCGGGTCGCGGAGCCCGCCGTGCCACGCGCGCCAAGGGGCGGGCCGAAACCAGCGGGGGGTTTCGGGCACCCAACTCGCCTCCCTCCCACGGAGGGAGGAGGGGGGTTTAATGTGAACATTACTGTGCAATCACATATTTAGAGTTTTTACTCAATTCAAGTTTAAAAGTTAAAGTTTAATATTTGTTTTCACTGCATGTTACTTCTCCTTAAACAAAGTGTTGTTTTTGATTTATAGATTTTTGCACTTTATTTTATTGTATTTCAATTTAATTATATTTTAAAAATATTTCAGTTGAGTGGATGATAGAAAATTGCTATTATTGTTTTTTTCTTTGAAGTAAATTTAGCCCACTTTTGCTAAAATAGAAAATATAGGCTACTGATGGTGCCTTGAATACCGGTTTCTTTCATTTAATGTTCATGTTATGGGGATTTTTATATAAAGGAAATTTGTCTTTTGTGTCTGTTGAAAATTAAAGATTACTGACAGAGCCATAAGAAAATATTGCTTTATTTATCTGATCATATTGGAATATATTTGTTAGGTTTTCAGTAGGTTCAATTAGGTTCACTAGACTATATGCGTCATTTAAAAATTTTTCAATGAACATTCGAACAGTCCGGCCCTCGGCTTGTAGCTAATTTTTTTATTTGGCCCTCCGTCCATTTGACTTTGACACCCCTGCTCTACATGTTTGGGCCTATGTCAGGGGTTTGATTGATTGATTGAGACTTTTATTAGTAGGTTGCACAGTGAAGTACATATTCCGTACAATTGACCACTAAATGGTAACACCCGAATAAGTTTTTCAACTTGTTTAAAGGCCTACTGAAATGAAATGTTTTTATTTAAACGGGGATAGCAGATCCATTCTATGTGTCATACTTGATCATTTCACGATATTGCCATATTTTTGCTGAAAGGATTTAGTAGATAACATCGACGATAAAGTTCGCAACTTTTGGTCGCTGATAAAAAAAGCCTTGCCTGTACCGAAAGTAGCGTGACGTCGCAGGTTGAAGAGCTCCTCACATTTCCCCATTGTTTACACCAGCAGCGAGAGCGATTCGGACCGAGAAAGCGACGATTACCCCATTAATTTGAGCCAGGATGAAAGATTCGTGGATGAGGAACGTGAGAGTGAAGGACTAGAGTGCAGTGCAGGACGCATCTTTCTTCGCTCTGACCGAAACTTAGGTACAAGCTGGCTCATTGGATTCCACACTCTCTCCTTTTTCTATTGTGGATCACGGATTTGTATTTTAAACCACCTCGGATACTATATCCTCTTGAAAATGAGAGTCGAGAACGCGAAATGGACATTCACAGTGACTTTTATCTCCATGACAATACATCGGCGAAGCACTTTAGCTACGGAGCTTTAGTGATAGCATCGGGCTTAACATACCAAAGACTATAAAAAATGGGACCCATTACCTCCCTGCTTGGCACTCAGCATCAAGGGTTGGAATTGGGGGTTAAATCACCAAAAATGATTCCCGGGCGCGGCCACTGCTGCTGCTCACTGCTCCCCTCACCTCCCGGGGGTGATCAAGGGTGATGGGTCAAATGCAGAGAATAATTTCGCCACACCTAGTGTCATTGGTACTTTAACTTTAACTTTAACTTTAACTGCAGATAGAAACTAAAAAAATAAACCCCTGACTGGAAGGACCTGTAACTACACAGTTAATGCTTTCCAGCCTGGCGAAGCTTAACAATGCTGCTGCTAATGACGCCATTGAAGCTAACTTAGCAACGGGACCTCACAGAGCTATGCTAAAAACATTAGCTATCCACCTACGCCAGCCAGCCCTCATCTGTTCATCAACACCCGTGCTCACCTGCGTTCCAGCGATAGACGGAGCGACGAACGACTTCACCCGATCATAGATGCGTCGGCGGCTAGCGTCGGATAGCGCGTCTGCTATCCAACTCAAAGTCCTCCTGGTTGTGTTGCTGAAGCTAGCCGCTAATACACCGATCCCACCTAAAGCTTTCTTCTTTGCAGTCTTCATTGTTCATTAAACAAATGCCGTATTGGCATGTGTTGCAATGTTAAGATTTCCTCATTGATATATAAACTATCAGACTGCGTGGTCGGTAGTAGTGGGTTTCAGTAGGCCTTTAAGTCGGGGTCCACTTAAATTGGGTACTGAGTTATACGAAGTGCTACCAGTTTTCAGTGATAGGCAGTAACAAACAGTGTTGGGTTAGTTACTGAAAACCAGTAACTAGTTACAATTACTAGTTACTTTATTTCCAAAGTAACTCAGTTACTAACTCAGTTACTTACACCAAAAAGTAATGCGTTACTGTGAAAAGTAACTATTTAGTTACTTCTTTTTCTCCCCCTTTTTTAAGGCTCCCATTAATGCCCTTTTAGCCTTCATTTCAGTACTGTTATTGCAGAATGGAGATTAATACAATCTGTTGATCAACTTGACATGCATTTGCATCACTGAACTCAGAAAGCAATGTGGTCTACATACAACACACAAAGACAAAGATATGTTTCAAAGGGCCAATTTATTTCAGGCCAGAAAAAATTGACAAAACTATTTTAAATAGCAGCAACATAATGGCACTTTAACTTTAACACTAAGTACATAGGATCTTTGATCCAAGACACAACTTACGTTTAACTAAAATGTTATTTTCTTTGTGCTCGACAAAAGAAAAGTATTGAGAATGTCTCCATGTTAAAAAACTTGACTTCTGGCTTCGCCATGATGTCTTGTTAGTTGTTATGAGAGTAGCGTATGTGTGTGTGTGTGTGTGTGGCTCTTTAAGATATGACAGCATGAGAGGTGAGTGACGTCAGTGAGTGAGTGGGCGAGAGAGGTGAGGGAGCGGCGACAGTGAGTGCGTGTAGGTGCTCTAGCTTGGTGGATGGCTGCGTGCAATAAAGTCACAAAGTTGCAACAAACCCCTCGTCATTCACCCTCAGCTGTAAAGACACTCTTCCGGGTAAAGTGAAGGTTGTTAGACCCGAAGTACGGCTCTGGAGGAACGTCTCCCCTGCGGGGAGGCGTGCTTTCTGTGGGTGGGGGAAAGCACGCCTCTTCTTTTCCACCGGGGCGCTCCAATAAAACACACTCAGATCTTCAGTTTCTAGCCGATACTACATACAAATAAGGCAAAATAACGCAGTAACGCATCATGCAGTAACGGTAACTGAGTTACTGTATATAAAAAAAAACGCGTTAGATTACTAGTTACCGCCGAAACTAACGGCGTTACAGTAACGCGTTACTTAGTAACGCGTTAGTCCCAACACTGGTAACAAACTACATGTAGCGAAGCTACGTAGCTTAACAACGTTTCCCAGTAGTTTGGCGGGAGCTTCACTACTTTTTGAACGAGTCGCGATTCCTGTAACTTAGCTACTTTTAGACCCATGTAGCGAGGTAGCTTACATCAAAGCGACAAGCTACAAAGAAAGAAAATGGACTGCGAATGAGCAAAGGGTGGCTATTTTGAAGAAACTAGAATATAAAACATGTTTTCAGTTATTTCACCTTTTTTTGTTAAATACATAACTCCACATGTGTTCATTCATAGTTGTGATGCCTTCAGAGACAATCTACAATGTAAATAGTCAAAAAAATAAAGAAAACACATTGAATAAGAAGGCGTGTCCAAACTTCTGGCTTGTACTGTACATTATACATTATACATGTCATGAAACACTTTTAAATTGAAAATACTTCTTCAATATTTTAATTCAAATTTGCCATTTGCCATGTCGCCACTGACAACATCAGTTGTTTCTTTGTTAGTGGAAACTGTGAAAAGGGTACTGTAATCTGGTGAGCAACTTTCTTTTACAATGTGTTCGTCTAAAATGCCTTCTTCTTTTTTAGAAAGTGTGCAGCTCTAAACGGGGCTTCTGTCGTTTTTTTGTCACTTTTTTGCCGGTTTCGTGAAAAAAAGACTGTAGCAAAGCTACCTTTAGCTCATGGTCTTTTTCTGCCCGCATTGCGCTTCCCAGGTGGGTAGTTAGCGTGGTAGCTTTTGTGACACGTAGTGAAGTGTCACTCCCCATTGTGCGGCTTTGCCGTCGCCGCAGTTGCCCCCGCAAATGAGACACGCAGGTTTCGTTCAGTTGTAAAAAAAAAAAATGCTCCCTTCATTCTTTTTTCTGCCATTTTTGGGGGGTGAGAAACTGCATTCAGCGCTCATCTTTGCTGCTAACTTTCCACGACCGCTGGTTTTGTCGCGCGCACAATACTGATCTTTGAACTAAAATAGCTTCTTTCCAAGCTGTATATTCCCATTAATTCCTGTAATTTGTACTTTCACTTATTCGTTAATTCTTTACTGCTTAAATTCTTGTACATTCCCAATGGAAAATGGACAACTTTGAAAATTCCAGAAAATGTTTTCAACCCTAACTGCTGACAACACAAAAAATACCGCCCTTCTGACACCTTCTCTCTAAAAGCCTGACAGGTGAGAAAAAAATGACCAAACAATGTTATGAAAGGTGATATGCTGCATTATTATTTGCGGCCATGTTGACCTATGGACCGCCGATGAATCATTAAGCCTACTCAAAATTGATTAGGCTGGTGTGGCGTCCCTGAAAGGCTGTAAACAAAGCAGCGTGGACACTCCTCCCTTGATGTCCGCAGCCAGAGCTGCACGCATTCCACTGGCTTAGAGGCTCAGACACAAGCTCAGGCTATAGGCCACTGGGCAAGAGCCGCACACATCCATCACTGTTAAAGGCCAATAAAAGGCGGAGGTTGTCCATTTCTCCACATGTCCATCAATGACACCGCCAGGATTTGGCCACAGTGTGTGTTGAAATTTCAGTTAAACATTCATCCAGGCACACCTGCACATGCAATGACAATTCACCTACTTAACCCAAGACATTTAAAGTCAAAAAGCCCAAGTCAAGTCCTCCTCTGTATTTCACATTGAAATATTTATTTGGCAGAAGGCCGGTCTCCTTTATGTGGGGTCTGTGAGTGGGCTGGCAGCACCCCCAGATTCAGTGACCTCACTTAGTAAGGATCTATAGCGGGATGCACATTCCTTAGTGTTCAGGAGTCACACTTAGACCTTAGCATTCCAGTCACCCGAGCCCTCTTGTGGATCCTTCAGCGGACTGATATTTAGAGTGAATTCCAATCATTGATATCCAGCATCCCAGACGACCAGATGTGACCTGCGAGGCCAGCGTATCGGGAAAAACCATACGGGGGCAGATGAGCCCTTGTCGCTCAAGAGCGACCCTCCCTTGTTGAGGCTAATGCAGTCAGGCTAACGCTGTCAGTCAAGGGCAAAGGAGTTGAGCCAGCAGTGCTCGTTTCTGGTCGCTTGCTAGCGAAAACTAAAATAAACAATAACTAAAACTGACTTCCATGACATTTTTTTTTGCAGAAGAGTGTCCCTGTTGTCAGACTATGCAAATGGTCATGTCTTGTCCAGGAATAACAACTACAAAGTTGCTTGCATGGACAACAAAAATAGACTTGGATACAAATTCCTGATTTCACAGAACTTTATGGACCTTGTGCAGTACCAAGGAATAAATTGTTATCATTACATTTTGGTGAGGAGTCATATAAAGTTCACTGTCAAAGTTGGTACAGTCTCACCCAGACTTTCCGAATACAAGTACAAATACAAAGTACTAGTAAATTTTAATGTAACTAATATATTCTCCTGAAAACTGGTGTACTCTGCAGTGAACATTTTTTTGTGGCCTATTTCTTTTCTCAAAGTTACAGTACTCTCAGAAGTCTAGTTTGAGACTTGGGATGAGATCTCTGATGAGAGGCAAAGCGTCTTCTAAGACCACAGTTGTACCAATTTATAAGATTGGAGACAAATACCAGTTTACAAACTACATACTTGGTTCTCTACGTCCACAATTTTCTAAAATTATTGAACAACTGTTTAACAACAGATTGGACTAATTCGTAAATTAAAATGAAACACCCACAGACAACCAATACGGATACAGAGCCAACATTTCAACATCAATGGCAATATTCAAAATTACAGAAGAGATCAGCGATGCAATAGACATAAAAAAATGTGCTGAGTCTATTGATTTAACAAAAGCATCATAATCAATCAATCAATCATAATATCTTAATAAACAAATTAGAACGGTATGGCATAAGAGTGTTAGTCTTGAACTGGGTAACAAGCTACTTAACCAATAGGAAGCAATACGTGAAGATAGGAGAACAAACGTCTACGGAGCTTAAAATATCTTGTGGCGTACCTCAGGGATCAATACCTGGACCAAAATTGTTCAATCTTTGTATAAACGACATTTGTAAAGTTACAGAGGACTTAAAGTTAGTATTATTTGCAGATGACACGACTGTGTTTTGTTCAGGAAAGAACACACAGAAGCTAATACAAATAATAACAGAATAAATTAACTAATTAAAAAGATGGTTTGACAAAAACAGACTATCTTTGAATCTCAGTAAAACTAAAATAAGGATATTCAGTAGAAGAGAATGTCAAACACAAATACAAATAGACGGAGTAGATATTGAAAAGGTGAAAGAAAACATGTGTGGGTATAAAAATAGATGATTAAATGAACTGGAAACCTCATGTAAAAATATACAACATAAAGTAGAAACACGTCAATAACGAATAAAGCAATGTCATGTCACTTCATAATCTCTACTGCTCGCTAGTGTTACCATATCTGAGTTATTGTGTAGAAATATGTGGAAACAACAACAAATGTCCGCTTCAATCACTAACGGTGTTACAAAAAAGATCAATTAGAATAATACATAATGTTGGATATAGACAACATACAAACAGTTTATTTATTGAATCAAAAATATTGAAATTCAACGACTTGGTGCATTTGCCATTGCTAAAATTATGCCCAAAGCAAACTATAACCTGCTACCCAATAATGTAGAACAATTCTTCTCAACAAAAGAGGAGAAACATAACCTTAGAAGAAAATCTAATTTAAAACATTTGTATGCACGCATAACACCAGCCACCCGGACAACTGCTGCAACAATTCCTTTGCATAACCAAATAATTTCTGCACAAACTGTGAGAAACCGTCTCAGGGAAGCTCATCTGCATGCTCGTCGTCCTCATCGGGGTCTCGACCAGTTTGTGGTCGTAACCGACTTGAGTGGGAATATGCTCACATTTGATGGCGTCTAGCACGTTGGGGAGGAGTTCTCTTCACAAATAAATCCCGGTTTTCACTGTTCAGGGCACACGGCAGACAGCATGTGTGGCGTCGTGTGGGAGAACGGTTTGCTGATGTCAACGTTGTAAATCGAGTGGCCCATGGTGGGGGTGGGGTTCTTGTTTGGGCAGGCGTATGTTATGGACAATGAACGCAAATTAATTTTATTCAAGTCATTTTGGATGGCGTGATAACATCCTGAGGCCCATTGCTGTAGCATTCACCCTAGAAGATTACCTCATGTTGCAGCATGACAATGCATGGCCCCATGTTGCAAGGATCTGTACACAATTCCTGGCAGCTGAAAACATCCCAGTTCTTGCACGGTCAGCATACTCACTGGACATGTCATCCATTGAGCATGTTTGGGATTCCTGCCAATATCCAGCAACTTCACACAGTCATTGAAGAGGAGTGGACCAACATTCCACAGGCCACAATCAACAACCTGATCAACTCTATGTAAAGGACATGTGTTGCACTGCAAGAAGCAAATGGTAGTCACACCACATACTGACTGCTTTTCTGACCACCCCCAATAAAGCAAAACTGCACATTGAGTGGCCTTTTACCTTTTACTGTTGGCAGCCTATGGCACACCTGTGCAATAATCATGTTGTTTAATCGGCATCTTGATATGCCACACCTGTGAGGTGGGATGGAATATCTCGGCAAAGAAGAAATGCTCTCTAACACAGATTTAGATCTTTTGTGTTTATAGTAAAAGTTTTAGATCTTTGAGTTCAACTCATGTAAAAATGGGAGGAAAAACCAAAGTGTATATTTTTGTTTGGTGTAAACTGAAACTCAACTGAACAGTCCAATTGTGATCGATTCAATGTCCTAACAACATAATGACCTAAAACAGTGGTTCTCAAACTTTTTTCACGAAGTAGCACTCGAGAAAAAAAATTGTCTCTCCAAGTTCCAACATAATGACCAACATCTCACTGTCCCCTTATTTAAACTGTCCACCATGGGTGCCCGAGCTTTCAGCCGCTCTGCCCCACATCTTTGGAACTCTTTACCACCAAACCTTCGTAACTTGGACTCAATATCCCTCTTCAAATCAAGACTCAAAACACACCTATTCCTGACTGCTTATTCATTGTAATCATCTTATCTTCTCTATCTTTGTTTTTATCCAATTTGATTTTATTGTTTTGATTTTGTACGATGTCTTTGAGTGCCCAGAAAGGCGCCTTATAAGTCAAATGTATTGTCATTATTAAAATACAGTAGCGTAGTAGGCCCAAGTATTCATTAAAAACAAGGCAGAGGTTTTATTTAACAAGTATATTTAATATTTTTGGCCACTATAACATTACACACAGTTTGAACAGTAACACTGTGTTTGAATGTTATATTAAGTGATTTTTTTGGCGTACCACTAGATGGTGCCCGCGTACCATAGTGGTACATGTACTACAGTTTGAGAATCACTGACCTAGATGAATACGAAGATCCATAGACATTCTCAGAGTTACATATTTTGGAAAAAAAATCATTGTTATGCATGCCACCTGCAGAGGACGCTGGTTCTCAAGAATATATAAGAATGGTCGTTTTTGTGGTATCCTCACCAACCCTGTATAAACCATAGATGTACGTAGACGCCAGGTTAAGAAACCCTGTTATAAACTGTTCTATACCAGGAATCTTTTGTGTCAATATGTAGACTCCAATCTGTCCACCTTGGCGGAGGTTTCGCTACCTTTCTTAATGTTTTTACCGTTTTCGCCTTCAGTCACACTTGACACGGCTGGGAACGCAACAAAATTATGGGCCTGCATTGATCCCAGAGGCGAGATGATTTAATGGCTGACTGGCTGTTCTACTTAAGCAGACACGCATAATAATGGGATTAGCAGCCGATCAGATGACAGAGTTTAGTGTGCTGGGCTGCAGGTATAGAGCTAAACCACCAGCGTCACATGATTCGATGATCATTGCGCACAGGCATCAATAATGTGGTCCACTCAAAGGATGTACAAAAATGGTCATATTTAAAGTCGTAAAAGTTGCACCAGACATTTTCTGCGATGAAAAGAGATTAGCGGGTGAACTTCAAACATGCACTTCTTTGTTTGCAGAAAGAGAAGCCCACCCACTCGTGTAGGTCGCAGATGCAATCTGAGGAAGCCGCGCCGCACGCAAACCCCCACTGGAGGCGTGTCGGTGGGAGCTGATGTCACGGGGAGATGGAGGTGAAATGATCTGTTTCTGGAAAGTTGAGACACGTCACTCTGACATTTGAGCTGGTAACGCCTTCTCAGACGGCTGCGTGAGGTGAGAGTCGGTTCAATGTGTCGCAGCCGGGAAATCTGGCATGATGAATTTTCATCGTATGAAACGTTATGCATTCAAATCGAAGGGCAGGCAGGAGAGGCAGAGCCTCACTTGTCATGATGAAAAATAACTTAACAAATAATAATTACATCTAATGAATATGAATGTTTTGTAATTAAACTGTGTTGTAAATGTATTTTCTGTATGATGACTAGTGCTTTTAAACATTGAAATTATGATTAATCGTGATTAATTGCATGATTTAAAGACATTTTAAAGGGGAACTGCACTTTTTTTTTTTTTTGCCAAATGTTCACAATCGTTATGAAAGACATGACGACGAATGTATTTTTTCCCCCAATGCATTCTAAATGTTTAAATAATTGCGATCAAAAGTTTGCTTACAATGGAGCCTTTGGGAGCCGCTCTATTCCAGCTATTAAGCCCGTTAAAAACATCTGAACACCTCCATTAAAGTTTTAAATACATGATGTAAGTAGATATGTAATGTAGTAACAGGCACATTTATAATAAAATTTCATATTTACGTATTTTGATCATTTTACGTATACGCGGCACATTAATTAAAAAAAACAATCACAAAGTGTTTTTTTTTTTTTAACAACATCACTGATTATTACTAGAGATGTCCGATAAGGGCTTTTTTGCCGATATCCGATATTCCGATATTGTCCAACTCTTGATTACCGATTCCGATATCAACCGATACCGATATATACAGTCGTGGAATTAAAACATTATTATGCCTAATTTTGTTGTGATGCCCCGCTGGATGCATTAAACAATGTAACAAGGTTTTCCAAAATAAATCAACTCAAGTTATGTAAAAAAATGCCAACATGGCACTGCCATATTTATTATTGAAGTCACAAAGTGCTTTCTTTTTTTAACATGCCTCAAGACAGCATGAGGAGGTTGGGGGGGGGGGGGGTAGTTGGTAGCGGGGGGTGTATATTGTAGCGTCCCGGAATTAGTGCTGCAGTGTTCTCCCGAAATGTGTTTGTCATTCTTGTTTGGTGTGGGTTCACAGTGTGGCGCATATTTGGAACAGTGTTAAAGTTGTTCATACGGCCACCCTCAGTGTGACCTGTATGGCTGTTGACCAAGTATGCCTTGCATTCACTTGTGTGTGTGTGTGAAAAGCCGTAGATATTATGTGATTGGGCCGGCACGCAAAGGCAGTGCCTTTAAGGTTTATTGGCGCTCTGTACTTCTCCCTACGCCCGTGTACTACTCCGTACAGCTGCGTTTTAAAAAGTCATACATTTTAAAACCGATACCAATAATTTCCGATATTACATTTTAAAGCATTCATCGGCCAATAATATCGGCAGTCCGATATTATTGGACATCTCTAATTATTACTCACTGTAGACTTCATGAGAGCCGACAAGCATAATAAAACATCACTTACTGTACCAGGTCTGCTGTCATTAGGATGTCTACTGGTAGGATGTTCATACAGTATAGTCCCATTTAGTTGAAGAATGACTCATAATTCTCGCAAAAAAAAGGTGGTGGAACCAAACGTCTTTTTGTGTTGTTCTTGCCATTTAAGGGTCTAAATTGGCTGTCAAACTGTACCAACTTGTCGCAATACGTCCTCATCCTTCTACTATCCAGGTGAGAGGCATGATTTATGATCTACAATAACCTTTCACGAACAATGGAATCAAGGAAGCAGCTTACCACTCGATGATGTACACATAGGCACACACGCTAGTGATCATTGTGCCGCTATAAATAGTTTATCTGCGTGAGCGCTTATAATAACAATATAACTAATACTTGGTTAATATTCAAGTCTTGAAATGTAAATTGAGTATCGTTGGCGCTTTTTGGATCTTTATTTATTGGGTTTCCATGGCCGGAATAGAGGACTTCCCATTGGCTCCACTTTAAGATTACTTTTTTTTTTACATTTGTTTACGACTTTGAATGCATAAAAAAATGCCATGTCCTTCATAATGATTGTGAATGATAGGCAAACATTTTTAAAAAGTGCAATTCCCTTTTAAAGAAGACCCCAATATTTTTGGCACAGATACAATGTAATTGCCAGAACGCCATTCAGAACATTTTAAATGTGTTGTTAGTTTATTTGATCAAAACTTGGAAACAGTTTTATCTAAAGTCTCGTCTGGGTTTATTTTGAAGTAAAAGTTGTTAGCGAGCACACTCGTCGGAGTCTCCTCACTCATCTTTGTACATCTTTGTACATACATACATGATTATTGCGATTATGTTTTGCGATTAATCGGATGAGTTAAAGCATTGACTTTGTTCTAATGATTACAATCATTTTCAAAACTATTTCTTCAGTAAAAATCACAAAATTTGCACAAACCTGAAATGAGGCTGCCGCTATCGGCTCTCCCAGTTGTTATGTGCAAAAGCGAATTTTGCACATAACAGATCCCACATCAGGGCAAGAAAAAACCCAACCCAACGTGAACAACGTGAAACCCTGGAAGGGACCGCAGATGTTGGGTGACCGTTGCAATGGATGCCGAGTGGATACAGTTAATAATAAAGTTAAAGTACCACTGATAGTCACACACACACTAGGTGTGGCAAAATTACCCTCTGCATTTGACCCATCCCCTTGTTCCACCCCCTGGGAGGTGAGGGGAGCAGTGAGCAGCAGCGGTGGCCGCGAATCATGTTGGTGATTTAACCCCCTATTCCAACCCTTGATGCTGAGTGCCAAGCAGGGAGGCAATGGGTCCCATTTTTATAGTCTATGGTATGACTCGGCCAAGGGTTTGAACTCACGACCTACCGATCTCAAGGCGGACACTCTAACCACAAGGCCACTGAGAGAGTCCAGTCAATGGTGGGGCCAGCATTGTTGTGGGGATTTTGAAAACGAAATACTGTGCTATCTACAAAACTGTTACGGCCCTACTTATTAAAGTTTAGGATTCACTTCCAATTTTCCGGATGGCATCAGAACAATAACAGTTCCATGAACTATTCCATAAACTGTCGGGGCCGGGGTATGAAGTTGAACATTGCTACTGGATTTAATGTCACTGCTCTGATGCTGCTGTTCTGTGGGATCTCTGTTGTGAAAGAAGCTATGAATAGCGTAGAGTTTACATTGGTTAACTTCTTTTTACACTTGATGCTGACGAGGAAGTCGGTGGAGGAGTTCACCAATAAAGATAAGTGTTTTGTAGATTTAGATGTTTTACTTCTTACAGCGATTAACTTGTTTTTAAGAGTGGTGAAAGGTTTGTTTGGCACTAAAGGTTTTTATGATGACCCTTACCTGAATACTGTATTTTTATTTGCATGTATTACTATGGGTAAAACAGTTTCACAATGAAAATATTATTTATGACATTACTATAAAAGACAAATGGTTGGTAAAGCAAGTGTCACAATAACAAACATCCTCATAAAGGCGAAGTGGTTCCCAAAAGAGATTTGCAATGCATTTCTTTCGTGTGATGACGTCATTACATAAGCAGGTTTCAAACAAATAAGGCAACCATTAAGAATGACCAACCATTGTTATTTCCCGGAGTCTTTAAATGCACCTGTACACTTCGCAGACCTCTGCAGCTGTGTGCCTGAACCGGGCAGGTGGATAAGTGCCAGAGGAAGAGAAAAAGCAGATCTGCAGCATCGTGCGCCCTGCAGCCACAAAACACTGTGTCTTAAAATATCACGTCTTGGAGCCGACAAGATGAATTATTCACACATTGCTATCCACTGTGCCTCCCTTTCTAAAACATTGTCCTTGCTGTCTTGTCCTGTCTGTCAGGTCTGCACTGTGTCCTTTTCTAACGCGTGCAGGAGGCTTTTAGAGCAGCGTTGCATTGTGCACTCACTTCTCTGCCTATGCATCCCTCCTGAGTGCAGACATGTAACAGTAAGGAAAGGACAGGACACGTTACTGTGTCCAAAAACAGCTCACATATTTCATCACATCACCACAGGTGAAGTGGAGGGAAACCTCTCTCAAGGAAGCTGCACTACCGTCAGCCTTTGGAAAAGGAGGTGCAGAACATTCAGTATAGGCACAAAAGTATGTTTGCAAAAATTTAAAAAAAAATGTTTTAAACATTTTGTAACGAAAGAAAACCTGGGCCAGCACACAACAATGGAAAACTTGTAAGAAAAGAAATCAACATATTTTATCTCACTATATTAAAAAGAAAACCTTGAGCAGAAGACACAAAAAAATTGCTAAATTGCACAAAAATGTAACGGAATACTATTTTTTTTACTATATGAATATAAATATCTTGGGCTAATACATTAAAAAAAAACTACAGCAAAACGTTCTCACTACTATAAAAAAAACCTGGGTCAGCACACAAGAACATTTGCAAAATTGTACAACATATCTAAATAAATAAAAATAAAAAATGTCACTCGATTACCATAAAAAAAATGAGAAAATAGAAAGCTGGCAAAACTGTACAAACCTATACCAAAGAATGTGTATTTTTTATCACTACACCAAAAATAAGTTGTGGCATAGAACACAAGAACAATTGCGTAATTTTACAAAAATATATATAAAAAATATATACTATAAAAAATACAAAAACATATATATATTATTTTCTCACGACATCAAAATCAAATAATACATGGGGCACCACCCAATAAATTTGTCAAAACTGTACAAGAATGTAAAACAATGTTTTAGCACTACAAAAAAAAAGAAAACCTGGGGCAACACAAAAATTGACAACATTTTACAAAAAATGTTCCATTACATAAAAAAGACAAATAATCAAATTCTGCCTCAACTGTATTTATCTAAAAAAAACTATGACATTATATATATTTCAAATGGTAAGGACCAATGGTTCAAACAAATAAATATGACGTAATGTACTAGATTAGGATTAAATAAAGTGTGCTTCTTCCTACTCCTTTTCAGACATGTTGAATTAAACATGTCTACTACCAACCACGCAGTCTGATAGTTTATATATCAATGATGAAATCTTAACATTGCAACACATGCCAATACGGCCGGGTTAACTTATAAAGTGCAATTTTAAAATTCCCGCCACACTTCCGGTTGAAAAACTCCTTTGGATATGATTTATGCGTGTGACGTCACAAAAGCAACGGAAGTGGTTGGACCCCATCGGACCCGATAGAAAAGCCTCTTGTTTTTTTCGACAAAATTCCACATTATTCTGGACATCTGTGTTGGTGAATCTTTTGCAATTTGTTTAATGAACAATGGAGACTGCAAAGAAGAACGTTGTAGGTGGGATCGATCGGTGTCTTAGCGGCTAAGTACAATACTGTAATATCTGTGATATTTGCATTAGTGTACTGTCTTTAAGGGTTTGGGGAACGCGCATGCGCGAGTGAGTTGGCGGAGAACTTGTGTGTGTGAGCGTGAGTTTTGGCTAACAGCAGCTCGTGTATGTGTGTGCGTTACTTTTTGAACTACAACCAGTTACCGCTTTTTAATAAAGCGATTGAGCAGCGCTTCCTCGTCTGTGTGACTCCTTCTCCACTGCGGGGCATTACAATACTTACAGCAACACAACAAGGACTACTTACTACGCCTAGCCGATGCTTGCCGCCAAACCCACGGATGAAGTCCTTCGTCGTGCCGTTGATCGCTGGAATGCAGGTGAGCACGACTGTTGATGGGTTTCTATCTTCATTTGAGAACGATGCTACGCGCTAGCTCAGTAGCTAAGTGTGTCACCGATGTATTGTCTTGGAGATAAGTCACTTTAAATGTCCATTTCGCGTGCTCGACTCTCATTTTCAAGAGGATATAGTATCCGAGGTGGTTTAAAATACAAATCCGTGATTCACAATAGAAAAAGGAGAGAGTACATAGTTCTGTGAGGTCTGGTTGCTAAGTTAGCTTCAATGGCATCGTTAGCACAGCATTGTTAACCTTCGCCAGCCTGGAAATCATTAACCGTGTATTTACATGTCCACGGTTTAATAATACACATTGTATCACAATACAAACAGCTCTGTTTTCATCGCAAAATTCCACAGTATTCTGGACATCTGTGTTGGTGAATCTTTTGCAATTTGTTTAATGAACAATGGAGACTGCAAAGAAGAAAGCTGTAGGTGGGATCGGTGTATTAGCGGCTGGCTGCAGCAACACAACCAGGATGACTTTGAGTTGGATAGCAGACGCGCTATCCGACGCTAGCCGCCGACCGCATCGATGATCGGGTGAAGTCCTTCGTCGCGCCGTCGATTGCTGGAACGCAGGTGAGCACGGGTGTTGATGAGCAGATGAGGGCTGGCGTAGGTGGAGCGCTAATGTTTTTATCATAGCTCTGACGAGGTCCCGTAGCTAAGTTAGCTTCAATGGCGTTGTTAGCAACAGCATTGCTAGGCTTCGACAGGCGGCACAGTATTAACCGTGTAGTTACAGGTCCAGTGTTTGGTTCTGTGTCTCCTGATAGTAGTATTGTTGATCTTCTGTCTATCCTTCCAGTCAGGGGCTTATTTCTTTTGTTTCTATCTGCATTTAAGCACGATGCTATCACGTTAGCTCCGTAGCTAAAGTGCTTCACCGATGTATTGTCGTGGAGATAAAAGTCACTGTGAATGTCCATTTCGCGTTCTCGACTCTCATTTTCAAGATGATATAGTATCCGAGGTGGTTTAAAATACAAATCCGTGATTCACAATAGAAAAAGGAGAAACTGTGGAATCCAATGAGCCCTTTTACCTAAGTTACAGTCAGAGCGAAAAAAGATACGTCCTGCACTGCACTCTAGTCCTTCACTCTTACGTTCCTAATCCACAAATCTTTAATCCTTGCTCAAATTAATGGGGTAATCGTCGCTTTCTCGGTCCGAATCGCTCTCACTGCTGGTGTAAAGAATGTGGAAATGTGAGGAGCCCTTCAACCTGCGACGTCACGCTAATTCCGGTACAGGCAAGGCTTTTTTTATCAGCGACCAAAAGTTGCGAACTTTATCGTCGATGTTCTCTACTAAATCCTTTCAGCAAAAATATGGCAATATCGCGAAATGATCAAGTATGACACATAGAATGGATCTGCTATCCCCGTTTAAATAAAAAAAATTAATTTATGTAGGCCTTTAAATCACATTGTCTCCAATTACTAAATGAACTCAAAATAGAAGCAGTATCTATGAAATTAATAGAATACTTACTATTGACAGACTTGGGATGTGTTGTTTAAAGTGTGAAATCCCTTTCAGCAAGGTGATGCTTTGCTTTAAGTTCACTTCACACCTGAAATGTCTACTTGCGCTGCAAAACAACCTCAGGCTTGTTTTGAACTGGAAGCTCTCTGAACTTGAGAAACATTGATTTTAAAAAAAATAAAGTCTTATAAGCAGATGTTGCAAGCCGTACTTAAACTTGATATAAGTAAAAATAAGCTCCAAAGATCCTATAAAGTAATTGTCTTGATCAATATGATCATTGTTCTTGTAGTTTGCAGTAGTGTAGTCTGCCCTGCATCACACAGTGTGCTGTTATTATGTATGATGGAAAATAATGCAGAAAAAAGCCTGATTCAGCATTTATGTTATTCCAAATGCATTTTAATGTAGAGTACAGCATAATCTATTTTGGTGGCAAAATGTCCTAGGGAGCACAACTTTTTAGATGGCAATGTGAGGTGTGTGCATAGCGAGTGCTTGAGAGGGTGCTAACAGCTGCACCCACATTCTGCCGCTGTGCAATGTTTATGGATCCATGTAATAATGAGATCCATCCTCATGCATAATTAATATATATATATATATGTATATATATATATATTTATCCCCAAGCGTGAAGTTTGAAAGAGAAACATGTGACCACCACCGTTAGTTTGTATTATTTATACACAGGGGAAGCTCTAAGTCATGGCTCCTAAGTGCAACAAAACTTAAAGTTGAAACCATCAGGTACGAAATAACACCTCAATTATGATTTTTTACTTTGTTGATAATAGCAAAGAAAACACACATACAACAATCCAGCGATTAGCAAACACAGCTCAACTTAAATGGTGTGGGTTACTAATTCCACACACCTGCCATTAGTGCAAAGTAAACCTGCTGCCAACCATCCAAAAAAAGAAATGGAAAAATACAAGGGAAAACAACATTTTAAGTCCGCAACTTCAATGTTTTTAATGTGTATGCTTTAGCTTGATGTGCATTTTCATTTCATTTTAAATTCAGTTTCATTTTTTTTAAAAACATGCTAACAATACAATTACAATGTAATGCATCACACATTTCCAGTTGTTTCATTACAGCATGTCTGAAAAAGAGTAGGAAGACGCAGAACCTATTTAATCCTACCCCTTTTCATACTATAGCAGTTTTATCCTGTTTCTTTGTTCAGCGAATGGATAAAAAATAAATAAATATATTAAAAGTAAGTAAACAAATATTAAACACAAAAATAATCATTATCTCATTTTTTTCCCCAAAGAGGTTCAAGATGTTTATCATAATTCTTCTTCTTTGTACTTTGTGAACACTTGTTGTTTGAACGGTCTCTTAAACGTAATCATATAAGTTGTTACTAAACATGCGGTATAGGGTGGACGAGAAATATCGGACGAATAATTATCGGGCCAATATGAGGAATTATGAGGTCAGGTCGTTAAATCCAATTACATTAACCAGAACCGAAAGAATAAAATAAAACGTTCGAAGGAGGCAGGATTACCTGTCCTGTGCAGTGTGTAGGTTAGGGTGAGCAAATGAAGCGCTCCTTTTCTCCTACCTGAGCCGCCGTGAACTTCCCCCGAGCTCAATGTAAACAAAAATGGCGTCGATGGTGTGGGACTTCTTCCCTGTTTCAGAGGAAAACTTTTCCGTGGTATTTTGAATTTGTTATTTTCCTGTGTTTTGTATCATTTCCTGTCCCGGTGTTCTTATTTTGGTTTTACTTCCTGTTGGAATCCTCGTTTTGCTTTCTGTTTCGATTCCTACCAGCGCACCTCTTTTCTATTTCTAATAAAGTTTATTTGGGTTCACCTGTTGATTTATTGCCTTTTTGTCAGTGTACTCTGCGGCACTAGCCTTTTGTTTTTCTCGTTGTTTTGCTCTCTACGAAAATAATTACATTCTTCGGCCTGCAAGCCACCTTCTGACCCTGCATTCTGGGGTGAGGCGCCACCGTGGCAAAACTCTTTGGGAGGAAGGAAAAAAACATTTGCTTTTCAACACATCAAACCTTATCAGCCAGCTAAAATGCCAGCATCGCTATGACAGTGTTTTTAAAGCCTACGAAGACACCTGCTCTGCTAAAAGCTGTTCCAAAGCCAACCGCTCCAAAAAATTAGTGCACAAACTACAATTACATTTCAGTTTAAATAATAGGAGATATAAATAAGTTATTGGTGTCAGCTTGAAAAATATATGTAATGTGTACAGGTTGGGAATATTTGGGCACCTCATGATTTGATTCAATTCCGATTCTTGGGGTGATTATTCCGCAATTTTGATTAATCACAATTGTATTATTTGATATATCAATTTGGTAACACTGTAGTATGGGGAACACATATTCACCATTAATTAGTTGCATATTAACATGCAAATTAGTAACATATTGGCTCTTAATTAGTAATTATTAAGTACTTATTAATGGCCTTATTATACAACCAGTAAACCATTAACTAAGAGTCTTCCCTCAATAACCTCATAATTATTGCTTATTAGTAACTTTAACCCTAACCCTAACCCTTATATGTTCCCCTAGTGTCCAAATAACTCTAAATTAAGTCTTTGTTACTTTCATAAGCAACTAATTAATGATGAATATGTTCCCCATACTAAAGTGTTACCATAAATTGTAATAAAGCCTTTTCAAAACAGGGTACAAGTTACAAAAGCTCCTCTGAGCTGCTGACGTACAACATCTACGCGCAGTGTTGACCTAAAAAACCTCTTTATAAAAATGTGTCTTTCACATTTTATTTACAAAAATCACAGAATGTTATTCAATCTAATAAAAGAAAATAGACCAACTCTAACCCAATCCCAGCTTTAAAATACTTTTAAAACAGACATGTACAAAGCAATTGAGAAGACATACAAATACAATACCTAATAAAACCTTACAATTACAATAGGGTCCTCTGTCCCAAAGGGACATTCGGTCCCTAATAAATCCAATGCTAAAAATAGGGGAAACAACAATTAATAAAAACAACAGTATCAATAATAATAATAATGATAATAATAACAATAATAATGTAAAAAAATATCTGTTTAATGTTTTTTAATTGAAAAATGGATTCTTTAAAAAAAAAAAAAAATCGATTTAAAATCAATTTAGAATCTGAATATATAAAAATGGCAATTTGAATATGAATCCGATTTTTTTTTGGAACCCTTTTATGCGTCTCTATTAAATGTACAGTATTGCGTCCCCCTGTCATTTATATTTGTGTCAGTACAATACAGTTAAAATTAGCATATGTCAGACAATTAGTCATGATTAAGTAATGTGAAAATTTTAATTAAACGGATCAAAATCTTTCATCATTTGTTTTAGAATTCAGACAAATCGCAGGTCTGGCGAGGTCATATTTTGATCTTAGATGGTTCACTGTATTAAATGAGACCTATTATGCAAAACCAACTTTCCTTACCTTGTTTAATTGGGATCTGCATAAGTCCCAAAAATTTGAACTCAAACCATGGAGGCATGGCCGAGATATTTATATAAAAAAATATTGCCTTCCTTCATACTTCCTTTAAACAAAACGTTTGGAATTTTCCCCGATTGTGACTCCAGCAGATATCTCCATATTTGGTAGAAATTCACCCAAAGTGCTTTGTAGTCCAAAAGCTGTCGTCAATAAGTTCCTTCTTTTTCTCTATCCTCTTGTTGTGGGGCAGACTGGCTCATACATGCACATGCATCCTCCGCTGTTGCCATTTTTAAAACAAAGTAGCGTTTAGTTCTAAATTAATCTGTCAGTAAATTCAGTATGGAAGCTACAACACAGATGACGAGAAGGAGGGGGAAACGCAGTCGAAGTGGAGACACGTAAATAAAACCGGCCACAAAACGGTCAAAGAGAGTCAGAAAGCGTAAAAAAAAAAAATCTATGAAAATGTTTACCAAAGAACCACCATTACATGTTATGTAGACCACAAGGAAGTGTTTTAAATGTATAAAAAAAAAATCATAATAAGACCCCTTCGAATAATTTGCAGTATTTTTCAAATTTCGAATGCACTAACAACCTGATGAGACCTGATAAGTTCGAAGGAGGAAGATATGACAAAGTATTATCTGCTCATATATGCTACCTGGTGGTTATCTGAGCAAACTGCAGCTAGTCCTCGATAGTCCCACTCCTTAATGCCTCAGTCACACGCAGGATTCTCAGACAAATGAGGCCAAATTACAACCTTGCCTACAGAACGGTGTCACTCTATCTCGAGGCATGTCTTGTTTGCAGAGAGGCTATTAGATAACAGTGACCAGAGAGCGAATTAGCCCCATTAGCATAGTAAAGCGGCGCATCCCGGAATGCTCCATGATATCACATCCCAGCCGCAGAAGAGGGTGTGGGCTGCTAAACGAAGCCCGCCCGTAGGCTGAAGCCGTTAATCAAGACCTGCTCTTGCACTTGTGACAAGGAGCGCACAACAACAAGCTCAACCGCTAACGACAAGGCGGTGCTGTATGCGACACATTATACCACGACCCCTCAGTGGGGTCAAGTGTCAGTGAAGGCGCTCGCAAATAGACCTTTATTATTAAACGTGCAACAAGTGGGACAGGTGTGGGGAGTAAAAAAGGGTTTTTTGCAAACACACCCTTAGATGCACACGTGCAAACACACCAATAAAACAAATAGCTTGTTTGGAGGAGTCACTGCGCCATGAGAGATATCTCAGCAACTTGGCTCGGTTCCACATCCACGGCCGTTTCCCACATCATGGCAGAGGGCAGGACTGGGAATAAACACAGCAGCCCGCTGTGCTCCCAGAATGCATGTTTGCAGAGTTCCCATCAGAGAGTACACAGTAATAGGACTCCCTGAAGGCCCGTCTTTAACCTTTAGGTTACAAGTGGCTGGCCACTCCGCAGCTCAGCCGCGGAAAATTAACCCTTTCCTCAGACATCGCTTTTTCGTGAAAGACTCATGTGACATAAGGCGGGCAAATGAGACGACGAGTTGCTCTTTTTGTGGTTATTTGAATAGTTTGACGCAAATTGCTGCAGACAAAACTAAACACCGGTTGATGCGAGTCTTAAAGCGCAAGCGCTAACTCGTGTTGCCATGGCAATAACTTTCATGTGACAAGTGAGTGTAATGGTGGCGATGCTGTCTTTTTTGGTTTCCACGGGCAACATCGTCCGATTTCCCGTTCTTAAGACTGTAGTAACAAGTAGAACAATATGTACACCTCAGTTGTGGTTGAATCGAGGCTAAAAAGGCCAAGAGTTATCTGAAATCATCTGTTCCAGGGTCAAACTGTGGCATTTCAACATGAGTCACAGAAGACATACAAGTGTAGTCAGGTACTATTAAGGCTTTGTTATGACACATGTCTATGTGGTGATAAGTTTGGTAATAAACAACATTTATAAGATCTATTTAAAGGCCTACTGAAACCCACTACTACCGACCACGCAGTCTGATAGTTTATATATCAATGAAGACATCTTAACATTGCAACACATGCCAATACGGCCGGGTTAACTTATAAAGTGCAATTTTAAATTTCCCAGGAAACTTCCGGTTGAAAACGTTTAGGTATGATGACGTTTGCGCGTGACGTCGATGGTTGAAGCGGAAGTATTCGGACACATTGTATCCCAATACAAACAGCTCTGTTTTCATCGCAAAATTCCACAGTATTCTGGACATCTGTGTTGGTGAATCTTTTGCAATTTGTTTAATGAACAAGGGAGACTGCAAAGAAGAAAGCTGTAGGTGGGATCGGTGTATTAGCGGATGGCTGCAGCAACACAACCAGGAGGACTTTGACTTGGATAGCAGACGCACTATCCAATGCTAGTCGCCGACCGCATCGATGATCGGGTGAAGTCCTTCGCTGCGCCGTCGATTGCTGGAACGAAGGTGAGCACGGATGTTGATGAGCAGATGAGGGCTGGCGTAGGTGGATACCTAATGTTTTTAGCATAGCTCTGTCGAGGTCCCGTAGCTAAGTTAGCTTCAATGGCGTCGTTAGCAACAGCATTGCTAGGCTTCGCCAGGTTGGACAGCATTAACCGTATGGTTAAAGGTCCAGTGTTTGGTTCGGTGTCTCCTGATAGTAGTATTGTTGTTGATAGTCCTTCACTCTCACGTTCCTCATCCACAAATCTTTCATCCTCGCTCAAATTAATGGGGTAATCGTCACTTTCTCTGTCCGTATCGCTCTTGCTGCTGGTGTAAACAATGGGGAAATGTGAGGAGCCCTTCAACCTGCGGCGTCACGCTACTTCCGGTACAAGCAAGGCTTTTTTTATCAGTGACCAAAAGTTGCGAACTTTATCGTCGATATTCTCTACTAAATCCTTTCAGCAAAAATATGGCAATATCGCAAAATGATCAAGTATGACACATAGAATGGATCTACTATCCCCGTTTAAATAACAACATTTCATTTCGGTAGGCCTTTAAGACTGTAGTAACAAGTAGAACAATATGTACACTTGAGTTGTGGTTGAATCGAGGCTAAAAAGGCCAAGAGTGATCTGAAATCATCTGTTCCAGGGTCAAACTGTGGCATTTCAACATGAGTCACAGAAGACATACAAGTGTAGTCAGGTACTATTCAGGCTTTCTCATATGACACATGTTTATGTGGTGATAAGTTTCGTAATAAACAACATTTATAAGATCTATTTAACATCTAACCCTGGGATGATAATGATAAATGTGATCAAACGTCTGAGTCTCATTTGCAAGTATGCATTCATTTCAGTTTGTCTTAGGAGTGTTTCCCTAGCCAGGAAGTAGTCTTTGCCATTAAGGTAAGATTGCCAGTCGTGTCTTTTGTTGAGTCCTACAAAGTGTTTATACTGTAAGCACTGTACTTATTACACATCAGCTGAGGGATTGCAACGTGCATCTTAGTTTAGGTTGCATTAACACATTTGGAAGTCAGCCAAAGAAGCCAGTATCAACGGAGCAGTTCGTAGAGCAGTGCTGCCGTTAGCTGCTGCTCTAATTGCAATTTTGAGTGCTTTTTAAGTGCTTCTTACAGCATTTTTGTAGTTTTGCACGCTCAAAGAAAGCAATGGACAAGCGATGTGTGCCTGGAAACTTTCAGGAAGTACCCACAGCATTGTCGACAATGCCTCCCTCTTCCCCCCGCTGCAGGCAAAAAAGATTACCAACAAGGTGAAGTTGTTTATTTTTTTATTCTTAATCATTGTTGCGACTTAGCTCTAAGTACTTTTGTGATTTCAAACTAAGTGCACCACCGGGCTAGTGACATATTGACAGTGTGTGTCAGTGTGTGTGTGTGTGTGTGTGGGTGTGTATGTGTGTGTGTGTGTTGTGTTGCATAGGAAGAAGGACAATTCAGTTCTTTGTTGTTTTGGCTTTGTTATTAAATAGAAAGTTGATCCATCACCCTCTTGTTATGTTTTTTTTTATATACAGTCCTGTGGAACCTCGATTTAGAAACTTAATTAACCCACACATATATACATAAATATATATACTGTACATATATATAAGCCTTCATTTCTAAGAACAAGAATAGACTGTCGAGTTTCAGATGAAAGTTCTCTTTTTCTGGCCATTTTGAGCGTTTAATTGACCCCACAAATGTGATGCTCCAGAAACTCAATCTGCTCAAAGGAAGGTCAGTTTTGTAGCTTCTGTAACGAGCTAAACTGTTTTCAGATGTGTGAACATGATTGCACAAGGGTTTTCTAATAATCAATTAGCCTTCTGAGCCAATGAGCAAACACATTGTACCATTAGAACACTGGAGTGATAGTTGCTGGAAATGGGCCTCTATACACCTATGTAGATATTGCACCAAAAACCAGACATTTGCAGCTAGAATAGTCATTTACCACATTAGCAATGTATAGAGTGTATTTCTTTAAAGTTAAGACTAGTTTAAAGTTATCTTCATTGAAAAGTACAGTGCTTTTCCTTCAAAAATAAGGACATTTCAATGTGACCCCAAACTTTTGAACGGTAGTGTATATATATATATACATAAATACATATATATATACATAAATACATATATATACATATATATATATATATATATATATATATATATATATATATATATATATATATATATATATATATATACATATACATATATATATACATATATATATACATATATATATATATATATATATATATATATATATATATATATATATATATATATATATATAAATATACATACATAAATATACATACATACACATCCATACATACATATATATATATATATATATATATATATATATATATATATATATATATATATATATATATATATATATATATATATATATATATATATATATATATATATATATACATACTAAGGGTGTAACGGTACACAAAAATTGCGGTTCGGTACGTACCTCGGTTTAGAGGTCACGGTTCGGTTCATTTTCGGTACAGTAAGAAAACAACAAAATATACATTTTTGGTGATTTATTTACCAAATTTGTAAACAATGGCTTTATCCTTTTAACATTGGGAACACTATAATAATTCTTCCCAAAAATAGAAATAGCTCTGTGTGTGATGGGTTGTGAGCCACCACTAGGCTATCAGTGCAACAGCAGGCAGTCATGAACGCTAAGCATAACAATAACATACATATACACACAGGGTCCATTGCCAGGGTTAATGTGGTCAACATATATAAAATAAAAACTAAATAAGATCAGGCTCAGAATGGTTTCTTAACAAAACCTTTCTACATATAATTTTTTTTTTTACTTATTGATTGAGACTTGTATTAGTAGATTGCACAGTACAGTACATATTCCGTACAATTGACCACTAAATGGTAACACCCGAATAAGTTTTTCAACTTGTTTAAGTCAGGGTCCACGTTAATCAACATTAAACTGCCTCAAGTTGTTGCTCAGATTAAAAACAATGACAAAACTTTTTTTCTACATATAAAAAGTGCAACATTAAGTTTCAGTTTCAAGTCAACTCAGCCTCAGATTAACTTTTCTTCCCCCCCCCCAGCCTTTAACCCTGGTGACTTTCACTCAATGTTCATGTTTTTTGCCAGAAAAATCACTTTATCCACATTGTCTGCAGAAAGAGCAGACCTGCTGGCAATTACAATGTCCTAGTGGGTCAAAATCTAGTTTTTAATGCAATATGGTCTTAAATCTGCTGCTATAAAAACACCAACGGCATTTGTTATTGCTTTAGCCCTGCCTGACTCGCCGAGGAGAGGCTGCTTGATGCAGTGTTTGCACCACGCTCGTCTTTATCTTCGTTGAAGCGATGTTCACTTGGGGGTGGTGACGCTTCAAATGGGTTAGCAATGGCATGTTTGACGTGTTGGCAGAAGCATACCCTACTGCTGCTGAACAATGTCGGCAAACCTCCGTCCTCCATTGTTGTATCGCACCGCGAAGCCAAAGTGTTCCCAAACGGGAGATCTTAACGAGGCAGGAGGGTCTTCTAGCTCTGGCATTTACATGTTGTCGTAGTCCGGTCGGTGCTAGCATGCCGTGTGTTGTGGCTCGGTGTGCATTGTTTACACAACGTGCGGTACGCTACTTAATATGTCCGTGTGGAAACTCGTTCGGTACACCTCCGAACCGAACCGAAACCCCCGTACCGAAACGGTTCAATACAAATACACGTACCGTTACACCCTTAATATATACACATTTAAGTGTTTTCAAAGTGTATCGTTTCTTTTTTTACTAAAAAAGGGACTTTTGTCGAGGCTAGAACCAGTTATTCATGTTTACATTGTTTCGTATTGGGAACGCTGCTTCACTATATGAACTTTTCGGTTTACGAACCATGTTCAAGAACCACTTAGGTTTGTAAATCTAGGTTCCACTGTACATAGGTATGGTGGCAGCAGATGTGATGAAACACCGTACCATTTAGTTCTTCTATGTCCTTTTCAATCCTGTAGACATGTGTGCAACAAGGTATATCCCAGCTTTAAGCGCTACACACATACTGCACAAGCAAATATTAATAGTACATATTCAGCAGACTTGATCCAGAGCAGTGCTATAAAGGAGCCTCTCAGTATTCCATCTAAGAAGTGACTCAAGGCAGGAATCCCTGCTCAAGTAACCTGTGCCATGCGATACGTTTCCACCAAGCCTGTATTTTCCAGCACTGATATAGCAGGCGGCGTGCTTCGCCAACCAGCCAAAGCGTTTGTGACAGCGTCACACAGGCGACTCATTGTGGAGGCCGCCAACATCCAGAATGCGACTGCCAGCTGTTTTCTTTGTGGATACCAGCAAAGGAAAACAGCAGCCAGGGTCAGCACAGGCAGGCTTTGCTCCCGCAAGCAGACAACAACGCTCCATCCACGGGGAACTCAAACAAAAAGTCTCCGTCACATCGTTATCCCAACACCCTCTAGTGGAGTCATCTGCCATTCTCAAAATACTCAAGAAGGCTCCGGCGGACTCGCCGAGCATTCGAGGGTAGTTTGCGAGACTTATCTGCAAAGTTCATGCACGGCAGCCTTTTGAGAGGAACGCCAGGCTGTCTTCGGTTCTCTATAGAAGATGTCAGGAAGGCCCAGTCTTCTCTATTTTAACAAAAGCACACAGAAAGCGCACACCTCTGCCAAGGATGTGTTGTGAAATCAATGATGCAGCATCCTAAGAACTAAGGGGGGGGGGGGGGGGGGGGAGTTCGGGGGGGGGGGGGGGGGGGGCTATCTAATTTCTTCTAACTACAAGGGAAGAATGTATTTTTTGATTTATAAAAAAACAATAAGGTTACATTTATTTTTGAAAAAAATCAGTTGGATTGTTCTGCTTGTGTAGAAACGTAATTATGTAAACCTACTACATTATATCTTCCTAAGGCAAGCCTGGGCAATTATTTTGACTCGGGGGCCACATTTAGAGAAAAAAATGTGTCTGGGGCCGGTATATCTATTTTTAGGAACACTAATACAAAACCTCACAATAATGTCTGATTGAATGCTAAAAACGTTATGACAGACCGCCTTAAACGGAATGGAATTCTAAATGTTTCTATAAACGTTAAAACACTGAATATTGACAAAATATGAACGTCACACCCCCTTTTGATCGACATATTTTACAATCAAGTGAAACGCAACAAAACAGTCAAATATGAACAGAATAAACCCACCTACAATCTGATACATCTGGTATTTGCTGAATTTGCCCCAGGGGTCAATAAAGTACTTTCTATTCTATTCTATATATCACTAAGCTTTAGAACTTTGTTGTGAAAATCTCCTTCCGCGTCTGTGGAAACGCTTCCCATCCACACTGCTTGGTGCCTTGTCTGAGCTGCTGTGACGTAGATTACCATAGTAACTAATTATTTGACCATAGTAACTAATTAGATTACCATAGTAACTGGTAAATCATCCATAAGCGCAGATTCCAACCATTGAAATACTTTGTATAGTTGAAGACTTGCGGTCATTAGAAAATATGACTGCACATCATAATGGCAGCTACACTTTCCATCTTAAAGATGTAAAAAAATTATTTGGGAATGTCCGGCAGGCCACATTGAAAAGCTCAACGGGCCGCATGTGGCCCCCGGGCCTTAATTTGCCCAGGTCTGTCCTAAGGGGAAAACAGCTGTCCATCATACATCATACATGAGATTTTTCATGTCATAATCATAACTATGCAAACCCTTTTAATGTATATAATTCTATATTCTTACCATTTTGTTGTTTTCTTATTATATTCCACCGCTTTTTTACAGTTGGTATTTTTTATCTTTTTTGTTTTTTTCTCCCCTGCTTTTGGGAGTTTTTGTTTTATATGTTCTTGTTGTTGCTGAGCTATTGTGATCAAACAATTTCCTTTGGGGCTCAATACAGTTTGTCTAAGTCTAAATCTATACTTTATTGCTGCCTTAGAAATATTTTGGTAATATTACAATTTAAATACAGACAGATTTCAGATGTGAAGTCCAAACTTTAGCCCAATTATGATTTTTTTAGATTATTTTATTTGAAGGGGAACTGCACTATTTTTTATGTTGTGCCTATCGTACACAATCAATCAATCAGTCAATCAAATTATATTTATATAGCCCTTAATCACAAGTGTCTCAAAGGGCTGCACAAGCCACAACGACATCAGATCCCACATCAGGGCAAGAAAAAACTCAACTCAATCACTATGAAAGACATGACGATGGATGTAATTTTTTAAATGTATTTTAACTAAACGTAAATAAATGTCTGCCTACAACAGAACCAAAGGAAAGTCCTCTATTTCGCCTACAAAATCCTATTAAAAAAACCATCCAAAAAGCGCCAACAATACTCCATTTACATTTTGGGACTTGAATATTAACCAAGTATTAGTGATATTGTTATTATAAGTGCTAACGCAGACAAACTATTCATAGCGGCATTGTGATCACAAGCTTGCATGCCAATGTCGACATGATTGACTGATCAGCTGCTTTCTCGCTTCCTTTATTCCAGATCATAACTCATGCCTCTCACCTTGCTATAGTAGAATGATGAGGACGTATTCCGACAAGTTGGTACACTTTGACAGCCAATTTAGACTTGGAATTGGTGAGAACGACACAAAAAGACGCTTGGTTCCACCCACTTTTTCTTTGCGAATATTATGAGTCAGTCTTCATCCAAACAGGACTATAATAAGATTCTATCAATTGGCATCCTAATAACAGCAGACATTATACAGTAAGTGATGTTTTATTATGTTTGTTGGCTCTCATGAAGTATGCAGTGAGCAATAACCTGTGATATTGTTTAAAAAAAACCTGAATGTTGTTCATGTGTTTTTGAAATGAATGAATTAATAAATAACTTACATCAGGTATATAAAACCTTAATGGAGGCGTTTGGATGTTTTTAAGGGCTTTATAGGCAGATTAGGGCGGCTCCCATAGACAACAACAAAAAAAACATCTGCCGTCATGTCTTTCATAATAATTGTGAATGATAGGCATAATTCCAAAAAAGTGCAGTTCCCCTTTAATAATGTCATTAATTTGTGGATACACACAAAAAAAACATACTTGGAAGAATAATAAGTATATACATAGATTATATGTCATTAATTATATGTATTTATTTTGACATAAATATTAGTAGTAATATTTTTTTTTCATCATGAATTATTGTGAAAATTTGATAATAAAATACATTTGTAGATTTCCAACAAACGTTTGTGTAATCCTGCTATGAAGAATATTAACATAATGAGGAGAAATATTTTTTGTATTTTATTATCTCGACTATTATTGTTCGGAATGCAGCTATTGTTTTTGTTCAAATTATTACGTAATTGGCTAAAACACGTTTCATAACCTCAATGTGTATTTTAGGGAAAAAGTTTAAATAAACACTTTTTCTGCTTGCCATAACCTGAATTCGCCTTTTCTAATAAATGCACATTATCAACATTGAATTTTCACTTTTAACATGGGTGCATTGATTAAAAGCAGATTTTTTTTAAAAACGCCATACAGAACATGACACCCACACTCCATCGCTTAGATGTGCACTCTATTGCAGTCGGCAGGAGAAAATTATGTCCGTATATTTAAAAATGCGGTCCGGATTTTATCACTTTTTATTAACCTCATTAAATTATTAATCTGAGCAACAGAATATGAATTGAAGTCGAATCAATGTAATCATAGAAGCCCTAATTATTGCTGTAAAAATGTAAATATTTCATAATTTACTATATATATATTAGTATATTTTTTCGAGTATGCTGTATGTAGTATATAGGTATGCGAAAGTATTTATTTTGTGAGGTTTTTAAGATCCGTCTGTGGAGTTTGCATGTTCTCCCCGTGACTGCGTGGGTTCCCTCCGGGTACTCCGGCTTCCTCCCACCTCCAAAAACATGCACCTGGGGATAGGTTGATTGGTAACACTAAAATTGGCCCTAGTGTGTGAATGTGAGTGTGAATGTTGTCTGTCTATCTGTGTTGGCCCTGTGATGAGGTGGCGACTTGTCCAGGGTGTACCCCGCCTTGTGCCTGAATGCAGCTGAGATAGGCTCCAGCACCCCCCGCGACCCCAAAAGGGACAAGCGGTAGAAAATGGATGGATGGAGGGTTTTTTTTTTAAATACCATAGCAGTGATTCTCTAACTGTGGTGTGGGTACGCCAAAGAATCACTTGATTAAAGTACACTGTTTTATAATCCCATATTCAAACTGTGTGTATTGTTAGAGTGGCAAACGAAATAACAACCCTAGACCTGGAGCGTCACAACGGCTGGGATGGCGGATGAAGGCTGCAGCAGAAAAGGGTCTCCAGTAGTCTTGGACTCCATGCCACTGGACCCTGACCCGGATTTGCCAAGGATTGTGTGGTGACTGTCTGTGCACCAGTCTCCCCACATTAAACAAAGTCACGCACAGGCATCCTCCATAAAGGGATACCTCCCTACCAGGAGGATCGTCATACTCGTTTCGAGTGACCGCCGATGATGATGATGACTTAAAGAGCCAAGTGTTTTTTGAGGTAATGCACTGTACTACAGAATATATACCAAAACCTGTTGCTGGACAGTTAAACTACAAAAATGTAAACGTCGTTTAAAAGGAAAAATCCAAGCTGATAAAATCCCAACCACCTTGGAATGGGTATAAATAACTGATACAAATTTAAATATATATATATACATATACAGTACGGGCCAAAAGTTTGGACACACCTTCTCATTCAATGTGTTTTCTTTATTTTCATGACTATTGTAGATTGTCACTGAAGGCATCAAAACTATGAATGAACACATGTGGAGTTATGTACTTAACAAAAAATGGTAAAATAACTGAAAACATGTTTTATATTCTAGTTTCTTCAAAATAGCCACCCTTTGCTCGGATTGCTTTTTTGCACACTCTTGGCATTTTCTCGATGAGCTTCGAGAGGTAGTCACCTGGAATGGTTTTCACTTCACAGGTGCGCTTGAAGCTCATCGAGAGAATGCCAAGCGTGTGCAAATAGAATAGAATGCAAAACATGTTTTCAGTTATTTCACCTTTTTTTGTTAAGTACATAACTCCACATGTGTTCATTCATAGCTGTGATGCCTTCAGTGACAATCTACAATATAAATAGTTATGAAAATAAAGAAAACGCATTGAATGAGGAGAAGGTGTGTCCAAACTTTTGGCCTGTACTGTATATATTTCTAAATTTAAAAAAGGTATCCAGTAATATTCCCCTGAAAACCTGGGACGTTATGGGAGGTTTAAAGTAAAAAGGTCTGAAGCATAAAGCAGAACAGCAAATACAAATGTACAGCAATTATTTCTTATAGACAGACGCATGACCTGCTGAGCTATCAATTTATGATTTCCGTTAATAAATGTGCACCTTGACCACATCAGCATCAGTCTAGTCCACAATAAGGTTTACTCGTGAAGGATGCACGGTGTTGCAATGTTTACATTAGTCTGCAAACTAACTGGTGTCACAGCCAAACAAATCCTCCAACATCGAATTCCTTGTAATGTATTCTTAAATATTGTTCCTTAGCCATAACCAACATACAAACAACTTAACAGATGCTTTCGGGAACAGGTAACCAGAACTGAATGAATGATTAATACGCACACTTTTAATGAAGTCTACGTCCTATTGTGTCCACTAAAGTACTTACATTCTTGGCCAGCCGTGGACCCCAAACTCCCTTTTTCCGTCTCCAAACAGCTTCCCTCCAAGAGAACAATCCACAGAAGGCGGCGGTGTTTATTTGCTCAATGACAGTTGTGTGACTGAGCAGGTCCACGCACTCCTCGCGTCTCTTCTCTTCTCTTCCACGGAGCGTGGGTCGTTCGTGAACGAGCGGCCGTTTACAAATAGCTCTTTGAAAGGAACGACGCTTCCCAGCTCGTCCAAGAGCACAAAGGTGCTGGCTCTTTGAAGTGAAGGAGCCATGTATTGTTTTTGGCCACTTCCTATTTTTTTTTTGTCTGTTAAGGCCGCACGTGATTGGTCAAAATGAGGAAAAAGGGGAGGGGCCAGAACAGGAAGAAGGTACACGAATAGAGGTTAAAGTTTAAAAAGTTAAAGTACCAACGATTGTCACACACACATTAGGTGTGGTGAAATTTGTCATCTGCATTTGACCCATCTCCTTGATCACCCCCTGGGAGGTGAGGGGAGCAGTGAGCAGTAGCAGTGGCCACGCCCGGGAATCATTTTGGTGATTTAACCCCCAATTCCAACCCTTCATGCTGAGTGCCAAGCACGGAGGTAATGGGTCCCATTTTTATAGTTTTTGGTATGACTCGGCCGGTGTTTGAACTCACAACCTACCGATCTCAGGGCGGACATTCTAACCACTAGGCCAGTGTTTTTCAACCTTTTTTGAGCCAAGGCACATTTTTTGCGTTGAAAAAATGCGGAGGCACACCACCAGCAGAAATCATTAAAAAACGAAACTCAGTTGACAGTAAAAAGTCGTTGTCGCAAATGTTTGATATGAATTCAAACCATAACCAAACATGCATCACTATAGCTCTTGTCTCAAAGTGGGTGTACTGTCACCACCTGTCACATCACACCCTGACTTATTTGGAGTTTATTGCTGTGTTCCTGTGTGTAGTGTTTTAGTTCTTGTCTTGCGCTCCCATTTTGGTGGCTTTTTCTCTTTTTTTGGTATTTTCCTGTAGCAGTTTCATGTCTTCCTTTGAGCGATATTTCCCGCATCTACTTTGTTCAAGCAGTCAAGAATATTTCAGTTGTTTTTATCCTTCTCTGTGGGGACATTGTTGATTGTCATGTCATGTACGGATGTACTTTGTGGACGCCGTCTTTGCACCACAGTAAGTCTTTGCTGTCGTCCAGCATTCTGTTTTTGTTTACTTTGTAGACAGGTCAGTTTTAGTTTTGTTCTGCACTTCCTTCCCTAGGCTTCAATGCCTTTTCTTAGGGGCACTCACCTTTTGTTTATTTTTGGTTTAAGCATTAGACACCTTTTTACCTGCACACTGCCTCCCGCTGTTTCCGACATCGACAAAGCAATTAGCTACCGGCTGCCACCTACTGATATGGAAGAGTATTACACGGTTACTCTGCCGAGCTCTAGACAGCACCGACACTCAACAACAACACATCATTTGCAGATTATAATTACTGCTTTGCAAAAAATATTTTTAACCCAAATAGGTGAAATTAGATAATCTCCCACGGCACACCAGACTGTATCTCACGGCACACTAGTGTGCCGCGGCACAGTGGTTGAAAAACACTGCACTAGGCCACTGAGTAGGTGGGGTAAATAATTGATTTGCATCATTGATTAGTAAACGTCAATAATCGTTAATCGATGTATTTATTGTAAATAGACTAATTGCAGACAGTTCTAAAATGTGGCTGACTGCAGCGAGTCACCTAACCGAGAGATCTGACCATGCATTTCCTTTGTTATCGGGCACTTATGGTCCAGTTTTGCAAACATTTTCATGAATTTTAATTAATTTAACTGTTTATAATTCCAAATGAATTATTTTTTTAAAGTTGCAAGTGATAAAACACAATAAATATATTGTGTTTTTGTTTATAATATTAAACAAAATCTCGTTGACATGTATGACTTAAGTGTTATTATGACAATAAAAGGAATTGATTGATTGAATGATTGATTGATTGATTGATTGATAAACGCTTATTTAGTGAAATGAAAAAAAAAGTACATGTACATACAATATACATAAATTAAAGATGCATTAATTATTGATTTGTAATCGAATCGTATCACCTGAATCGTAATCGAATCGTGTGGTGACCAAAAATTCCCACCTTTATACACAACGAGCTATGCTGGAAAAAGTAAGTGACGTATATTTATATAGCGCTTTTTTTTCCCAAGTAATTAGTTACTTTCCCCCAAAAAAGTATATGAACTAGTAATGTATTTACTCCTTTAAAAATGTAATTAATTACCATGCCACGGAAAGTTGCTAAGCAAAAAATGAGCGGTCACAATATAAGACTAGATTTGAGGAAATATACTGAAAACTAGTGAAATTAACTAGCTGCGTGGACAATTTTACGTGATAAGACATCTTAAATAAATATTTGTATATAAATTAACAGGACCTTGAAGGTAGAAATCTGTATTTTATTCTGAAAACAATCATTATTCCATTTCGAATTAAGTATCCGCGAGACGCTGCAGAATCTTTAAACAAAATGTTCTATGTGAAGTGAAACCGAAATACCTTATTTGAATAGTTATTTTCTTTATTTTAACATTTTTGAACTAGAAAATAAAAATATATAATTATTCATGCTAAAATTAAGATTAGTCACTGACTACAAATAAGTAAATAGCTCTTAAAACGAATTAACTTCTAAACAGCTACCATGAGAAATAAACCCAAAATAACAAGAAATTAAGTAAAATAAAATGTAAGAAGTATTTGACAATATATAAAACAGAAATTAAAAAAAATTAACTAAAGGCATAATTACCAAAACACCTAACAAAAAACACAAAAAATGTACAAAAGCAGGCCTCAAATTTTTACTTTTTTAGGTCAAGGCAAGTGTTGCCTCAAAGTAGGGCTCATATTTTAGGGGACCAAGTATTCATATTATCATATTATGCTCCTTCCAGTGCTGTTGTTTTTAGTTTTAGTTTATATCCAATCAGAATTCAGCTATCTTATGCTGTACAAAATCTGCCCGAGGCCTTCAGAATCAACAATGCAGGCGTCTATGCACTGTAAGTGAACGGACACATACAGTTGATAGATAATTTCCATAGCCAATCAGATTACGAGTTGTTGTCAGGAAGGCCTTCTACCTGGCCTCACTAAATGTGTTTCTGTATAGTATTTATCTTGCAATGGTCATGTGGTGACATCAATTATGGTATTTTGAGAGATAATCTTTGAAGTCGGACATCACTGAAGGCCTAAGTGGGAAACGCCCGGCCCGCCACTGACTTTTACTGAAATCCTTTAACAAAATTTTATTTTAAAAACATATATACATACACCTGCTCAGTGGCCTAGTGGTTAGAGTGTCCGCCCTGAGATCGGTAGGTCGTGAGTTCAAACCCCGGCCGAGTCATACCAAAGACTATACAAATGGGACCCATTACCTCCCTGCTTGGCACTCAGCATCAAGGGTTGGAATTGGGGGTTAAATCACCAAAAATGATTCCCGGCGCTGCTGCTCACTGCTCCCCTCACCTCCCAGGGGCTGAACAAGGGGATTGGTCATTTGCAGAGGACAGATTTCACCACACCTAGTGTGTGTGTGACAATCATTGGTACTTTAATTAATTTAATTTGATTAAGTAGAAAGTTGAATGTGCGTATGAAACCAACACAAGCAATATAAACAAAGTAATACGGCAGAAACAAAATAAGACTATGAATAAATACAAATAAATGGGCGGGCGGGCGGGCGTTTGGAGGACTCCCGGGAGGATCGGCGGGCCAGCTTTAGTGTTAATTTGATATCGCCTCAAGGGCCAAGTGAATTTACACGGCGGGCCAAATTTGGCCCGCGGGCCAGAGTTTGACACCCATGCTGTAGAATAAAGGTATTTTTCTGCAGAACTGTTTGCATCGTCACTTTATTAAAAGTGGTTGATCTTAACAATTTAGAAAAAACCTGTAAAATAATGGTATTTTTCTGTGGAACTGCCAGTATTGTCACTTCATTAAAGGTGTTTGATCGTAATAATTCGGAAAAACTCTGTAGAATAAAGGTATTTTTCTGCAGAACTGTTTGCATCGTCACTTTATTAAAGGTAGTTGATTTTAATAATTTAGTAAAAATCTGTAAAATTACGATATTTTTCCGCAAAACATTTCATGAAAATTTCTGTAAATATAATATTTTTTATCATTATTTGGTTTACAATGTTTTACTTTAATTTTATGGTTTTCGTTTGGCATCCGTAGCTGCCAGTAGATGACCGTTTTTTTACAGAATTTTTTTTTACAGTGTAGGACTGCACGGCTATGGGCAAAATAATAATCAAGATTATTTTTATCAACATTGAAATTAATAAATAATAATATTTGTGTTTTTGTCCATTAAGTCCATGAAGTTGCCGCCATGTTTCCCGAGCCGAACGGCTCTAGTGCGCATGTGCAGATGCTGTGGCGCTTCAGTATTCAGGAAGTAAGCAGTTGCCTAAAATGCATTAATAAATTAAGTTTTTTCAGTAATTAAAAATGTAAACCATATTACTAACCCATATTACTAACCATCTGGAATTTTACCGTGGTTTATCATTATACCATTTATCGTTACAGCCCTAGTTACAATTGTCCATTAACAAGTAATACGTCAAGGGTGGTCATAACATGTTCTTGCCGTCAATGCTGGTCAATTTTTTAGGGCATTACGGCAAGTAACAAATGTAAATGTTGGTTGACATACTCATGCTGCTTTTTCTTTTGGAAGTGGGAATGTACAAATAATACACACAAACAAAGATTAATACTTTTTGTCTAAATTATATTATTGTTTGTTTTTGTTTTCTATAAGTACCGTAAATTTCGTACAATAAGTCACACTTTTTTCTATGCTTTCAACCCTTCAGTTTATAAGACAAAGCAGCTTTTTTATAGATTTTTCTTCACTGGCAGCTATAATAAAAACAATGATGTATATATGAAAACAAACAAGCAAAAACACTGGCAGAGTGTTTTATTGTTTATGCTTTGGCGCCCTTTTGGACGAGTTTGCTCAGTGCAAGTGCTGCAGTGTCCTTCCATTTACTGGCAGTACTTTTTTTTTTCAGTTCTCTAGCCGTCCATAGCATTTGTACTCGTATGGATTCTTCTTTTACAATATAACTAAAACTGTTTGTACATAACCGTCCCATGTGTGATGTCTGTAGGAGTGTTTTCATGCAGAGTTGTAAGTGCTACTGTAATGTAATGATGCTAGCGTCGTTAGCATTAGCTAATATGATAACACGTTTACCAGTGTCTGCGTTAGTATTATTAACTGACAATGACATTCATTTGGTATTGTTTCAGTTTCACAAATTCCTCAGTAAATTTCCCAAAATGTCACCGTGGAGTTATTGAGTCTGTTTAGCTGATTGGAGAGCTAGCTTCCACAGCTAGTGGGTTAATGACAATGACTTCTGTTTTGTTTAATCAGCCGTTTTACTGCCCTGTTACAGGCACCATTTGGAAACAATTAAGGTATGTAAATAAACATTTACAAAAAAATTACTGTGTATATAACTCATTTCACAACGTATATATCTGCGGCTTATAGTCCGGTGTGGCTAATATATTGAAAAACACTTTTTTCTTCTACAATTTAGTAGGTGCGGCTTATATCACGGTGCACTCTATAGTCTGAAAAATATGGTAGTTTTTTTGTCTCAATCTGTTCCATGCTGAGCATATAAATAAAGCTGTATAAATAATAAACATTACCTATATTAATATTTGTTCTTAAGAAATCCATTCTACATGTATTTTGTTAATAAAACCCGCATCTAAAAGGGGCTGTTTGGGAACAGAAAGAGTCATATTTTTTTAGGCAGCCGAGCCAAATGAAACGGCTCCCTTGAAAAAGCTGAAATTCCCATTCTGGCCAGTCAACAGACTGGAGCTACTCCCAAACGAGAGGAGGCCACGCCTCCATCCAGCATGAGCCTCTCATTTCTGACTGCTACTGACAGGATGCATGCTTTGATTGCATGGATTGAAAATATGTTTTTTATTTTATTTTTTAATGTGACTTTGTTGTTTTTATCTTATTTATTTAGCTTATGTGTTAGCCAACTCCTATATGCTGCAGCACTTTTGAGATTTTTCTGGAATGCATGACCAAGAACAATTATTATTATTATTATTATTATGTCATACTTTAACATATATAATGTAGAGTTTGCTTAGTGCTTAGTTTTGTTATAAACTAAAGTCATCTATTATGCAAATTAGGTTTGGACAACAATATGTTTACTTGTTTAAAATGAACCCCATTAGTTGCTACACAATAGCCACTAATCTTCCTGGGGTCCATCACCCTATGTGTCTTTCCAGCCTATTTATGAGCACCATATGAGCGCAAATGTTATCTTCCTTACTTGTTTGCTCCACTTTGAAGAGAAAATGCACTGAAATGGTCGGTTTGGGATTTTTTTTTTCATGGCGTCATCAACAATAACCATTCTTCTTCAAGGACATATATAGTAGTCGATGAGCCCAATCTGTGTATACGATCAGGCTTCACTACACATTTTAAAATAAAGCTTGGCAACCAGCCGACTGTTAGCTGTAAATCTGATCATTTGGTTTTTCTTCAGTGAATAGGCTAAACCAGGGGTCACCAACCTTTTTGAAACCAAGGGCTACTTCTTGGGTACTGATTAATGCGAAGGGCTACCAGTTAGATACACACTTAAATAAATTGCCAGAAGTAGCCAATTTGCTCAATTTACCTTTAACTCTGTTATTATTAATAATTAATGATATTTATGTTTGTGGAAACACTGATCATCTTCATGATTTCTCACAATAAATATATATAGAAACAGATAAATATCAATATGCAACACTTTATTTTTATATTTTCTCTAAGTGCACATTTTTCAAATTGAACATTTTCAAATGATCACTTCTAAGACAGTCTTGTGAAATCACAATATCCCATTTTAACTAGCTAGCCACTAACATTTTTTAACAAATCATGAATTACTTTGCACCATGATTGTACAAATAATAACTCATGTAAAATACAAAAGTAAACTCTCAAATTTTTAAATCATGTCACACTTTGAACTGGACACCAAATCTGTTATCTGTTTCTTTGTCAGTTAGTGGGAAGCCTGGCATTGCATGCTGTTAACTAGTGTGTTGTACTCTGGTGTGTAACTTGACATTGCAACTCTGAGTGAGTCTTGCAGATGTGCATCAGTGAGGCGTGTTCTGTGTTTGTTCTTGATGAAGTTCATGTCAGAAAAGGCTGATTCACAAAGATAAGATTTTTCCTCATTGTTTGCGGAACCTTCTTAATCTTTTGGACATATTTTCACAGCAATCTGGCCTTAAGCTTAATTATGATAAATGTAAAATGTTAAGGATCGGAAATCTAAAGGGAACGTCCTTTCGAATGGAATGCAAAGTGCCTGTTTTGTGGACAGATGGACCAGTTAACATACTTGGTGTTGTTGTCCCAGAAAATCTGGAAGATCTAGGCTCAGTAAATTATGATAATCGACTAAGAAAGCTGTACAAAATTATGCAATTATGGAAAGGGAAATCCCTAACCTTGTATGGTAAAATGTCTATTGCCAACTCTTTAATTATTCCTCTATTTATTTATTTGTTTTTGTCATTACCAGCTCCATCACAAAACTTTTTTAAGATTTATGAGCGGAGGGTCTTCAATTTTGTCTGGAACGGCAAACCAGAAAAGATTAAAAGAAAGGTTTTGTACAAAGAGTATGAATATGGGGGCCTGAAACTTCTCAACCTTGAAGCTATGTGTCTGTCTTTAAAAGCATCAATTGTTCCAAAGATGTATTTAAACATTGAGTGGTACACACATGTCCTGTTGGACAAAGAACATGTACTGTATCAAAAGAAATTGTATCCTTTTTTACAAGTGATCCCCTCCCAGAGAGTCTGCTGGGAAACATGGCGGGGTTCATAAAGGAAACAATCCACTCATAGTGGTGTTTTCAATTTTATGTGCCAGAAAAAAAGAGACGATATTTTGCAGCAGTTAATATGGATGAACTCTAATATTGTAAAGCCTTTCTTTTGGAAAAATATGTTTGAAAGAGGAATCATTTTTGTCAATGATATTATCAATGAGAATGGTAAAATTATGAAGTATGATGAATTTAGAGCTATGTATGGTGATGCTTGCTCAAGCTTTTCATTTTATCAACTAACTGGAGTAATTGGAAAAAGATGGAAACAAATAATTAATTATGGAACTACTAAATTATTAGTTTGTAAACCTCTAATAAGAAATTCTATTTGGCAAAAAGGAACTAAAATAAATAGAAAAATATATAATTTTTATTTAATAAAGAAATCATTGAAGGCTGCCTCATACAACACAAATGGAAAATGGGAGGACTTTTTTGACTGCCCGTTGCCATGGGATGCCATATTCAAACTAATCTATAAAACCACTATCGATGTGCAAAATCGTTATTTTCAAATTACAATTATTTATAACTTCTTACCCACAGGGAAAATGTTAAAATTATGGAATATGACAGAGTCAGATGATTGCCAATTTTGTTGTCAGGAGCCTGAATCCACCCTGCATTTGTTTTGGTATTGTCATATTGTGTCTTTGTTTTGGGTGGAAGTTGAAAAAATGTGTTTAAGGATTGGTTTGTTTATGAAGCTTAATGTGGTTTCTGTTATTTTAGGAGAGTTCATTGACAATCATGATTTAGTCAATTTAATTATAGTACTCGGTAAAATGTTTATTTTTAAGGCCAAAAACAGATATTCACTTAGTATTACTTTCTTTAAAACATTTATTCAGTATTTTCTAACTTTAGAAAGTTACATGGTTGAAAACGATAATGATGCCAAAAAACATTTAAAAAAAGATGAGAAGTCCTCAAAGGCTTATTTTGAAAGTATAATTATGTTTATAGATTATATGATATCTGTTGTTGTGTTCCCTAATTTGAGTGACCTGGACATAATCTGGACTGTACATAAATGCTTATTTTGAAAATGTAATTATGTTTATAAATTATATGCAATCTGTTGTGTTCCCTAATTTTTTTCTGTGTACATGAATGAAGGTGTGTGTTGCTGAGTCCGACTTGGACATTATCTGGACTGGGCCTGGTTTAAAAAACCCTTTAAACAAATCTAATTTCATTGACAACCTGGTCTGTTGAAGATAAGGACCTTTTTTAAAAAATAAAATAAAATAAGATAAATAAATAAAAAACATTTTCTTGGATAAAAAAGAAAGTAAAACAATATAAAAAAAAATTACATAAAAAATAGTAATTAATGAAAATGTTAGTGGACCAGCACCCTATACAATCATGTGTGCTTCAGGGACTGTGTCCCTTGCAGATGTGTTGTCTATGTTGTGGGAACCAGAATATTGGTAGCAGAAAGAAATAACCCCTTTTGTGTGAGTGGGTGTGGATGAGTGGGCATGGGGGAGGTTGTTTGGGTTGATGCACTGATTGAAAGTGTATCTTGTGTTTTTTCTATGTAGATTTAATTAAAAAAATAAAAAATAAAAAATAAAATAAAATATATATATATTTTTTTAATTTTTATTTTTTTTTTATTTTTTTTTTAGAACAGGCCCGCGGGCGACTCATCTGGTCCTTACGGGCGACCTGGTGCCCGCGGGCACCGCGTTGGTGACCCCTGGGCTAAACTAACATGGCGTTGCTGTTAAAATAAAGTATAATGTTAGCACTTTAGCACAGTGGTCCCCAACCTTTTTGTAACTGCGGACCAGTCAACGCTTGAAAATTTGTCCCACGGGGCAATTAAATTTTTTAAAAATTATTATTATTTATTTTTTTTGTCATTAAAAAATACAATCATGCGTGCTTACGGACTGTATCCCTGCAGACTGTATTGATCTATATTGATATATAATGTAGGAACCAGAATATTAATAACAGAAAGAAACAATCCTTTTGTGCGAATGAGTGTGAATGAGTGTAAATGGGGGAGGGAGGTTTTTTGGGTTGGTGCACTAATTGTATGTGTATCTTGTGTTTTTTATGTTGATTTAATTAAAAAAAAACAACAAAAAAAAAACATTGTGGGGACCACTGCTTTAGCACACATAGCTATGCCAATGTTGCTAACGTTTGCGTTCTCCTGTCCCAAAGTGAAACGTTGCTGTTTGCATTTGTTGGGCAAGTGCATAGTTACAGTGTGTATGTAAAAAGCGCTGTCTTACCTAATTAGGCATGCATGGACAAACACAGCTCATTCACATTAAAGCTACAGACACACAACCTGACGTGTTCCTAGTGGAGCTTACTAAAACGTTTCAAAAACGGTCTAAATTCCAGCATAAAGGCTAGATTCTGAACAGCACTCTTCGAGCCTCAACACACATTACTTTCATCATGAACGGCCTTCAGCTCATCAAAGCCCTGCTCCCCCCACCATCACCCTCCCCACCAATGCCAGCACTTCATTAAAGGAGTTAAAGGACTCAAAGGACTCCAAGGACATCATAGGACTGTAAAGGCCCTCTCCATCCGAGAAGAGGATGTACGCCGGCAGTTCTTGAAGCTGAATACGCGGAAGGCCCCCGGGCCGGATGGTGTCTCCCCCTCCACTCTCAGACACTGTGCGGATCAGCTGGCTCCTGTCTTCACTGACATTTTTAACACCTCTCTGGAGCTATGCCACGTGCCGTCCTGCTTTAAGACCTCCACCATTGTCCCTGTCCCCAAGAAAGCACGAATCACAGGACTAAATGACTACAGGCCGGTTGCGCTGACGTCTGTGGTCATGAAGTCCTTTGAGCGCTTGGTCCTGCCCCACCTCAAGGACATCGCTGCCCCCCTTCTGTACCCACTGCAGTTCGCCTACAGAGCCAACAGGTCTGTGGATGATGCAGTGAACCTGGCCCTCCACTTCATCCTGGAGCATCTGGACTCCCCAGGAACCTACGCTAGGATCCTGTTTGTGGACTTCAGCTCTGCCTTCAACACCATCCTCCCTGGACTGCTATGAGACAAGCTCTACCAGCTCAGCGTGCCTGACTCCCTCTGCAGTTGGATCAATGACTTCCTGACAGACCGAAGACAGCACGTGCGGCTGGGGAAGATTGTCTCGGACAGTCGAACCACGAACACTGGTACTCCTCAGGGCTGTGTACTCCCCCCCTGGCTCTTCTCCTTGTATACAAACTGCTGCACCTCCAGTCACCAATCCGTAAAACTGCTCAAGTTTGCGGATGACACCACCCTCATCGGGCTCATCTCGGATGGCGATGAGTCCGCCTACAGGAGAGAGGTGGACCGGCTGGCGTCCTGGTGCAGCCTCAACAACCTGGAGCTGAACGCCCAGAAAATAGTGGAGATGATCATGGACTTCAGGAAAGTCACAGCCTCACCATCCCCCCTCACCCTGAATGACTCTCCCACCCCGTCTCCATTGTGGACTCCTTCCGTTTCTTGGGCACCACCATCACCCAAGACCTCAAGTGGGAGCCGACCATCAGCTCCCTCATCAAGAAGGCACAGCAGAGGATGTACTTCCTGCGGCAGCTGAAGAAACATAAGGTGCCGATCGAGATGCTGGTGAAGTTTTACTCAGCCATCGAGTGCATCCTGACCTCCTCCATCACACTGTGGTTCCCCGGCGCCACAGTCCAGGATAAGCATAGACTGCAGCGCATCGTACATGCTGCTGAGAAGGTGATTGGCTGCAAGCTCCCATCCCTCCAGGACTTGTTCTCCTCCAGGACCAGGAGGCGTGTGGGTCGGATCACAGCTGACTCTTCTCACCCTGGACACACACTATTCTCCCCTCTCCCCTCAGGCAGGAGACTACGCTCCATCCACACCCACACCTCCCGCCACCTGAACAGTTTTTTTCCCCTCAGCCATCAGGCACATGAACAATAACTCCAAACAGTAGCTCCTTGAATTCCTTGAATTCCTTCTAAGTCTATAACAAGATCTGATAGCACAGTTACAGCTCTTTTTATTACCAAATATGTGTTATATGTGTTTTATGTTGCACGATTGCACCAAGAAAAATTCCTAGTTTGTGAACCCGTTCTCAAACAATGGCAATAAAACTATTCTGATTCTGATATGTGTTGAGGCTCAGGGCCTCAACACACATTACTGTCGTCATGAACGGCCTTCAGCTCATCAAAGCCCTGCTCCCCCCACCATCACCCTCCCCACAAATGCCAGCACTTCATTAAAGGAGTTAAAGGACTCAAAGGACTCCGAGGACATCATAGGACTGTAAAGGCCCATTCCATCCGAGAAGAGGATGTACGCCGGCAGTTCTTGAAGCTGAATACGCGGAAGGCCCCCGGGCCGGATGGTGTCTCCCCCTCCACTCTCAGACACTGTGCGGATCAGGTGGCTCCTGTCTTCACTGACATTTTTAACACCTCTCTGGAGCTATGCCGCGTGCCGTCCTGCTTTAAGACCTCCACCATTGTCCCTGTCCCCAAGAAAGCATGGATCACAGGACTAAATGACTACAGGCCGGTGGCGCTGACGTCTGTGGTCATGAAGTCCTTTGAGCGCTTGGTCCTGCCCCACCTCAAGGACATCACCGCCCCCCTCCTGGACCCACTGCAGTTCGCCTACAGAGCCAACAGGTCTGTGGATGATGCCGTGAACCTGGCCCTCCACTTCATCCTGGAGCATCTGGACTCCCCAGGAACCTACGCTAGGATCCTGTTTGTGGACTTCAGCTCTGCCTTCAACACCATCCTCCCTGGACTGCTATGAGACAAGCTCTACCAGCTCAGCGTGCCCAACTCCCTCTGCAGTTGGATCAATGACTTCCTGACAGACCGAAGACAGCACGTGCGGCTGGGGAAGATTGTCTCGGACAGTCGTACCACGAACACTGGTACTCCTCAGGGCTGTGTACTCTCCCCCTGGCTCTTCTCCTTGTATACAAACTGCTGCGCCTCCAGTCACCAGTCCGTAAAACTGCTCAAGTTTGCGGATGACACCACCCTCATCGGGCTCATCTCGGATGGCGATGAGTCCTCCTACAGGAGAGAGGTGGACCGGCTGGCGTCCTGGTGCAGCCTCAATAACCTGGAGCTGAACGCCCAGAAAACAGTGGAGATGATCATGGACTTCAGGAAAGTCACAGCCCCACCATCCCCCCTCACCCTGATTGACTCTCCCACCCCGTCTCCATTGTGGACTCCTTCTGTTTTTTGGGCACCACCATCACCCAAGACCTCAAGTGGGAGCCGACCATCAGCTCCCTCATCAAGAAGGCCCAGCAGAGGATGTACTTCCTGCAGCAGCTGAGGAAACTTAAGGTGCCGACCGAGATGCTGGTGCAGTTTTACTCAACCATCATCGAGTCCATCCTGACCTCCTCCATCACAGTGTGGTTCCCCGGCGCCACAGTCCAGGATAAGAATAGACTGCAGCGCATCGTACATGCTGCTGAGAAGGTGATTGGCCGCAAGCTCCCATCCCTCCAGGACTTGTTCTCCTCCAGGACCAGGAGGCGTGTGGGTCGGATCACAGCTGACTCTTCTCACCCTGGACACAAACTATTCTCTCCTCTCCCCTCAGGCAGGAGACTACGCTCCATCCAGACCCACACCTCCCGCCACCTAACAGTTTTTTCCCCTCGGCCATCAGGCACATGAACAATAACTCCAAACAGTAGCTCCTTGAATTCTTTGAATTCCTTCTAAGTCTATAACAAGATCTGATAGCTCAGTTACAGCTCTTTTTATTACCAAATATGTGATATATGTGTTTTATGTTGCACGATTGCACCAAGAAAAAATCCTTTGTGAACCCGTTCTCAAACAATGGCAATAAAACGATTCTGATTCTGATTCTGATTCAATCCATTATTGTGTTTGCCCTTGTTGAAAATAGTGCAAGGATGGACTTAATGCTGGTAACACATGAACCAGGTAAGATACATTCCTTAATAGTCGATAAATACGTGCAACTTTTAGACTTCAACAAAATGTACTTTACGATGTATTTGATAGGACACAAGTATTTTGTGTATTTTTAATTCAGACATGAAGAAGGATTCTGCGGCTTGTGGCCAAATCCTGCTGGACAACAGCCGGCTGACGTTGAAGACACAACAGTGGCAAGGACAACACAGCTGATGTAACACGGCCATGATGCTAAGCCCCTATGGACTGCAACTTAATCATGTGTATGTATATATAAATTACTTTATATAAATTACTCTCTGCATGTGACCCATCCCCTTGTTCCACCCCCTGGGAGGTGAGGGGAGCAGTGAGCAGCAGCGGTGGCCGGGCTCAGGAATCATTTTGGTGATTTAACCCCCAATTCCAACCTTTGATGCTGAGTGCCAATCAGGGAGGTAACGGGTCCCATTTTTATAGTCTTTGGTATGACTCGGCCGGGGTTTGAACTCACAATACCTACACTCTAACCACAAGGCCACTGAGCAGGTTATTTGAAGCCCTCCAAATTTACCGCTAATTAAGTTTAGTGGTACACTTTTTCATTTATGTGAAACAATGTTCATACTTTAATCAAACTTGAATCTAATTCGCCTCTTTTTGGCTTGTTTGGTTTAGTTTCCTTAGTTTGTCAGTGTGTTTGTGTAGGACAAAACTGCAATACCTGTTTTGTACTAAAAATAATTACAGGGGAAACATGTTTAATGATACATTTTTTTAAAGGAAAAAGTTAACAAAATTGTTAAAATCGATAAAACATAAATTTTCAAATCCTCCCAACTTTACTTCAATTGGGTTTCGATTCTAGCGCCGCAGACTGAAGGAACACTAACGGCGTGCGCCACGGGTGCCAGTGTGATTATACAGGAAGTTATGTCATTATATTCTAATCAGTGACGGGATAGGAAGCGGCAAAGCGTGTGTTTTGTGGTAAAATGTCATATGAAGCGCTCTGTCATTCCATCTTCACACCAACCGGTTACGTAGTCTGTGTTTATAGCAAAAAAATAGTGAGCATGCTGTATTTTTAAAGGCCTACTGAAATGATTTTTTTTTATTTAAACGGGGATAGCAGATCCATTCTATGTGTCATACTTGATCATTTCGCGATATTGCCATATTTTTGCTGAAAGGATTTAGTAGAGAACATCAACGATAAAGTTCGCAACTTTTGGTCGCTGATAAAAAAAGCCTTGCCTGTACCGGAAGTAGCGTGACATCACAGGTTGAAGGGCTCCTCACATTTCCCCATTGTTTACAATGCAGCGAGAGTGATTCGGACCAAGAAAGCGACGATTACCCCATTAATTTGAGCGAGGATGAAAGATTCTTGGATGAGGAACGTGAGAGTGAAGGACTAGAGTGCAGTGCAGGACGTATCTTTTTTCGCTCTGACCGTAACTTAGGTACAAGCTGGCTCATTGGATTCCACACTTTCTCCTTTTTCTATTGTGGATCACGGATTTGTATTTTAAACCACCTCGGATACTATATCCTCTTGAAAATGAGAGTCGAGAACGCGAAATGGACATTCACAGTGACTTTTATCACCATGACAATACATCGGCAAAGCTCTTTAGCTATGGCGCTAACGTGATAGCATCGGGCTTAAATGCAGATAAAAACAAAATAAATAAACCCCTGACTGGAAGGATAGACAGAAAATCAACAATACTATTAAACCATGGACATGTAACTACACGGTTAATGCTTTCCAGCCTGGCGAAGCTTAACAATGCTGTTGCTATCGACGCCATTGAAGCTAACTTAGCAACGGGACCTAACAGAGCTATGCTAAAAACATTAGCTATCAACCTACGCCAGCCCTCATCTGCTCATCAACACCCGTGCTCACCTGCGTTCCAGCGATTGACGGAGCGACGAAGGACTTCACCCGATCATAGATGCGGTCGGTGGCCCGGAGACGGAGGAAGTCAAGGTGAGGTCGCCGGCTAGCGCGTCTGCTATCCATCTGAAAGTCCTCCTGGTTGTGTTGCTGTAGTCCGCCGCTAATACACCGATCCCACCTACTACTTTCTTCTTTGCAGTCTTCATTGTTCATTAAACAAATTGCAAAAGATTCACCAACACAGATGTCCAGAATACTGTGGAATTTTGAGATGAAAACAGAGCTTTTTGTATTGGATTCAATGGGGTCCGAATACTTCCGTTTCAACGATTGACGTCACGCGCATACGTCATCATACATAGACGTTTTCAACCGGAAGTTCCGCGGGAAATTTAAAATTGCACTTTATAAGTTAACCCGGCCGTATTGGCATGTGTTGCAATGTTAAGATTTCATCATTAATATATAAACTATCAGACTGCGTGGTCGGTAGTAGTGGGTTTCAGTAGGCCTTTAACTGCATGGATTATCTTTCTATTCATTTCTATGAAGAAAGGTGGTGCTTATCATTAAGGACTGGCAAACAGCAATCCTGCTCCAGTCATTGTATACTTTAATTCCTGCCACTTCCAAGGAAGAAGTTCCAAACATGAGTCGCAGAGGACAAAGCGGAAAGACAAAAAATACTTTTTTAAAAATAACATTTCACAACATTTCAATGTAACTGCAACTAGTTAAGAATTTTTTTATTTTTTTTTAAAGTCAAGTGCTCCCAGAAAATATTCCCTGGGTAAACAGAGACGCGTACGATGGCGAGGTGTTGAAACGGGCACGGCTGTGTCCAAAATAGCATGTGCTAATTATACATGGGAGGCATGTGCGGAGGAGGGAGACGCAAAGAGGAGTGAGTGGGTGGAGGTCATGAATGAGTGTGTGGTCACAAAAACATGCCGGCCGTCACTATGTGACATCTTCCTCTGATGCCGCCTCGTGGGAGCACACCTCTGCTTGAGTGTGGCCACCTGCCGCTGAAACCTTAGAGGCTGCACACAACCTCTCCAGCAGACGTCTAAACACAGGCTTCAGACCAAACACACGCCAAACACCTGGACTTTTTCACTTCACATAACTAATGGGACATCCTAGAGTTTGACGCCTCTTTCACTTCGCTGCCATCTGTCCGACTAACATCAGACGAACCAGCCTCCGACTCTCAGAATTGCACCATCACTTGAGTGTGCGTGCGTGTGTGTGTGTGTGTGTGTGTATGTGTGTGTGTGTGTGCGTTCTTGTAATTCCACCCTTCTTGAGACATCAACAAGCAGAAGTACGTTCCATATGAGGACCGGTGAACAAGTTAGGACCGAAATCATGGTCCCAATACAGAAAACCACTGCATCTAATAGAGAATTTTAATTTGAAATCTATCAATATTAGGGTGGTCCCAAAAAGGAGGGACTTTTTCAAACTGACTGTGTGTCGGTTTTAAGAGTGCTCCCCCTCTGGTCAACATATGAAATAACAAGTGTGTGTTAGATATTGAAATGCGCCCCCTTTGGCCGAAATTAATTTAAAAAAAAAAATGTATATAGAGACATACTGTAATAGCTTGAAGTAAATAATGAAGATTTGCAATTTGAAACAAAAAAATAAATGAAATAAAAGCAGCCTTTTTCTCACAATGTGTCGACTTTTTTCTTATAAAATTGGGATTTATTTCTCATATTATTTCTGTTTCTGTAATGTTGCAATATTTTCTTGTAAAAATATTAATTTTTTATGTAAAATGTTTACTTTTTAATGCAAAATGGCGACATTTATCATATAAAATTCAGACTTTTATCACAATATTGCCAATTTTTTTGTTGTTCTTGTAAAATAGTGACATTTTTTGAGTAAAATTATGACTTTTGTCATAATTTTACCAAGTAAAATTCAGATTATTATTATAATATTGCCAACATTTTAGAGTACCCTTGTAAAATTGTAACTTTTGTCCAGCAAAATTACGACTCTTTTCATAAAATTGCCTACATTTTAAGCTTTTCTTGTAAAATCATATCATAATATTGCACAAATGTTCAGTTTTTCTTGTAAAATTTTGACTTGCGTTGAGTAAAATTACGACTATTATTATACTACTGTCAAAATTAAAAGTTCCTGTAATATTGCAATATTTTCTTGTAAAAATATGACATTTTTATGTAAAATTTTTACTTTTTAATGCAAAATGGCGACATTTATCATATAAAATTCTGACTTTTATCACAATATTGCCAATGTTTTTGTTGTTCTTGTAAAATAGTGAAATTTTTTGAGTACAATGATGACTCTTGTCATAATTTTGCCAAGTAAAATTCAGATTATTATTATAATATTGCCAAAATGTTAGAGTATCCTTGTAAAATTGTGACTTTTGTCCAGCAAAATTTACGAGTCTTTTCATAAAATTGCCTACATTTTAAGCTTTTCTTGTAATATTGCACAAATGTTCAGTTTTTCTTGTAAAATTTTGACTTGCATTGAGTAAAATTACGACTATTATTATACTACTGCCAAAATTTAAAGTTTCTATAATATTGCAATATTTTCTTGTAAAAATATAACTTTTTTATGTAAAATGTTTACTTTTTAATGCAAAATGGTGACATTTGTCATATAAAATTCTGACTTTTATAACAATATTGCCAATTTTTTTGTTGTTCTTTTAAAATAGTGACAGTTTTTGAGTAAAATTATGACTTTTGTCATAATTTTACCAAGTAAAATTCAGATTATTATTATAATATTGCCAACATTTTAGAGTATCCTTGTAAAATTGTGACTTTTGTCCAGCAAAATTATGCCTCTTTTCATAAAATTGCCTGAATTTTAAGCTTTTCTTGTAAAATTGTATCATAATATTGCACAAATGTTCAGTTTTTCTTGTAAAATGTTGACTTGCGTTGAGTAAAATTACGACTTTTATTATAAAATAGCCAAAATTCTAATTGTCTGTAATATTGCAATATTTTCTAGTAAAAATATTAATTTTTTAGGTCAAATTTTTACTTTTTAATGCAAAATGGTGACATTTGTCAAATAAAATTCTGACTTGTTTCACAATATTGCCAATTTTTTTGTTGTTCTTGTAAAATAGTGACATTTTTTTTGTCATAATTTTGCTCAGTAAAATTCCGATTATTATTATAATATTGCCCAAATGTTTAAGTTTTCTTATAAAATTGTGACTTTTATCGCGTACAATTACGACTCTTTTCATAAAATTGCACAAATGTTCAGTTTTTCTTGTAAAATTTTGACTTCCGTTGAGTAAAATTACGACTTTTATTATAACACTGCCAAACTTCTAAGTTTTTCTTGTGAAATTGTGACCTTTTTCTTGTGAAATTCCAACTCATTTTTCACAACAACCTTTTTTATATTTGCATAGTATGTATATATTATTAATGTTGTAAATACAAAAGACATTTTTCGAAAGTCTCAAGAAGGTGACAAATACAAGTACGTATGTGTGTTGCAAAGTTATACAGTACTAATGTGAGAACACAACACCACTCAATATGATTAAATGCACCGGTGAAAGGCAAAAAACACCTTAAAAATATGGGAGGTTAAATGGGACAAAATTAAATAAGTACATCTTTACATAGCAGCACGGTGGAACAGGGGTTACTGCCTCACAATAAGAAGGTCCTGGGTTCGATCCCCGAGCTCGGGGTCTTTCTATGTGGAGTTTGCTCATTCTCCCCGTGACTGCGTGGGTTCCCTCCGGGTACTCCGGCTTCCTCCCACCTCCAAAGACATGCACCTGGGGATAGGTTGATTGGCAACACTAAATTGGCCCTAGTGTGTGAATGTGAGTGTGAATGTTGTCTGTCTATCTGTGTAGGCTCTGAGATAAGGTGGCGACTTGTCTAGGGTGTACCCCGCCTTCCGCCCGAATGCAGCTGGGATAGACTTCAGCCACCCCCGCAACCCCGAGAGGGACAAGCGGTAGACAATGGATGGATGGAATATTTAAATATTTATTTAAATGTGTCATTAATTATATATAATTGGAATTTAACACAGAAATGCTTTATTAAATGTGTCATTTATTTATTTTAATGCAGGAGTGTCCAAACTTTTTGACTGGGGTGCCGCATTGGGCTAAAAAAGATTGTCTGGGGGCCAAAAGCAGACTGCATGCAAAGTAACCATATATATGTGTGTGTGTGTGTACATACTATAATAATATAATGGATGTATAATTAACAATTATTGTAATTAAATATTAAGAGTATGTGAAAGTTCAACTCCTACCTTGTTTATTTCCGTGACAACCTCTTTAAAGCTTTGTAAGCAATCAGAAATATCAAGCAGGTAAAAGTTAAACATGGGTAAGTGTGGAGAGAGTGTTTTCCCATCATGCCTTGCAATAAATTGGTGTAATTTGAATTTGTATGGCGATTTTTTGGATCATCCATAAAGTTCAGTGAGCAGGTTGCGTTATGTGTGACCATGTGTGTTGACTTTTTTTGCTGGTTGAATTGTTTTTTCTGCATGATGACTAGGTAAGGTTGTTTGGATTGGGTTATATAAGTTAATGCTGTGCTTAGAGTGTCAAAAAAGTACACGTCATGGCCACTGACCCGAGATTCTTGCTTGGCAACAATATGGTGACAAATTACCTCCTGTCAGACAGCCAGGTTGCTTATTGAAATCGAACATGTGCCGACGTATTGTGGGCTTAAATTGAAGATGACGGTGAGCCGCATTTGGTACAAATACAGCAATTTAATCGGTTCCGAACATTACATTGATTATAATTTAAATATTTTAATAGCTACGGCATAAAAATACCTGTTTAAAACCTACTAAATAAATGTTTTCAACATTATGAGAGCCCTTTTAATTTAATATAGTAAGGCGGCCCGAGGCTGAGCCAAACAGTGGCCAGGATACTGAACAGCAGGCTTTGATTGATTTGGTCCCCTCTACTACAATATTGATGTTTTGAGTTTATTTTGCCATTTTTATGCTTAAAAATGCTACATTTAGGGAAAAAATGTTGTCTAATATGCTGACAAAAACAGAACACCCCCTCCAAAAAATCTGCAATTTTGTGAAACCGCATTATTTGAAGGCAAAAGACAACTGTACCTGAATGTCCCTACCTATTTTTAGCTCGAGTGTAAATGTTGAAATATTTATTTCATGCATTTTTTTTATATATTATACTCATCTGTAGGGGTGTAACGATTGATCGTCACATCAATAGATCAATTGTTATTCCTAAATTTCAAATATATCGATCTGTGCTCGGCAAGTTGGCCTTCCGGCAGATAAGTATCAATCCAACATCGATTCAAAAGGCAATATAGCGATTTTATCAATACTAGTAAAAAGAAAACATGGCATTTAAAAAACGGCTGACTCCATATGAAGTTTGACACTTTTAATGAAAAGGATGTTAGACATAAGTCTGTCTGCCCATCTGTGGGGTAATGAAAACAAAAATGGCCGATAGATGGTCACAACAAACGCAAACGCCACAAGACAATATCATTAATTACAACACAAAAACTTTCAGCTACAGCATGATTGCAAAAGCCACAACAAATACAAATGACAATACAATAATATAAAGCCACAAGTGAACTTGAAGCCACATAAGGATGCAACGAACCAAACGGAAGCAACAGCGGAGCAAGTTTGCCGACGAACCAGCTTGAGACGGAAGGATAAAAACAGTGTAATAAACACTCACAGTATATTAGTATTATTGAAGAAGTTAAAAAAAAAAAGTTATTTATGACTAAAAAAGTGGTCATCCTTCACTTATGTTTCCAATTTTGTTCATTACACCCTTTTCCATTTGGTCCGTGTGTTTGTGTGTTTGTTGAAATGAGAGTAGTAGCAGATCAAACCACTGCTTGTATAATTTGAAAAGAATGGGTTGCACTTTTTTTCTCAGGTAATTTTCCTGCTAATTCAACCTGAAAACAAGTTGATTGCACTTAAAAAAAATATATTGTACGTATTGTACGCATGTTGAAAAACAACAGCAAAAGCAGCAGGTAAATCTACTGTTAAAATGTTGGTTACTGTACTTTCACTGAAAATTGCTTGGATGTTGAAAATGAGAGCAGAAACTCGAGTGTTGGTTGCATTTTATTCAAATAAAATGTGACTGCATTGGCCATTAATTGTTGTTTACTTGCTTGTTTGTATCCACAATTCATTTATACATAATTCCCTTACAAGATATAACACAATATAGGAAACTTCACCTGCAGAGTCCAGTACCCACTAATAATTTTACACTCACAATGCTTGATTTTGTTTTGCTAAAAAGTTACTGAAGCGATATCGACTCACTGAACTCATTTCGAATCGTTCTAAAAAAATTATATCGTACCTGAATTGTATCGGCAATCACAAATTCTGAATTGAATCGAAGTAAAATGAATCGTTACACCCCTACTGATTTGAATGCCTGACAGGATAGGAAGGCTGTGGATCTTTGGGCCCCACATGATCCGATTTGATTCTTGGGGGTAACGATTTGATTCAGAATCGAATCTCGATTTGAAATGATTCCCGATTCAAAATCAATAGCTTTTAATAACATTGGGTGGCAGTTCTATGATTAACTACATTCTTCCATAAAGTAGATGAATAGCTCTGATACAGTAGGAAGGGGATTCATATGTCACGATTCGTCACAATTTACCTGACGCATGAAACGTGACGAATGGGGGATTTTGTGCACTAGATTGTTCAATATCTTAAAATGTGTTTTTTGGCTATTCCAACTTTGACCACAGCGTCAGTTGCTATTTAGAGTGGCGATTTCCATAATTTTTTATCAGACTGCATTTCAAAATGATTAACACCCCTCTTCCTCTCTTGCGAGATCCACCCAGGACTGGGGCCCACATGAATCCCTTCCCTACAGTTAATTACTATAATACTTAAAAGAAAACTGGTTTTAATACAATTCTACCCAAAAGTCAAATGCAAATAAGGCAACAAGAGAAGTATCCCACACTTCGCTTTTCTAAAGTAAATCTATATAGCAAATACGGGCATCTACGTCAACAATATGATTTCCCTGAGTGGCTGGACGGATTAAAACACTAAATAAAAAAACTAAATAAATACAGTACAGGCCAAAAGTTTGGACACACCTTCTCATTTACAACCCAACTGATGTTCCCAACCCCATTGATAAAGCAAGAAATTCCAGTAATCAACCCTGATAAGGCACACCTGTGAAGTGAAAACCATTTCAGGTGACTACCTCTTGAAGCTCATGGAGAGAATGCCAAGAGTGTGCAAAGCAGTAATCAGAGCAAAGGGTGGCTATTTTGAAGAAACTAGAATATAAAACATGTTTTCAGTTATTTCACCTTTTTTTGTTAAGTACATAACTCCACATGTGTTCATTCATAGTTTTGATGCCTTCAGTGACAATCTACAATGTAAATAGTCATGAAAATAAAGAAAACACATTGAATGAGAAGGTGTGTCCAAACGTTTGGCCTGTACTGTATGTATATATATGCCCTAAAATATGAGCCCTACTTGAAGGCAACACTTGCCTTGACCTTAAAAAGTTAAAATTCGATTTTGTACATTTTGTGTTTTTTGTTAGGTGCTTTTGGTAATTATGCCTTCAGTTAATTTTTTTTAATTTCTGTTTTATATATTGTCAAATACGTCTTACATTTTATTTTACTTAAGTTCATGTTATTTTGGGTTTATTTCTCATGGTAGCTGTTTTTGCACCAATATACCAAGACACATTCCTTGCATGTGTGAATCTACTTGGCAATAAACACCAATTCTGATTCTGATATCAAAAACAATACTGTTCCATTGTTGCTCTACTGCAAGGTTGTTGTTTTTTTTATTCCTGCTAACATGCACACTGCAAATTATTTGACACTTGCCAAGATTTGACTTTTTATTTTTTGAAGTTAAAAGTTTTAAGAGCTATTTACTAATTTTTAGTCAATGACTAATCTTAATTTTAGCATGAATAATTATATACAGTATATTTTTATTTTCTAGTAATGTAAATAGTCATAAAAATAAAGAAAACGCATTGAATGAGAAGGTGTGTCCAAACTTTTGGCCTGTAGTGTATACAGGTATATATTAGGGTTGTATGGTATACCGGTATTAGTATAGTACCGCAAAACTAATGAATCATATTCGGTACTATACCGCCTCTGAAAAGCACCGGTTCGCCAGACCCCCCCACCCTGCGCCCTTGTCGTCATCACATCGTGACATTGCTGGTTTACGAGCAGAGGAGCATGTTCTGCAGTGCACACACACGGAGTACTTACAAGCAGACAGTGTGTAGACAGAAAAGGGAGAACAGACGCATTTTGGCTTAAAAACTAACTAACTTTGAATATGACCAATGTATGATCCTGTAACTACTTTGTATCGGATTTATACCCAAAAGTATGGTATCATCCAAAACTAATGAAAAGTATCAAACAACAGAAGAATAAGTGATTATTAAATTTTAACAGAAGTGTAGATAGAACATGTTAAAAGAGAAAGTAAGCAGATATTAACAGTAAATGAACAAGTAGATTAATAATTCATTTTCTACCACTTGTCCTTAATAATGTTGACAAAATAATAGAATGATAAATGACACAATATGTTACTGCATACGTCAGCAGACTAATTAGGCGCTTTGTTTGCTTACTTACTACTAAAAGACAAGTTGTCTTGTGTGTTCACTATTTTATTTAAGGACAAACTTGCAATAAGGAACATATGTTTAATGTACCCTAAGATTTTTTGTTAAAATAAAGCCAATAATGCAATTTATATATATATATATATATATATATATATATATATATATATATATATATATATATATATATATATATATATATATATATATATATATATATATATATATATATATATATTAGGGATGTCCTATAAGGGCTTTTTGCCGATATGCGATATTCCGATATTGTCCAACTCTTAAATACCGATACTGATATATACAGTCGTGGAATTAACACATTATTAAGCCTATTTTGGACAACCAGGTATGGTGAAGATAAGGTCTTTTTTTTAAATTAATAAAATAAAATAAGATGAATAAATTAAAAACATTTTCTTGAAAAAAAAAGAAAGTAAAACAATATAAAAACAGTTACATAGAAACTAGTAATTTTTGAAAATTAGTAAAATGAACTGTTAAAGGTTAGTACTATTAGTGGACCAGCAGCACGCACAATCATATGTGCTTACGGACTGTATTGATATGTATTGATATATAATGTAGGAACCACAATATTAATAACAGAAATACATAACCCTTTTGTGCGAATGAGTGTGAATGAGTGTAAATGGGGGAGGGAGTTTTTTTGGGTTGGTGCACTAATTGTAAGTGTATCTTGTGTTTTTTATGTTGATTTAATAAAAAATAAAAAATAAAAATAAAAAAATAAAATAAAAACGATGCCGGTAATACAAAATAAAAAAATAAAAAAAATAAATAAATATATATATATATATATATATATATATATATATATATATATATATATATATATATATATATATATATATATATATATATATATATATATATATATATATATATATTTTTAATCCATTAAGAAGCGTTACAAATAAGAATGGCAACTCAAAATAGATTTTTTTTTGACACCCTTTCAGGACATCTGCAGTAAAAGAAACACAAGCACCTTTGGCAAAAAACAAAAAAATCCCCTCTGTAGTCTGATATGACTAAGACATTTTGAGGATGTTGGAGTGGCTCATGTGTCATCCAGCACATGCTCCTCTCTCACATTATCTCAGGTGATCTGCTGCACGCGGGATGTGTGCGTTGCATCTGGGAGGAAGTACTGGAACTGTGTCTGTGATGGCGATGTCTCAGCGCGACGCCTTTGACACGGGTGGCAGAGCAGGCTGAATGCCACCACCCTGGCAGCGAGGTGAGGCCCCCATGTGACTCACCTCAGGTCCTTTCATTAGACTGCTGCACACATGCTCATTTTCTCCCTGATTATTAGTCACTGAAGTGCTACTGGAGTTCCCCGCGGTGCAGGTCACATGTCACTACCATGTGTTTGTTCTTCTCTAATCTGTGTTTATTTAACACAATAAAAGAATATGTTAGGGCAGCAGACGGCAGAGTTATTAATTGGATTAACAATTTGTAATAACCAGAGCTGCTGGCAGTGTCGGCGAGGCGGAAGCCGTCAAACGACACAGGAGGAACAGCTCGGATGCTCCTCAGGTGGGCCAACATGTCCGCGGCAGACGCTCAACTGGCCTGCAGGGTCCTTGTTGGGATCCCCCTCCCCCACACGTACATGCAGGCTTTAATCATGGCAGGGAAAAGCGGTGCAATCGCTTCTCAGTGTCAAAGATCTGTGAGCGGAAAATTGGATTTTATTACAAGATGGTTGCACGGTCTTTTTTTTTTTTTTTTTTTTAAGCGTAAGATCCCTCAATCTTTGTTAGAGTCGCTTCCCTTTTAGGACTTCGTTTCATTAACTCCTCAGTAGTTTATCAAAAGTCTGAACGTGGAATCTTCGGTTTGTTGCGATTGGAATTATCTGCTGATGACTCCTTAAGCAAATAATGAATCATCCATTAAGCGAAAAATAATTTGCATATTATAGTTGAAAAGAGCAAAGCGCTTCTATCAGTGGGCCTTGTAATTAATTAGAGGGCTATCAATAATGACAATCTTGTACAGCTAATGATGCCTTAATGGAAGGAGGGCGAGCATATGACACATGCAGAATATGGACAAATCTCTTGGGACACTTCTCAAAATCAATTAATCAATTAAGGTGAGGGATTGCGCTTCCCTGACTATTCGAGCCCGGTTCAGTCCCTGCTTTTTTTTAGCCACTGAGTTAAAAGTATCAGCCCGATAGCCTGCATGGTCAGGGCGTGAGGTTTATATGTGTGGCTGGCCTCCGTGACGCTCACCCCCCTAACCTCACTCTCATCCGGGTCACGGCCCATTTGTAACCCACCTGGTCAGATTCTGTGTCACACTCTTGTGACTGTTTTAGACATGTGTTGTTTTTTCCCGTTTGTGTGGTGTTTACGTTCCTGTCCAGTACTTTTATTTTGTAGTTTCACTTCCACTGTCTGGCCACTGAGCGCTGCCTCCCACACCTGTCCTTGATTGGCAACCGGGACACCTGTACCCGGTTGCCAATCAGTCTTCTATTTAAGTCAGGCCCTGTCTCCTGTGCCTTTACTTTTGCACTCGCCTTCTTTTGTTTTTCCTCCACTCTTCTTGTAAGTGTGTTTTTTGTTCTTTTCACCTCTCCTTGTGGGCGTGCCTTCTGTTTATATTAAATTATATTATTTTACTCACCGTCTGCTGCATCATTGGGGTCACGCCACTAAGATTTCCACTCACCCTCTAAACCAGACCTGGCCAACCCGCGGCTCACGAGCCTCATGCGGCTCTTTGGCTGGTTTCATGCGGCTCTTAACTCTTTTATGAGAGTAGCGTATGTGTGTGTGTGGCCCTTTAAGATATGACAGCATGTGAGGTGAGTGATGTCAGTGAGTGGGTGGGCAAGAGAGGCGAGGGAGCGGTAACAGTGAGTGCGTGCAGGTGCTAGTAGCTTGGTGGATGGCTGCGTGCAAGACACCAATAAAGTCACAAAGTTGCAACAAACCGCCGGCCTCGTCATTCACCCTCGAGTCCGGAGCTGTAAAGACCCACTGCCGAGTAAAGTGAAGGGTGTTACCCCCGAAGTACATCGGCCCTGGGGGAACGTCTCCCCTGCGCTCCTCGACTACGGTCTGGGAGCCGGAAGCAGGAAAGGTGTAACAACTCTATTAGTGCCTTAGTGTTTACCATGAAGTCTTTATTTTGACAGCCCCTCGCGGTAAACTTGTCTGAGTGCAAACTGAGGCAGCAACTGTCATTGATAAAACTTTCGGCGTATCAATATTTATGACCAATAAAAACGCAATAAACGGGGACGGAAATTTGACCCGGCAAATATAAACAAAAGAAAATACTGGCGGAAAGGGATAATCGATACAATTATTTAATTATATATATATATATATATACATATATATATATATATATATATATATATATATATATATATATATATATATATATATATATATATATATATATATATATATATATATATATATATACACACTATCGTTCAAAAGTTTGGGGCCACATTGAAATGTCCTTATATAATTATTTAATTATATATATATATATATATACATATATATATATATATATATATATATATATATATATATATATATATATATATATATATATATATATATATATATATATATATATATATATATATATATATATATATATATATATATATATATATATATATATATATATATGTATATATATATATATATGTATATATATATATATATATATGTATATATACACATTAGGGTTGTACGGTATACCGGTACTAGTATAGTATCGCGGTACTAATGAATCAAAAACGGTACTATATTCTGTTTGAAAAGTACCGGTTCCCCATTTATTTTAATGGGCATGACGGCGCGTCATCACATTTCTCCGTGGTGACAAATAAAGTATGTTTCTTACAAGTAACATTATCACTGGAGGACGAGGAATAGATAAACATGCTTCACTACACACCGTATCTCACCGGCGTCACCGCTAATGACACCGTTCCTGAATGTAAACAAAAGCCATGTACAATGGCGTATCTAGTCGATACTACTATGATTACATCGATACTTTTTACCGTCACAAAATCTTTTTACCTTTTTAAAAATTAATTTTATATTTATAAAGTCAGAAAATACGTCCCTGGACACATTAGAACTTAAATTATGACCAATGTATGATCCTGTAACTACTTGGTATTGGAACGATACTTAAATTTGTGATATCATCCAAAACTAATGTAAAGTATCAAACAACAGAAGAATAAGTGATTATTACATTTTAACAGAAGTGTAGATAGAACACGTTGAAACAGAAAGTAAGCAGGTATTAACAGTATATGAACAAGTGGATTAATAATTAATTTTTACAGTTTGTCCCATATAATGTTGACAAAATAATAGAATGGTAAATGACACAATATGTTACTGCATACGTCAGCAGACTAATTAGGAGCCTTTGTTTGATTACTTACCACTAAAAGACAAGTTGTCTAGTATGATCACTATTTTATTAAAGGCCTAAATTGCAATGAAAAGCATATATCTAATGTACCGTAAGATTTTTTGTTAAAATAAAGACAATAAAGAAATTTTTTGTGGTCCCCTTTTTTTAGAAAAGTATCTAAAAGTATCGCAATACATTTTGGTACAGGTACCAAAGCCTGGGGCAAAGCATGTGGCGCGTGTGACCTCGGGGAACTTGCTTCATCAGTATCATGCAGTGTCATGCTATGAAAAGCTGTGCACTATAACGTGCTCATTTTAGCCATTAACACTGACTTCAGTTTGATAAAAATAAAGATCAGCACAAATTTCTTCATTCATTTTTGTTTTGAAGGTTGAAGTATATTATAAATTGTGCGCATACAGTATTGTGAGTTAAAGGCCTACTGAAACCCACTACTACCGACCACGCAGTCTGATAGTTTATATATCAATGATGAAATCTTAACATTGCAACACATGCCAATACAGCCGGGTTAACTTATAAAGTGCAATTTTAAATTTCCCGGGAAACTTCCGGTTGAAAACGTCTATGTATGATGACGTTTGCGCGTGATGTCAATCGTTGAAACGGAAGTATTCGGACACATTGTATCACAATACAAACAGCTCTGTTTTCATCGCAAAATTCCACAGTATTCTGGACATATGTGTTGGTGAATCTTTTGCAATTTGTTGAATTAACAATGGAGACTGCAAAGAAGAAAGCTGTAGGTGGGATCAGTGTATTAGCGGCTGGCTGCAGCAACACAACCAGGAGGACTTTGAGGATAGCAAACGCGCTATCCGACGCTAGCCGCCGACCCCATCGATGATCGGGTGAAGTCCTTCGTCGCTCCGTCGATCGCTGGAACGCAGGTGAGCACGGGTGTTGATGAGCAGATGAGGGCTGGCGTAGGTGGAGAGATAATGTTTTTATCATAGCTCTGACGAGGTCCCGTTTCTAAGTTAGCTTCAATGGCGTCGTTAGCAACAGCATTGCTAGGCTTCAACAGGCAGCACAGCATTAACCGTGTAGTTACAGGTCCAGTGTTTGGTTTGGTGTCTCCTGATAGTAGTATTGTTAATCTGCTGTCTATCCTTCCAGTCAGGGGCTTATTTCTTTATTTTCTATCTGCATTTAAGCACGATGCTATCACGTTAGCTCCGTAGCTAAAGTGCTTCACCGATGTATTGTCGTGGAGATAAAAGTCACTGTGAATGTCCATTTCGCGTTCTCGACTCTCATTTTCAAGAGGATATAGTATCCGAGGTGGTTTAAAATACAAATCCGTGATCCACAATAGAAAAAGGAGAAAGTGTGGAATCCAATGAGCCCTTGTACCTAAGTTACGGTCAGAGCGAAAAAGGATACGTCCTGCACTGCACTCTAGTCCTTCACTCTCACGTTCCTCATCCACGAATCTTTTATCCTGGCTCAAATTAATGGGGTAATCGTCGCTTTCTCGGTCCGAATCGCTCTCGCTGCTGGTGTAAACAATGGGGAAATGCGAGGAGCCTTTCAACCTGCGACGTCACGCTACTTCCGGTACAGGCAAGGCTTTTTTTATCAGCGACCAAAAGTTGCGAACTTAAACGTCGATGTTCTCTACTAAATCCTTTCAGCAAAAATATGGCAATATCGCGAAATGATCAAGTATGACACATAGAATGGATCTGCTATCCCCGTTTAAATTTAAAAAAATAATTTCAGTAGGCCTTTAATGTTGTTGATCAATTTAAATTTAGTACTATTTATTGATTTTATTTAATCTTATTTTTCAGTATCAAATGGTTCAAGTCGGTTAAAATATGTTTACAGTTTAAAAAAGGATTGTTCTTTATAAATATTTGGGGCAAATTGATGCAAGTCAAATATTTTCTGTTACACACTAAAACAATGTTAATAAAGTTATTTGTTGTAAGTTGATCTATATATTTTTTTTGTTTTCTTTAATGTTAAAAAGGATACAATGTAATGCGATGGTGTCCTTTTACCAATTTTATAGACAAATGATACAGTACAATCAGACAAATTATAGTCCAAGCCGGGAGTATGGAGGGAGGAGGGGACAACATTTATTTTCTTCCTCAGGGGGCATAACAGAAAATAACTGAGAAGCATTGCTATGAAGATGAGTAGAGAGCAACAATATATGGAATTGCAGACCTCAAGTTTGCGGCCTCTGCTTCAAATGTATGTGATATTCAAACAAATCATAAAATAAATAGTGTTCGTTAGAGGTGTAACGGTTTTGTAGACACTGCTGTACTTTGGTTTCGAAGTCTTTTACAATAATGCCGTGAAGTGTGACGGTATCAAACAATAACATTGTGTGTAGTTTTTTTCTGGCGCTTTAGCGTTGGCCGGGTCTGAAAATACACTACACCTTCCAGAATCATCTGCGCAATGAGAGGAATTGTTTTTTTTGGACATTTCCTGAAAATGTCATCAAAATCCATCCATAACTGTTTGAATTATGTTGCTAACAAACAAACAAACAAACAAACAAACAAACTCTGGTGAAAACAACCTCTTTGGCGGAGGAGAAAGTCTGCGTTCTGCAAAGCAAAGCGCACCACTTTTGTTTCAAGCATTTTCAAGGCATCACAGAGCCATCGGGTCACGTCGCACCGCACGGAGGTAATCACCCAAAAAACTGTACACTGTGGAAATATGAGGAAACTAAAAAACTTGATAAATCCTCACTCCATCCATCCATTTTTCTACTGCTTGTCTCTCTCGATGTCGCGGGGGCGCTGGAGTCTATCTGCACTCGAGCGGAAGGCAGTGTACACCCTGGACAAGTCACCGCCTCATAAATTGTCACCCAGAGAATATATTTTAAACCAGAGAAGTTAAACATCAATTTGTGAGGTATTTACATTATTAAAAGTTAAATTGTTAGTTCATTTTTCTGAGAAACAGCTTTTTCCAAACTGATACAAACATGTCCACTTTAGAGGACAGTTTCTTAGAAAGATTTGTCTACTACCAGGTGAGAGATGCATGAAATATAACTTAAAATGTAATTTTAGCAAGTTTGAGACGAAGCAGAAGCAGCTCTGTGTCAACAATAGCAGCGTAACTGCTATCAATGCGCCGCTAAAATAGTCTGTCTGCGTTAGCGCTTATAATAACAATATCACTCATTTTTAGCTAATTTTCTGGTAAAGACATGTAAAAGGAGTATTGTTGGCGGTTTCTGGATGTTTTTAGAGAAAGTATAATGAGCACAATAGAGGACCCTCGATCTGTTGAATCAATTGTTGGCTATTTATTTACGATTTAAGAATGCAAAAAAAAAAAAAGCGAAGCATATGTGTTCTTGCCTTATATAAGGATTGTGAATGATAAACACCACATCTCTTTCCAATTTTTGCATATTTCCAGTATGACTGATCTGATGATATGGTCGGAATGCAGAAACGTTACTACAATGACATAGAACCTACAGAAACCGCTGAAGATATTCGGAGTGGAATATTCAAAATGGCTGACTGAATTTGTGGCATTTTGTGATGTTTAGACAGTATTTTCACATGCTTTGCGGATTGTAAATACAATTGGATATGGTGAACCACAAATTAGCATATAAAGTCAACTTGTTTTTCTACTCTACCAATACTTTAAAACCGTGATAATATTGTTCCGTGAGATTTTCATACCCTTACATCCCTAGTGTCCGTACTTTGTAGCGTCCGAAATTCTACTACCATAGGGGTTCTGGAATGTAACCCGTGCGGTAAGTTCTACTCAACTCAGTTTAACGGCCGACGATTCGACTGCATTGTTGCTAGTGGAATCAGATTCCTTCGAATAGATTTGTCCACTATTGTAAGACACCACCACTAGTTTCCCTTCACTTTTCTTTTCTTTGATGTGCTGCCACCAGAAGATAATGCCTCACATAACAAAGGTCAAGCCAAAAAGTTTGCTCCACTCGCGTATTGTTCCACTGTGCCCACGTAACTATTTATTTGTCTTTTTGTGCAGTATGGGAGTGCTTTCATGACCACAAACATTGTAACGCGGATCGCCGTAATACAGACCTGGGAAAATAAAGGCCCGGGTTAAGCTTTTCAATCTGGCCCGTCGGACATTTCCAAATTATTTTTTTAGATCTTTAAGATGGAAACTGTAGCTGGCATTATGATGTGCGGTGATGTTTTCAAATGACCGGAAGTCTTGAACTATACAAAGTATTTTAATTGTTGGAATCTTCCCTTTTGCATAATATACCAGTTTCTATGGTCATCTTATTAGTTACTATGGTCATCTAAGTCACAGCAGCTCAGACAAGGCACCAAGCAGTGTGGGTGGGGAGCGTTTCCACAGAGTGTTTCCAGAGCGGCCAGCCTGGGTGTCAAGGACAGACGCGGAAGGAGATTTTTACAAAAAAGTTCTAAAGCTTAGTGATATATCAGATGCATCAGATTGTAGGTGGGGGTATTTTTTACCCTTCTCATTCATATTTGTTGCGTTTCACTTGATTGTAAAATATCTCGATCAAGAGGGGGTGTGATGTTCATATGTTGTCAATATTCAGTGTTTTATCGTTCCTAGTTAATATTGTAAATCCCACATTCTTTATTTTCATGTACATTCTGGGTGTCTCGTTCAGTAAAAACATTTAAAATACCATTCCGTTTAAAGGCCTACCGAAATGAATTTTTTTTATTTAAACGGGGAAAGCAGATCCATTCTATGTGTCATACTTGATCATTTCGCGATATTGCCATATTTTTGCTGAAAGGATTTAGTAGAGAACAACGACGATAAAGGTCGCAACTTTTGGTCGCTGATAAAAAAAAGCCTTGCCTATACCGGAAGTAGCGTGACATCACCGGAGGAAGGACTCCTCACATTTTCCCATTGTTTACAATGCAGCGAGAGAGATTCGGATTGAGAAAGCGACGAATACCCCATTAATTTGAGCGAGGATGAAAGATTCGTGGATGAAGAAAGTGAGAGTGAAGGACTACAGTGCAGTGCAGGACGTATCTTTAGGTACAAGGGTTCATTATCTTAGGTACAAGGGTTCATTGGATTCCACACTTTCTTCTTTTTTCTAATGTGGATCACGGATTTGTATTTTAAACCACCACGGATACTATATCCTCTTGAAAATGAGAGTCGAGAACACGAAATGGACATTCACAGTGACTTTTATCTCAAAGACAATACATCGGCGAAGCTCTTTAGCTACTGAGCTAATGTGATAGCAACGGGCTCAAATGCAGATATAAACAAAATAAATAAATCCCTGACTGGAAGGATAGACAGAAGATCAACAATACTATTAAACCATGGACATGTAACTACACGGTTAATAATTCTCAGCCTGGCAAAGCTTAACAATGCTGTTGCTAACGACGCCACTGAAGCTAACTTAGCAACGGGACCTCACAGAGCTATGATAAAAATATTAGCGCTCCACCTACGCCAGCCCTCATCTGCTCATCAACACCCGTGCTCAACTGCGTTCCAGCAATCGACGGAAGGACGAAGGACTTCACCCGATCATCCGTGCCGTCGGCGGCTAGCGTCGGCGGCTAGCGTCGGCGGCTAGCGTCGGCGGCTAGCGTCGGCGGCTAGCGTCGGCGGCTAGCGTCGGCTAGCGCGTCGGCTAGCGCGTCAGCTATCCAAGTCAAAGTCCTCTTGGTTGTGTTGCTACAGCCAGCCGCTAATACACCGATCCCACCTACAACTTTCTTCTTTGCAGTCTTCATTGTTCATTAAACAAATTGTAAAAGATTCACCAACACAGATGTCCAGAATACTGTGGAATTTTGAGATGAAAACAGAGCTTTTTTGTATTAGATTCAATGGGGTACCAATACTTCCGTTTCAACGATTGACGCCACGCGCATACGTCATCATACATAGACGTTTTCAACCGGAAGTTTAGCGGGAAATTTAAAATTGCACTTTATAAGTTAACCCGGCCGTATTGGCATGTGTTGCAATGTTAAGATTTCATCATTGATATATAAACTATCAGACTGCATGGTCGGTAGTAGTGGGTTTCAGTAGGCCTTTAAGGCGGTCAAAAATGACGTTTTTAGCATTCAATCAGACATTATTGTGAGGTTTTCTATTAGTGTTCCTAAAAATAGATATACCCGCCCCCAGACACATTTTTTTCTCTAAATTTGGCCCCCCGAGTCAAAATAATTGCCCAGGCCTGCCGTAAAAGGAGGCGACTTTTGGTTTCTGATCCTACATTAAAGAAGAAAATTGCCTGGTCCAAACATCCTGCTCTTTAATTTTTAATGTTGCTGTTCTGCAGAACCAACATGGCAAAAAAGTGTGACGATGCTGACTTTTAGTGGCGGTGTAAAAAAAAAAAAAAGGGGCTTCTGTGTCTGAAAGATCACTCCAAGCCAAGCAAAGCAAATCCGATGTGTTCCCCTCTTCTGTTCTCCAAAACGGAGATGAGATAGCGATTCGTGCCGCCAACTACATGAAAAGTACCGAGCTCCTGAGACTCTAAAACAATCAGTCACACTGAAACAAAAGGATTTAAAAAAAACCAAGTGATGACTCAAAGAGGGAAAATCCTGAGGATGAATAAGTTATGATCGCCATCTACATGTGGGGCAGACGAGACATGAAATATTAACTCGGCATCTGACTTGAGAGCTCAGCGGTTCCTCAATAGTCACTAGAACGCTCGGAATCCTGCAAATACACAAAGTCACATCGAGAGTTGACGTAATGCGCCAAACAGCGTCCTTCGTTTGTGGGGCTGTCGAAAAAGATCTGCATGCAGATATCACCTCAGTGCATCACACACATACACACACACACACACACACATGCACACACACACCAGCAACTTAGTACACGCCCAGTTTTTGTAGAAAGAATCAAAGAGCGCTCTTAGTTGGAACACATCTTTCAAGTGCTGGACTATGACTAGAGTACCCCCTAGCACACAAATATGCAAATGAGGGCAGAAATGACTTCACACTGAAGGTAGTTGCAGTGTGAGAACGCATGCCTCATCTTTTACCATGGAAACCAAAGCCATACACTGGTAAATGCACCTACACACACACACCGGAGGGAGCAATTGCCATGGCAGCCAGCGCCGTGGCGACCAGAAGCAACCACAATTCAGTGGACACTCAGTCAGCGCTTGTGTCCATCACTTCTCCCGGTTGTTTTTTCAAGTCATTACCTTTTGGGTGCACAGCGGGAAGGGGTTGCCAAGATGCTCCGCGGGGATCCCGAGAGAAGACCGGTGGTGCTGATGCTGAGCCGGCACGGCGCACACATGCATCCACCGGCAAGAGCGGCAGATTGCAAAGGGGAGGGGAGGAAATATAAAAAAAAGGAGAGAGAAGCAGGAGTGGGGGTTGCTCTAACATCAGCAAGAGCATTACATCATAGGCTGCGCTCAGGATAGTGGACGGAAGGGAAGGAGGCAGGCACTCCTTGTAGCGCGTCCAAATTCAATATGTGGCATCTGATAAGTGTCGGACAATAAACGCACCAAAGGATGGAGTCGATCACCTCTCACAATATTATACCACGCATGTGGCTCATCTCTGCGTGTGTCCAAGGACTCACAGAATATCTGCACAGTGGCGTAACGTGGTGTTACATGACCATTGGTTACTTACAGTCGGCTCACCAAGCATGCAGATAGGTTGGTTGTCACACCTTTTTTTTTTTGGTTTTACTCTTTTGTGAATTGTTCATCATCAAAATGTCTTTAAAGAGTCATTTTATACATCAAGTTTAGGGGCACCTAATATGCAACACCAACTTTTCTTAACTATTTTTACTTTTTGTGTATTTGGGATCTGCATAAGTCCCGAAAATGTGACATCGAACCATGATAGCATGGTGTAAATATTTATAAAACAATCTTGCCTTCCTTCATACTTCCTCCAAACAAGCCGTTTGGAATTTGCTCCATTAATGACATTTTTCCCAATTGTGCATATCTCCATATTTGGTAGAGATTTACCCAAAGTGCTTTGCGTGAGTACGCCATTGTAGTCAATAACCTCCTTCTTTTGCACTATCCTCTTGTTGTGGGGCAGACTGGCTCGTACATGCACATGCATCCTCTGCTGTTGCCATTTCTAATACAAAGTAGCCTATTGCTTGGATTTCCCGTCCCACCCATTAAAGGCCTACTGAAATGATTTTTTTTTATTTAAACGGGGATAGCAGATCCATTCTATGTGTCATACTTGATCATTTCGCGATATTGGCATATTTTTGCTGAAAGGATTTAGTAGAGAACATCGACGATAAAGTTCGCAACTTTTGGTCGCTGATAAAAAAAGCCTTGCCTGTACCGGAAGTAGCGTGATGTCGCAGGTTGAAAGGCTCCTCACATTTCCCCATTGTTTTCAATGCAGCGAGAGTGATTCGGACCGAGAAAGCGACGATTACCCCATTAATTTGAGCCAGGATGAAAGATTCGTGGATGAGGAACGTGAGAGTGAAGGACTAGAGTGCAGTGCAGGACACATCTTTTTTCGCTCTGACCGTAACTTAGGTACAAGCTGGCTCATTGGATTCCACACTTTCTCCTTTTTCTATTGTGGATCACGGATTTGTATTTTAAACCACCTCGGATATTATATCCTCTTGAAAATGAGAGTCGAGAACGCAAAATGGACATTCACAGTGACTTTTATCTCCACGACAATACATCGGCGAAACACTTTAGCTACGGAGCTAACGTGATAGCATTGGGCTTAACTGCATATAGAAACAAAAGAAATAAGCCCCTGACTGGAAGGATAGATAGAAAATCAACAATACTATTAAACCAGGGACCTGTAACTACACGGTTAATGCTTTCCAGCCTGGCGAAGCTTAACAATGCTGTTCCTAACAACGCCATTGAAGCTAACTTAGCAACCGGACCTCACAGAGCTATGCTAAAAACATTAGCTATCCACCTACGCCAGCCAGCCCTCATCTGCTCATCAACACCCGTGCTCACCTGCGTTCCAGCGATCGACGGTGCGACGAAGGACTTCACCCGATCATCCGTGCGGTCGGCGGCTAGCGTCGGATAGCGCGTCTGCTATCCAAGTCAAAGTCCTCCTGGTTGTGTTGCTGGAGCCAGCCGCTAATACACCGATCCCACCTACAACTTTCTTCTTTGCAGTCTTCATTGTTCATTAAACAAATTGCAAAAGATTCACCAACACAGATGTCCAGAATACTGTGGAATTTTGAGATGAAAACAGAGCTTTTTGTATTGGATGCAATGTGTCCGCATACTTCCGGTTCAACGATTGACGCCACGCGCATACGTCATCATACATAGACGTTTTCAACCGGAAGTTTAGCGGGAAATTTAAAATTGCACTTTATAAGTTAACCCGGCCGTATTGGCATGTGTTGCAATGTTAAGATTTCATCATTGATATATAAACTATCAGACTGCGTGGTCGGTAGTAGTGGGTTTCAGTAGGCCTTTAAATATGCATGATGGTCAAGCTGTTTTCATTCAATGGGTACTAGGCGCCATTTAGCCTTTTTCCAAGAAAAAATGCCCTACGCTTGTGTTGTGTTGGGCTGTACGGATCGTTCAAATCGCGAAAAGGATAAATGTTTATTCAGAGTTCCTGGAGAGGTAATCAACATAGGAGGAAGAGTGCAAGATTATACGAAACGACAACGAGAAAAGCAGCCAGCTAACACTCCAGTCCAAGGTAGCAGAGTCGAAGAATGCATGAGTTTGCAGCAATCACTTCGTTAAAAGTTTGTTTAATATATTTTTAACGTTTATTTTTTCCCATTGAAGTATTATCTTGATATTATTTGTATTCCTTAAACGCGTTTGCTATGAGTGTTTCGAAAAGCACCAACTCGGCGAGTCTGACTAAAAGAAAGCATATGTGAACAAAACCTAAAAGAGCTTTTACAAAAGGCAAAAATCATAAATAAAGCTTTATGCACATACACAATGTTGACATCTATTGTTATATTTTGCAATAGTGACCAACATGGCAGTAGACGAGAAGTTAAATCATGGAATGCATCCTTACTTTAGCAAACATGATACATATTTATCCGGGAGAGTCTTGATACCAATTTCCTTGACCCAGCCACACACAAAGAAGTTTTAGACCTCCATGCTTTTCCAAGTTTCCATCAGTTTTGTCATTCAGAATGATGACTGAAGCACAAGATTGTTTGACATGTCTGGGAACTCGTCCTACAGAAAATCTTTGCTATCATTCGACAAATCTTTTTTTTAATAAACTATAGGGATCTATTCCATTGTTTGATTATTTTGCTCTTATCTGCTTTTTGCAGGAAGATTTAGGCCTCTTTTGTACAACAGCCATCTTCGCTTGGTCGACCACCACTCGTTTTAATTTCTGTGAAGAAGTCAAGTGTCAGAATACAATCAATAGTTTGAACATATATCTGTCAGGAGACTCCATATGGAAGCGCTAAAAACTACAACATGGCTGACAGTGAGAAAACACAGTCGAAGTGGAGACCCGTAAATAACACTGCCCATAAAACGGCGCATCCTGAAGAGATGGTCAGAAAGCGGCTTGAAGATGATCTGTGAATCATAATCTATGCAAAATGTTTACCAAAAATCAACCATTACATGTTATGTAGACCACAAGGAGAATAAAAAACCATATCATAATATGACTCTTTAAGTTTAAGCCTAAAGTGCTGTATTGAACTGTTTATCCCTCTCTTTTGACGAAGTAGAGGAACAACCCCAATACTATGGGGCTGGTTGTCAAAATGGCATTTCTTTAAAAAAAAGGGCAAAAAAGTAGAACTCAATTAAAAATGTTAGATTGCACTGACAAGTTAACAAATACATCGCTTAATGCATCCTAACACAAAACCAACAAGCCTATTGTGTATGACATTATATGCGAAAACAAACCCAGTGTTTACCCCAGATTATTTTTTATATTTAAGTAGTTTGTTAACACTTTAGTATAGGGAGCATACTCAACATTTATTAGTTGCTTATTAACATGCAAATTAGTAACATATTGGCTCTTAATTAGTCATTATTAAGTACTTATTAATGCCTTATTCTGCATGGCCTTATTATACAACCAGTAAGCCATTAACTAAGAGTCTTCCCTCAATAACCTCAGAATTATTGCTTATTAGTAACCCTAACCCTAAACCTTAACCCTTATATGTTCCCCTCGTGTCCAAATAACTCAAAATCAAGTCGGTAACACTTTAGTATGGGGAACATATTCACTATTAATTAGTTGCTTATTAACATGCAATGTTCCTCATACTAAAGTGTTACGAGTAGTTTTCTACTGGTAACACTGGAGCGGCATAGCTCGGTTGGTAGAGGGGCCGTGCCAGCAACTTAAGGGTTCCAGGTTCGATTCCCACTTCCGCCATCCTAGTCACTGCCGTTGTGTCCTTGGGCAAGACACTTAACACACCTGCTCCCATGCCACCAACACTGGTTTAAATGTAACTTAGATATTGGGTTTCACAATGTAAAAGCGCTTTGAATCACTAGAGAAAAGCGCTATATAAATATAATTCACTTCACAATTCACTTCACTTCTACGTATTTGTGGCCCGAATTAAGCATTTCCAAGCATATAAATTGTTAAATAACTAAAAAATATCAACGTACAGGATAGTGTTGGCCACTGTAGATGAGACCTAACCAGTCCGAGAGCGCTGTTCAGTATCGTGGCCACTAATTGAATCAGCCTCAGGTAGCATTACTAAATTGGATTAAACAAGTGTAAAGGTGACTATAGGCTGCTATTTCATGTTTAGAGAGCTCTTATAACGTTCAACACATTTGGAAGGGTTTTTATGCTGTCGCTAGAAAATATCTGGTTTATAATAGCATATTTTCCGGACCATAGGATTATAAGGCGCACTGCCGATAAGTGGGTCTATTCAGGTCTATTTTCATACAAAAGGCACACCGGATTATAAGGCGCATTAAAGGGCTCATATTATGATTTTTTCTATAACATGTAATGGTGGTTCCTTGGTCAAAATGTTGCATAGATGATGTTTTACAGACCATCTTCAAGTCGCTTCCTGACCGTCCCTTCGGGATGCGCCGTTTTGTGGACGGACTTATTTACGTGGCTCACCTTCGACACCGTCTTCTCCCCGTCATCGTTGTTGTAGCGGTGTAGCGTGAAAGGACGGGGGTGGAAGAAGTGTCAAAAGATGGAGCTAACTGTTTTAATGACATTCAGACTTTACTTAAATCAATAACGGAGCAGCATCTTCTCATCCGTGGCTCACTAGTGCAACAACAACGCCGGAAATGCGTCCCATGAACAACCGTCCGACCGGAACTCTCTAACAACTAAAGTTCCGTGGGTGAATTATGTGAACCCACTGCAATGGTAGTTTTTAGCGCTTCCATAGCAAGTCTACTGACAGATATAAGTTAGAACTTTACACTACTTTATATTAGAAATGGCAACAGCGGAGGATGAATGCCACATAACAAGAAGATAGTGAAAAATGCAGAGGACAAATTTCACCACACCTAGTGTGTGTGTGACAATCACTAGTACTTTAACTTTAACTTTAAAAGAAGTAGCTTATGGACTACGGTATCGGCATGGACTACAAAGGTGGACACGCGCACATTTTCAGGACTTATGCAGATCCCAAATATACATCAGCAGGTACCAGAAGATAAGAAAAGTTGGTTTTGCATAATATTGCGAAACAAAACACCCGATAAAATGTCTGCAATAAGGTGCCATTTTGCGGTCCTTATACACACACCATACTAATACTCGTATGTTGAAGAGTACGTCTGACTACTGTAGCTGTAACCCGCCAACAATCCATTAAACGGTGCAGCTTAATAGCGTTTTGAGCGCCGTGTGTAATGTTCTATATTCTCAATGGAACATTTAAAGTTTTGGTTTTGTTAACTGGGGTCATCTTGCAGTCTACACATATTTCTTATGTGTGACTGCCATCTACTGGTCACACTTATCATTACACCATGTACCAAATACAATAAGTTTGAGGTTGGTAAGCACAACCAGAATTATTCCGTACATTAGGCGCACCGGTTTATAAGGCGCACTGTCAATTTTTGAGAAAATGAAAGGATTTTAAGTGCGCCTTATAGTCCGAAAAATACGGTAATTCTCACTTTGCAGAAATTCCTTTAGCATGGTCACTTTGTAGTATTGAAGTGTTTAAATTACTAGTTTTCTCAATTTAAATGTCACGGAATTCCGTAAAAATTAAAAGGCAATGTTTATTTAACACACATTTTTACGTTTTCCATTTTTCAAATACAGGTTCAAGCACCGGCACCGTTTCAAAAGTACCGATTTGGTACGAATTTATCGGTTAAAATGTAAAGGACACCCGATCCATGGCGATAACGAGTGACAACCAACCCTGTTCTGCCCTAAACAGCTTCTGGGTAAGGTCACCTGCAGATTTTCCGCCACACTAGCGAGGGAAAGAGAAGAGTTGTCTTATTTATGGCTGCTGTCACAACACATTTGTCAGGAGGCGCCATGCAGCACATCGACTGACCATAATGAGACGCACGTAATGGACGCCTTTTCCCCGGGGGGGTCATGTTGTATTAAACAACCACACACACGCACGCACGCAAACAAACACACACACACACACACACACACACACACACACACACACACACACACACACACACACACACACACACACACACACACACACACACACACACACACACACACACACACACGCTAGACTCTAATCCGTCAAATAAAAAAGATAATAGAATCCCTTCTGTGGTGCTGGTTGACTTTCAAGTTTATTTTTCCCATAAGAAATAATCCAAATAATCTATTCTAGATTCAAGCTGTTGCCATTATAAAATCTGTATTAACTGTACAGGCGATGTTTTAAGTAGCCTTTTAGAAAATTCCCGACTGTCATAAACGTATCGTAAATGCTCTATTTATAGCTGGGGCGTAACAGTAAAAATGACGGGTTGAAGGAGCTGATAATTGGAGTTATTTTCGAAATTTGAAAACATTTTGTACGTGTGTGTATCTGTGCTCGTGTGGCCAGCTGTTGCCATCTTGAGGAGTTGACGCAAACAATACATCAGGAGGTTGCCCACGGCCACAGCATGACAACTTTTTTTGACGCTTCGCTTTTGAAGACCATGCACCCAGCCACGAAAGAGATTTGATCATTTTGTTTGACTTTTGATGCATTTTTTTAAAGAAATATTTTTGTAGCACTTTTGGCTCACACGTGACAATTTTGAATTTTTTTTTTTCAACATTTGTTAAATGACTTTTTGACATACACTACCGTTCAAAAGTTTGGGGTCACATTGAAATGTCCTTATTTTTGAAGGAAAAGCACTGTACTTTTCAATGAAGATAACTTTAAACTAGTCTTAACTTTAAAGAAGTACACTCTATACATTGCTAATGTGGTAAATGACTATTCTAGCTGCAAATGTCTGGTTTTTGGTGCAATATCTACATAGGTGTACAGAGGCCCATTTCCAGCAACTATCACTCCAGTGTTCTAATGGTACAATGTGTTTGCTCATTGGCTCAGAAGGCTAATTGATGATTAGAAAACCCTTGTGCAATCATGTTCACACATCTGAAAACAGTTTAGCTTGTTACAGAAGCTACAAAACTGACCTTCCTTTGAGCAGATTGAGTTTCTGGAGCATCACATTTGTGGGGTCAATTAAACGCTCAAAATGGCCAGAAAAAGAGAACTTTCATCTGAAACTCGACAGTCTATTCTTGTTCTTAGAAATGAAGGCTATTCCACAAAATTGTTTGGGTGACCCCAAACTTTTGAACGGTAGTGTATACATTTGCCAGAAATGCAATCCAATACATATCAAATGTCCTTTCCCTAACCGTCCCAAAAAAAAAACAATCAGTCGCATAAATACAGGCAAATATTAAGATGACGTAGACAAATGGCTCATCAATTATCCACATTTCAATTGACTTTTCAATTGGGGTTAAATTGGAGATCAGGAAAACACCCTGTACTTCTTGAAATGTTGCATGCTTGAAATTTCACACTCAATCAATCAATCAAAGTTTATTTATATAGCCCTTAATCACAAGTGTCTCAAAGGGCTGCACAAGCCACAACAAAATCCTAGGCACAGATCTCACATCAGGGCAAGAAAAAACTCAACCCAGTGGGATACAATGAGAAACCTTGGAGGGGACCGCAGATGTGGGGACCCCCTAACCCCTTGGTTGACCGGTGCAATGGATGTCGAGTGGTTCTAGTTCATAGTGTGAGAGTCCAGTCCATAGTGGATCTAACATAATAGTGAGAGTCCAGTCCATAGTGGGGCCAGCAGTGGATCATCTTGAGTGGAGACAAGTCAGCAGCAACTGATGCACAGATGAGTGGCCCACCCCGGGTCCCGACTTTGAACAGCTAGCGCTTCATCTGCGGTCACCTAATAACTTCTCCACGCAGGAAAGGGGGGCAGAGCAGAAAAGAGACGGCAGATCAACTGGTCTAAAAGTGGGGTCTATTTAAAGGCTAGCGTATACAAATGAGTTTTATATTTTTTCATATCTGTTAGGGATGGGAATCTTACAACTCACGATTCCATTCAATTCTTGGGTGACAATTGGATTCAGAATCAATTCTCAATTCAAATGATTCACGCACTGTATTATTTGATATAAAAAATTATAATAACCTTATAATAATTTTTTCAAGACAGGTTACAGGTTACAAACACTCAATTTGGCTGCTGACTCATTAGACTTAGACTTAGACTTCCTTTTTATTGTCATTCAAATTTGAACTTTGCAGTACAGATAAGAACAACATTTCGTTGCATTAGCTCGTTGTAGTGCAGGATAAAAGAGCAATAAGGTGCAGATCTAAATACATAGATTACTGTACAGATAAATATATTGCACTTTTGCATATGCATCCACATTTATGGATGTATGTTATGTTGTCTTTATATTCCAGCGAGTTAATCCATTTTTAGGGGGAATTGAGGGGATTATTATGATGCGTTCCAGAGTCTTACGGCCTGAGGGAAGAGGCCGTTACAGAACCTGGAAGTTCTGCTCCGTAGGCTGCGGAACCTCGTTCTCGAGTCCAGCAGTGAAAACGTGACTCGTGAATACGTATGTTTTAAATAATTTGAAATTATTAATTTTTTTACAATTGATGTGGCCTAGTGGTTAGAGTGTCCGCCCTGAGATCGGTAGGTCGTGAGTTCAAACCCCGGCCGAGTCATACCAAAGACTATAAAAATGGGACCCATTACCTCCCTGCTTGGCACTCAGCATCAAGGGTTGGAATTGGAGGTTAAATCACCAAAATGATTCCCGGGCGCGGCCACCACTGCTGCTCACTACTCTCCTCACCTCCCAGGGTGTGGAACAAGGGGATGGGTCAAATGCAGAGGACACATTTCACCACACCTAGTGTGTGTGACAATCATTGGTACTTTAACTTTAACTTCAACTTAACTTAAAAAATATATATTTTTTTAGTCTTTTGAAATTTTTTTTTTTTTTTAATGTATTAAAAATGTTGTATTTTTTACGATTGATTTAAATTGTGTGTGTGTGTTTTAAGACTTTAAAAAAAATAATGATTCGATTTAGAATAGGTATAAATAAGAATCACAATTTTTTTTAGCAGCCCTAATACTTCATCATAAGCAGAAAGGCGCTTAAGCATTTAAGCACTTTTAAGAGTGTCACAAATGCGGACAAGGGGTAAATTTCACTGTTTTCCATTAAATATAAGAATGATAACAATAAGTAAACGCGCATGATGGCACCTGTGTAAGAGGGATCGCCACAGTGCCAGGATTGGGGTGTGAAGTTTAATACCTCAAAAACACATCTCCTGTGTGGTGGAAAATTGATATATGGATATACAGTATGCCCTACTTATCCTGTTACAGTATACAATAGTTGTGTGTATTGGCTCCTGGGGAACCTGCCTTAGTTTATTAACACAACAAGGGAAAATATTAGCTCTCACTATGACAAAGTTCACTTCCACGCCACAGCAATCTCCATTCACAATCAAAAGAATGTTACCATAATGATCATGTCTTTTGTTTAATATTATTTTGCAAGACTCTCATTAGATTATGTGAATGAAGAGTCAACGAGTGTTTTTTTTTTTTTGCTTTGTTGTGAACCACATGGTCACACAAAGCAGACCACATTCGAGACTTTTAATTCAAACCAAATGAGGCCACGCAGGCCTTTATAAGAAACATGAGCGACTTATATCCGCCATGTTTCTGCCATCCGGTTTCCTCTGAAAGCTAATTAGATTTAATAAACAAAACCATTTAGAATTAGATTACTGAAACCAAAAAGAGAGATGCAAGTCCTAATTTGCAAAGGCAAAGAGAACATGTTCCATACATGTGTGACCCAACATTTTTTTCTATGTACAGTATGTCTCATTTGTAAGATAAAGCATAAGAGAGATTCCTGTATTGTAGGTTGGCTGGAATGTGCACCGTATTGTACTGGACAAGTGGGATGGCCATTGAGCAGAGAGTGAGGAGGGAGGGACCCCTTCAATGTAAACAACACTCCAGTCGGACCTGACCTCTGCTAACACGCATCGTCTGAATCCGTGACGACCGCAGGGGACGCGTGGCTGGAGATATTATTGCGCTTCTGAGTGAAAAGAGGCTTTCTGCAAAAAGCTGCACTGTTCCAACTCGCAAAGATTCAAGGATTTTGCTGCAAAAAAAAAAAAAAGACAACAAAGATCCTTTTGAGTGAGAGACAGGGGAAGGGGAGTGACCGTGACTTGAGCGTCCTCCTCCAGAGGGTTACGAGAGGCCAAGTCTGAGGTTTTCCAATATAAATCACACTAAACACTGATGTGAAACTAACACCTAAGTCAGGGGTGTCAAACTCATTTTAGATCGGGGGCCACATGGAGAAAAATCTACTCCCAAGTGGGCCGGACTGGTAAAATCACGACACGATAACTTCAAAATAAAGACAACTTCAGATTGTTTTCTTTGTTTAAAAATAGAACAAGCACATTCTGAAAATGCACAAATCATAATGTTATGGTTTTGTATACTTACATGTTGTGGTTAATAGTATCCTACCTATATTTGTCATTATTTATACTTTCTGAATAAATGATGTGATAATGTTCATCAGTCAACTCATTGGTGTTCATTTTCAATCTATCAAGATAAAAATCCAATTACAGGATTTATGTAGTTTACTAATTTTCCTCGACTGGTGCACTAACATAATGTGGTTTATTTTGTTTACATACGTAGCATCATCTACAAAGATACAAATAATTGCTATTGCGACATCCAGTGGACACATTTAGAACAGCAGTTTTTTTCATTCAAAAATTTCGGCTCATTTTTATTTTTAGC